>NC_134112.1:86410833-86715416 GCF_040939455.1 Microcebus murinus | reverse complement strand
ATCATACATTTCAACCATCTTCCCAATGAAAGCTAGATTTTTAATGTAATCCAAGGCTTATTTTTTAGCTCTCTCCCCATCAGGACTTGATGGGCTTGAATAGTCAGATTTGTGAAATATTCAGAAGTAACTTGATGGGTCTTGGTAGGATTAAAAAGGGCCTGAGAGAGGGGGAAATGCCGATTCCTGTCATTCTAACGCAACATAGAATGGCTATCTTCTGTTTCTTATTCAAACACAGAGTGGAGGGCAACCAGTTTTCCTGGAGTTTAAGCAAAACATAAACCATACTGTCAATGTTAATAATATTAATTGCCTGGGTGTGGTGGCTCACACCTGTAATCCTAGCATTCTGGGAGGCCGAGGCAGAAGAATTGCTTGAGGTCAGGAGTTCAAGACTAGCCTGAACAAGAGCGAGACCCTCATCTCTACAAAAAATAGAAAAATTAGCCAGGCATGGTGGCACATACCTATAATCCTGGCTACTCGGGGGACTGAGGCATGAAGATCACTTGAGCCCAGGAGTTTGAGGTTGCACAGTGAGCTTTGAGAATGCCACTGTACTCTAGCCCATGCAACAAAGTGAGATATCAAAAAATATTAATAATAATAAACATTAATAACAAATATTATAGTTTATCATTCATTAAATGCCAAGTAGTGTTCTAAGCACTTTGCATATATTACTTCATTTGCCTTTCACAATAAGAGCAAAGAAAATATGATTTTTCCCCATCTTGTAGAAGAAACTACAGCTTGGAGGCATGCCCACATTGGAAAATGGTAGAAATTGGGATTTGTCTTTCCGACACCCAAGCTCGAAACCTTTCTGCTGCACCATGGTGCCTCCTGCCTCCCAAGCTTTGTGTGCCGCACAGCCCGAGCTGGGTTGGAGAGATCCTCTGATTTTCCTTTGGCAGGAAAAGCCACTAGTCGTGACCCCCAGCCCCAGGAACCAGGAGCTGAACAAAAAGTACAGGTCTCACCATGACCAAATGATCTGCAAGTGCCTCTCTCTGAGCATATCCTATGCTGCTACCATCGGCGGCCTGACCACCATCATTGGCACCTCCACCAGCCTCATCTTCCTGGAACACTTCAACAAGTAAGCAACTCCCTCGCTCAACACATGTTGACTTCCCACCCACTGTGCCAGGAACTGGGCCAGGTGCTGGGGATATAGCAGAAAACCAAACTGAACAGCTTCTGTACTGAGAGGGAAAAATCAAGTCATCACTGTTAAGTGAGACTGGAGAAGTCCAGAATTCTGCAGGAATGCTGAGCTGGGGTGCTTGCCCATCTGCAGGGAAAAAATGCCTCCCTGAAGAGGAGACCAGGTGGAAACCTGAAGGATGAGTCAGAGTAAATTAGATGAAGGGAGATTTTTCCAGACAAAGAAAACAGTGTAGGCAGGCCCCACGGCAGGAGAAGGGAGCACATAAAAGAAAATGACAGAGGGGAAAGGAGGCCAGAGTGCGGGGCAGGCAGACCTCCAGGGCTTGGCAAGGCCCACTCAGGAACTTGGACTTCACCCAAAAGGCCGTGAGAAGCCTTTAAGGAATTTTAAGCAGGGAGTGAGGCGATCAGATTTATGGTTTTGAACACTCATTCTGGATGAAAAAATGGAGAACAGATTGGGAGGGAGAAAGCAGGCAGCAGGAAGACAATTTAGGACACTCCTGCGGTTGCCCAGGAGAGAGCCGTGGTGGCCTTGGATGACAGTGCGATGCAGAGGAGAAATGGTCAGATTTGAGAGATATTCAGAGGTAATGTGATGAGTCTTAGTAGGATCAGAAAGGACCTGAGAGAGGGAAAGGCCAAGTCTGCGTCTTAGGCTCCTGGCCTCAACAGCTGGGAACAGAGGGCAAAGACGAGGAATGGGGTCTTGGAAAAGTTGACCCAGAGGCTGAGATGTTTAGTGGAGACAGAGGTGTGAATTTCAAGAGAAATATCTAGACTGAAGGCATAGTTTTGGAGTCGGTGGCCTGTAGGGCTGGTGTTACGGGCGTGCAATGACAGGGCCATTGTGCCCAGAAGGGCCTCATGCTTGATTTAATGCTGTCCTGTCTAGAGATTCTTAATAACTTTTGACCAAATGGCCTACGTTCATTTTGCCCCTGGGTAATGGAAGCTGTAGGACTAGAGGCTACTTAGAATATATAAAGTAGAGCAGAGGGCATAAAGATGAAGTGCAAATACTTCAAGTAGACTACAAAAGACAGAAAGAAACAGTATTATTAGCCAGGACAGAGGAAATCCAGGAAAATCTGGTGTCATTCTACTCAAGGGAGAAAAGTGTTGAAGAAAGAGGAAGTGGCTACAATATTGAATTGTCAAGGAATCATGATGTAAAATAAGGACAAAAATATGTCCATTAGATTCGGTGACATGAGGTTACTGGTGATCTAGACAAGAGGAATTTGGCCAACTTGGGGGAAAAGAAGCCAGATTTCGGTGAGTTGAGGACTAAGAGGAGGTAGGAAATGGAGAGTGGACTGCGGAGAGAAGGAAAGATGTGCGAGGACAGTAAAGTAGGGTGAGGAAAGGTTTTAGATGGAAGACATTTCAGTGCTGGTAGGGATGATCCAGATGAGATGAAAATTAAAGATCTGGGAGAGAGGGGATAATTGATAGAGTGATGTCACTGAGAAACAAAAAAGGATGAGATCTGGAGCAGAGAGTAGAGAAATTGATAAGAGAAAAGAGGAGAAACACGTCTTTCATTTTAGCAGGAAGGAAAAGAAAGGAAAGAAGGCAGGAAGGAGAAGAAAGGGCAAAGAAGGTAGGAAGAAAGGGTGGAAGGAGGGAGGAGGAAGAGAGGGGGGAAGCAATGACCACTGAAAGTTTAAGACCCGATTCCCCAGGATCTAAGCTCATGGAGTCCTCATGCCATTTTATTCTGTCCAGGCTCTGAGTTTCCGGTCTTTAATTTCTGGTTCACTTTGTGGTTGGGCCAATTCAAATCCTTTTATTCTACTTCTTGGGTGGCAACATAGCACATTTAGCCAAAATTGTTGCTTACCTGAACAATGGGCATCCTATGAAAGAAAGGGGTGCCCCTGCCTCTATTCTGGTCTGAAAGCACCTCCAGGTTGTTTTACCTGGCATTAGTGAACAGACCACCCCAAAGTTCATATTGGATGTTTCAAAAACCTACAAATTCATTGTTAAACGAGTCTATATATATATTCTCACTTTTGAAAAATGCTATAAATGGCATTAAGCCCTCACATTTATCCACAAAAAATGTATTTAATCTATTCTAAAATCCCATTCCTTTTCTGGGTCCAGGAGCAGGACCTGGGCTTCTATGACCAGAGAAGAGATGATGCAACATATTATGTCAGCCCAGGGTTGCCACAGTGAGTCACTGAGTGGTTCATGTCCTGTGGCATCCTCATGGCTCCTAAAGCCCTTCTTCCCAATGCATCAGTGGCTCACTCCAGCCTTTAGACAGGGTATAAGCTGTCTCAGCTCCAAGAAGCACACGTGAAAGTAAATCCACGACCAGGCCACAGTGCAGTAGAGCGAATGTCCCCAGGACAGTAGAGAAGACTAAACACTCTTGCTTTCATTGCATTCTCTCTTTTAGGAATCCTGCAGGGCCTGGTGTGAGAAGAGGGGCATGATCATCTCCCTTCTTGGAGGAGTTCTATGCCAAGCCCCCAAAAGAGAGACCCAGTGAAAAAGAAACACGGCCATTTAGGCCTGAGCTTTATCTGGGCAAAAATCATGGCTCATGTGTGGTCCATCCCAGCTCCCCAGGAAACACCTTGAGTTGGGGGCCATAGGTCTACCTGATGACAAATGAGCAGTCCTCTGGGAAAATTCCCTCTACCCCAAGACAGCAATGGATGCTGATAAAGTTTTGGAAGTTCCAAGTCCTGATTTTCTTATGGGCACCGTTACTACCTGGAACTCCCACGAGGCCCCAGAGCCCAGAGTTCTCCAGAATTGGCTACCCTGGGTTCCCCAGTCAAAATTCACATTCCCTCAGTGAGTTTATACACCAGACTGCCCTCTCCAGTCTGTGCTGTCTTGAAAACCAGATGAATCAACTTAGCAGGATCTTTATGTAAATTAAGGGCGAATAGGTCCTGAGTAATTCTTTTGAGCGAAAAGTATATACACTTTAGTGATACTCATTTTGGTTGCTTAGATGCCTGTTTCAGTTTACTTCATGATCCTTGTCTGGGCTCTGTACAGTTGCAACTGTCAAATAAGTGAATTCTCAGTAATGTTTTACCATATTCTTGTCGTTATCTCTCCCCTTAGCCCTGCTGTTTGTCTTCTTAAGGAGCATTTAGCTTACCAGCCCAAAATGCCATATGGAATCCTCCCTTTTCTAATCACTGACCTGGTTCTGTACTCCACAGCCAGTACCCAGCCGCAGAGGTGGTGAACTTCGGCACCTGGTTCCTGTTCAGCTTCCCCATATCCCTCATCATGCTGGTGGTCAGCTGGTTCTGGATGCACTGGCTGTTCCTGGGCTGCAAGTGAGTCCCAGCACCGTTCCAGCAAAGCACTGGGGCTCTCCTGTTGATCCCAAGGCCATGGCTCTGCTTGAGGGGGACCGCCAAGTACCCACAGAGGATGCCCCGAGGAGAATGCAGTGGACTGGATCGGGAGCCAGGCGTCGTCTGTTCTAGACATTCTAAACGTTCAGACACTCAGTACTTCACTCTCAGCTCTACAGTGAAACATTCTTAGTTCCAACGAAATATTAGAAGGCCTGTCTGATTTATGAAAAGTCTGAATTGGAGAGCGTTTAATGTAGTTTTATTGCTTTCAAAGCAATGATATCATAGCAAATAGAGTAATTCCAACTACTTTAGGCAATATGACTCCAAGTAGAATTTGCCTTAGGTTTAATTTTATAGACATGACTTTGTAGCCTATATGAAATAGGTTCATGTCCCTTAAAATAATAAGTTAGACATTTCCCTTGCAATGTTATTTCTGATATTAATCTGCTTAGCAAACCTTTTCTTCATAACTATCGGTCTACTCCAGATTTTATCAGTTTCAAACACATAAAGGGGAGATATATATATATATATAATGTTTTGCTATTAGTCCCATTGGTAAAGACTATTCTCTGACTTTTCTTTTTACTCAGAGACTGTTGTCAAACCAGTGATGGCTATATACTTCTTAACTGGTATTGCTAATATCAAACTAACACCAACTGTTACCCCAGATAAGGTTTGTCTCTAGACAAATGAACACACACACCTCCCCCATGTGGAACAGAACACATACATATCTAGACACATACCCCACATTACACCGATTCTTTTACTTATGCAAAAGACATGTAGAAACAACCTCACGTAAGTACACTTGCACAAGTCCATAAGACATAATTTGACATCAATATACCAGAGATATACCCAGATGGATATACCCAAAGCCTAGGGGTCAAAGTTGATGAGAGGCTGGAGAACGTGGCAGATGGAAGTTGTAGGAATAGGTGAGAGACAGAGGGATGGAGCATGTGAGTGAAAAGGAGAAAAGTGAGCACAGCAGGAGAGTGGTTTAGTATTTGCTTAAAACTTGGTCTCCTCTGGGCCTCAGAAACATGTTTTCTTTAATCATTTGCTCATTCTCCCTTCTCAGTTTTAAAGACACCTGCTCTCTGAGCAAGAAGAAGAAGACCAAAAGGGAAGAGTTATCAGAGAAGAGGATCCAGGAGGAATATGAAAAGCTGGGAGATATTAGGTAAAAACCAGCCCTCCCTTTCTCTCCTTCTCCAGGCGAGCAGACACAGCAGGTAAAGTGAGCACAGAAGCAGCCTTGTTCTTGACAGTCCCTGACGCTGGGAAAATTTTCCACGGCTATGAATCCAGGCATTTAGAAGATGCTATTTAATGCCAGAGTCGAGCTGGCCCAGATTGCAGATAGCCACCCTTCCCCTTTGCTATATTGGGAGTCCGCAGTGTGGGGGTGGAGTGCTGTCAGTGGGGCGGATGGAGAAAGAACAGGGAAAGACATCACAGCTACCCTCTCAGAATGTGCCGAATTTGCTCTTCAGCCAGGACTCTGCCCATTGCTCAAATGGCCCTCTGCAGTGGTCCAAGGGTCACTCGAGGGAGCTGGGAGACTGTGTGCTGTATTTAGAGCATACAGCAGCATCAAACGGACCTGAAGACAGAAGGTCAGGCATTCACTAACCAACCATTAGCCACTTCTATCAGCTTTTCCACAGTGACCTGGCATCCTTTCTAGTTTTAGTTCTCAATTTATGGCAGTTTCTCCGTCTACACCATGTACAGCTTTGGGTAAAACAATTCAGGTAGACACTGTATTTTTTTAAAGTTTTAAGTTATAACAGGAATACATGTTCATTGTAGAACATTTAGAAAATACAGAAAAATATAAGGAAAAATTAAAATTGACTTACAATCTTAGCATCCCAGTGTTAACTATTAACATGATGTACTTCTTTCCATGTTTTTTGTGTGTGTGTGTGTGTGTGCAAAACTATATATATTTTTGGCAAAATTAAAGTCCATACTGAACATAGTTGTGTATCTTGCTTTTCGCTTAACATTATACTGTCATTATGTTCCCATGTCATTAACTCTGCTGTAGAAACATGATTATCAGAAGATGCATCCCAATTTAACATGTATTAGTACCAAAATGTATTCAGTGTCAGGGGATATCATTGCATATGGAGGTTGTTTCCATTCTTTAATAGGTAATGTTTCAGTGTGCATTTCTGGTTATTTTCTTAGATGATAGAAATGACCAAATTTAAGGCTCCTGGTATATATGGTCAAATGGCCTCAAAAAGGCTGTAGCAATTCCTACTCCCACCAGCACAGTGTTTGAGGGTGCCCAGTTCACTGCATTCTCCTTGTAGGCTGTATGTGGAATTATTTTACAAATGTATACTATAAATTTGGTCTCTTTCCCTTCTCATGTAAATTTCTCCAGTAAACATGGTTAATGTCATATTTTCTGGTAGCACTCGGTCCTCTTCTCATTTCAGAGTCAGCCATTCATAGCAATTAGGCAGTAACTGTGTTTTATGTCTCTAGTGTTAGAACTCTGAACACAGAAGCTTCCAGAGCAAAGTGAAGAAGCTAAAATAAATTTGTTTTATTTTATAGCTACCCTGAAATGGTGACTGGATTTTTCTTCATCCTGATGACAGTGCTGTGGTTTACCCGGGAGCCTGGCTTTGTCCCTGGCTGGGATTCTTTCTTTGAAAAGTAAGTGATATCTTTTTCTCCTTAAGAGCAACCCTCCTTTGCATCCCTTGAAGTACAGAATCAAAAAAAAGAAAAGAGCAACCTCCTTACCCAAATTCTTCAGGCAATAACTAACCACTGGTGTCCCTTCATAGACTCTCAGGGGCAGACATCAATCCAGGAAACATTTCATTCCATGGGAAATCTACTCTTTTTAGGGAAGCTGCATTGTGCATTCAGGAAGAAAATACAGTCTTTGGAGTCCCAGTCTGGAGTTGGTATTCAGTGCTGCCACTTACCAGCTGTGTGACTTCAGTCTTCTTATATAAGCTTTTGGTATCTTAGTTATCTCATAGCCTGTTATGAAGGTTAAGGGGGAAAATAAATCTATGAAGCAACTGTAAAGAGACGATGGCCATAGAGGGGCTGAGGCATATGGAAGGAAGGAAGATACCACAAGAGGGATACACAGGTTCTTGTACCACCACTGCAGAACAGCCAGGGCCACAGGGCAGAAGCCTACAAGCTCTCCCAATATCAACTTCTCATTTGAGGTGTGGCCCTCACAGGAAAAAGGTCTCATCCTTTTCTATTCTCCTTTATCGAACCAACTCTTGATCACTTCTTCCAGGACTTGCCCCAGTTAATGAGCCCATAAATTCACACTAATACATCTACCCTAGCCAGGCCCTGCCTCCTGCTTTAACCACTGCCCATGAAATCCACTGTGGATTGTGGACTGTGCCAGTTGCACAGCAGCAACTGGCAAGAAGTAAGGTTGATGCCACCTCCAGACTAAGTCCTAAAAAGAGGCACTGTGTTCAGACAGACTGTCCTGAGACACCGTGTTACTCCTGTGCATTCCCAACCCTCCTCCTCCAGCCACGTTTGTCTCTTTGCTAGGAAAGGCTACCGCACCGATGCCACCGTCTCTGTCTTCCTTGGCTTCCTCCTCTTCCTCATTCCAGCAAAGAAACCCTGCTTTGGAAAAAAGAATGATGGTGAGAGAAGGTTCAAGGGAAGAAGTTGGGGGTGGCTCTAGTTGAAGGAATACCCACATCAGAATGTTCTGAAGGAGACTTATCAAGGTTCTTCAGACTCCCCCCAAATTAGCAGAACAGTCTCCTAAATCATCTGAGTTACTAATTGGGCCCCTATCTCCACAAATCAAACCCATCAGGGTTTAACTAGCTCTACATCTCTCTCTACATGTGATTCAGGAGAGGACCACGAGCACTCTCTGAGGATGGAGCCCATCATCACATGGAAGGACTTTCAGAAGACCATGCCCTGGGAGATTGTCATTCTGGTTGGAGGAGGCTATGCTTTGGCCTCTGGTAGCAAGGTAACCCTTCAATTCTGTTCTTAGGGGTCAAATATTTTTTTGGCATCTTTACCTAGTGAGTCATTATGGCCCTAGGAGGAAAGACTCAAAGGAGCTGAGAGGTGAATATTCACCAAGTCACTGGGAAGAGAAGCAATAGAGCAGGATGGATGTCCTGTCCTGCCCTGAGCTTCTCTGTTGGCACTGCTGGGAACAGTTACTTATAGGTCAGCCATGCCATGAAGTCATGATACACAGGCATTCACACCTCAATTATGTCACCCACACTGCCACTAGCAAAAGGATTTTGTAGCCATCTTCTTCTGGGATCTGGCGGTGGTGATGGGAGATGGGTCTGAAAGGGACCAGAGATGTCCCAAGTGATACACTTGCCCTCAGTCAGTCAGTATACACAGACTGAGCCCCTTTGAAGAATCTACGCTAAAGCCAATGCAAATGTATCTTGACTTCTTGATTGGATTTGGGATGAGATCTTTTAAGTGGGGTTGGGAGGAAATGGTTGAATTCCCTGAAGTGTTAGCCTTGCTAAATAGAAAACAATCCTAAGAAGGAATTAAGTTAAGGTACAGACTGTTTCTTCCTCCACCTTGGCATTAACTCCTTTCTAAACTCGGTTCACTTTTGATTGCCCATTCATTGCAGGCCTATGTACTATCTGCATCATTAATAATAAGGTCACAGAATCCTACACTCAGCAGGAATTGTAGAGGACACCAAGTCCCACCTCCTGCTCAGTGTGAGATTTCCCTCCATGACATTCCTAGCTTGGACACCTCTAGTGACAGGGCACTCTCTGTGCAGAGAATAAAGAATAGTTCTTCTTTACTTTCAGCCCAGGTCTTCTATATGTTATCCACTGTTGACTCTGGCTCTGCTCTCTAGAACCCTTTCCTGGGTAATAATTATTAAAATAAAAAATCAAGTCGTGACCCCTTACCATCTGGTCTCTCTCCTTAGGACTCACTACACTTGGCCTTGTTCAAACATGGTCTGGCTGGTGGTCAGTCTACTGCAAAATAGAACAGTTACATACCCAAGCCTCATCTCTCACCTCTGATTCAAGCATCACCCTGCATTTTTATGGAAGCTTTTGTAAAGTGTCCTTGGCACTCACGTTAACATTTATTGAAACTGAAGTCAACTAAAACCCTTCATTCTTTTAATTGTTAGCCACTATTGGACCTCAATTCCTCCAACCCATCCTCTATATGTGCTTTCAATATTTATTTATTTATTCATTCATTTATTATTTATTTAGAGACAGGGTCTCACTATGTTACCCAGGCTGGTCTTGAATTCCTGGGCTCAAGCAATCCTTCCATCTCAGGCTGCCAGAGTGCTGGAATTCAAGGCATGAGCCAGCACACCCCACCTGTCAATATTTTTAATTCCAAGTTCAGTATATTTATATTTATCCTTATTAAATTTCAGTTGTTAATTTTGGCCCCTGAGTCTAGGCTGATAAGACTTTTTTTAAAAATCAAAATTGTGCATGTATTACAGATAGTATGGTTGCTATTTCTATAAAACCTACTGACTACCTAATTTTAATCGTAAGCCAGTTACCATATATGTGATTCCTATTGAGTGAGAAATAATTTCAATCTTGACATTAGTGAGAAAAATACAATGTAAAATATTTTCATAACCAAGAGTTTAAAAAATTAAGACTTGCTTTTTTGTGCTTTGTCTAACTCTGCAGTCTGACTTATCAGTTTATTTCAAATTATAGCATAAAATAGTTCTGGAAAAATAAATGCCATTAAATTCTTTTACTTTATTTATAAGTACTATTTGGATAACATGTTAAGTAAAACTCTATTTCTTTATAAATGTACTTTTTCCACTCAACTAACTGCTCTTCCCTCCACTGCCTTTGTCCAATGAGCAAGGTTTAGTATGTTAGGAGAGGGGACGATTACAGAGTTCCTGTAGGCCTCGAGGCTCTGTACCAACCATTAATTGATACGGTCTCCACATATTGGGTTTGTAGCTCTCAGTCAGTTGAGAGAAAAAAGGAAAAAAAGTTCTCCAAGGCGAAATGGCTACAACAGAGAGAATTCTGAAGGCCTTTGGTCATCAGTCTATGTGCCTGCCAGGGGGTGACCAGCGTGCTGCAGAGATCAAATGAGCTTTTGATGAATTTGGAAAAGAAGAGACAAAGTATCCTGCTGACAATGTAGTGAAGGCTGTTTTTAGTAGTGAAACATGAGTAGCAGAACTTAGACCTTGCAGGATCATAAAATCTCTCCCCTTGCTTTCTGCCCCACTCTCCATATCTTCATTGCATTTGCATTCTCTAGGGTAGCATAGGAAAAGTCAGAGTATGGCAACCACAGGACAGAGAGGAGGAGGAGGGAAGGGAGGGAGGAAGAATGCATATGGCAACCTGGGGTTTTCTAGTACAGATACTCAATGGTGTCCTTCACTTTTTAGGAGAAGGAGTCAGCCTTCACCATTGGCAAGTGAACATCTTCCAACCCAGTGAATTATTCCAAATGGGAATATTCATTTAAGTAGATGTATATAAATGTTACTAATGAAAAAGGTTCAAGATGGGCAATATGCCTTCTTATCATGTGTCTTCAAAAAGTGCTGGCAGATAGTAGATCCTAATGTCTTTAATAGTAAAACATTAAAGCCATGATGGGGTTTGAGGCTAAACACATCAGGGCTGAATGACTAGGTTGCAGGCAGTTGGGAGGTACATTCTCCATTAAATAGAGGTAGACTTTTAATCCTTCTCTGCTTCATTACTCTTGTAAAACTTCTAGTGTCCAACTTGGCCTACTTACCCCCTAAAAACACAGGAGAGGTTACTATCCAAAAATGTTGGTAATTTTTTTCCCTTTCTTATGTTATGATGAAATAACAGAAATGGATTTCAAAAGCAGAATAAAAGATTATACTTGGCACTGTGTGTGAAGGGCACTGTCAAGTCAATACACAGAGTAAGGCTGTCAGGGGCTGGAGGAAGGGAAACAAGATTGAAGTTGAGGCATAAAGATCTCCAACCTACAAAGCCATCAGGGCAAAATCCTAAGAAGAATCACAGCAATTAGGGTGGGTGGCTCTCTACACCGGGTGATGATCAGTGACCAGGAAACCCAAAGTCTGAATTTACACAGGCAAGCATACAAAAGAATTTTCTGGGCTACAAAAGTGATCTAATCATAAAAATCAGGAACATCTCTGGCTCTAGTCAGACTGAATAAGACAGGTCAGATGGCCCCTGATGGTCCAGCCCTCCCACATCCCTGACCTTCTAAAGTCTAAGAATTCCACTTGGGATGGGCTTTTCCTCCTTTCTTCTTACTGTAACACCTTCTCTTCCTGCAGAGCTCTGGCCTCTCTACATGGATTGGGAACCAGATGTTGTCCCTGAGCAGTCTCCCACCATGGGCTGTCACCCTGCTGGCATGCATCCTTGTGTCCATTGTCACTGAGTTTGTGAGCAACCCAGCCACCATCACCATCTTTCTGCCTATCCTGTGCAGCCTGGTGAGTAATATGACTCCCAGATGTCCAGACAGGCTACCCCAAGGCCTTCAGTGGCAGGCCTGGCTCCAGGGCAGCTCCTATGACTGTACCCTCTCCTCTGGTCACTGCCCACAGTCTTTACTGATTGGTGTTCAACTTATCATTTGAAAAATGAAGTTTTTCAACTGGTGACTGATAAATAAAAAGCACATTAGTAAATCATAGCAAGAGTTCTAGAAACTCCTTTCTGAAAGAGTAGAATTAGTTTAGGGGCAGCCTTGAGCAGAAACAAAAGAATGGACAAGTCCAAGCATGGTGGCTCATACCTATAATCCCAGCACGTTGGGAGGCCAAGGCAGGAGGATCTCTTGAGGCCTAGAGTTTGAGACCAGCCTGGGCAACATAGCAAGACCCCATCTCTCAAAAAAAAAATTAGTTAGGAGTGGTGGTACCCGACCCGTAATCCCAGCTACTCAGGAGGCTGAGGTAGGAGGATCACTTGAGCCAAGGAGTTTGAGGTTGCAGGGAGCGGTGATTGCACCACTGCATACCAGCCTGAGTAATAGAGTGAGATCCTCTCTCTTAAAAAACAAAACAAAACAAAAAAAACTTCCTTAAAATAGCACCAAAAAATCAAACACCCCTCCTAGGAAGTAACTCAAAGCCATATTCCCCTGGTGAGTGAGTAGCATCAGCCCATTTAGGCTGCCAAGGGCACTGCATGCCCTGCAAGACAGGGACCCAACTGCGCCCAGCCTATGGCGTCCAGCTAAGGTCAGCCAATGCCAAACCATCATTTACAGCATGTTTGTGATGTTAAACACAGGAAACACAAGCTAATTTCAACACTGATGTTTCTGTGAATTCTCTCTTCTAGTCTGAAACGCTGCATATTAACCCGCTCTACACCCTGATCCCAGTCACCATGTGCATCTCCTTTGCAGTGATGCTGCCTGTGGGCAATCCCCCCAATGCCATCGTCTTCAGCTACGGGCACTGCCAGATCAAAGATATGGTGAGTTGTGGCTGCCTTCCCCGACCAGGCCCAGCTGCCACGAGGACAGGGATGACCTGCTCCGTAGCCTTCCCCCAGAGCTTACTATACTGTAGCAGTGTCCCTGGACTGTCAACACTCAACAGAGTGTGGCAGAAAGAATGGGGCCTGTGAAAAGGTTTTTGGTTGGTCCATATGGACCAAGAATAGCAATACTGTGCTCCCCCACCCTTACCTGGAAGAAAGTAGGTACTTAGCTAGAGCTGGAACAGACACAGGCAGTGGCCCAGTTCCAGAAGGCATGAGCTTGCACAAAGCTTTGCCTGTTTCTTCATTGGACCAGTGGGGATATTCATTCAAAAGGCGGCTGGTTTATTCATAGAGGATGAAGTATGAGAAACTGTATGAACCTAGAGTGAAAGGGGTTTTATGAAAACAAGATTCTTCTGCTCAACTCTTCCCCAAGCAAGAAACCCCTGAGGCACCAATGGAAAATGAAGCATCTTCCATTCATTTCTGTTTTCATTTGGGCTCACAAAAGATGGCTTTGAGGAGACATTCTGCTGCTGACTTTAGTGTTGGACTTATCCACCCTCCTCCATTCCTCAAGCTAGACACATTGCTATGCTTCTCAATACCCAGGGCTGATGGGGGTTGGGGAGAGGATGGAAAACACTGATATAAATTACTGGGACCTGACTGTCCGAAATAGGGCCCATTCACCCTTGCTGATGGTCTGAAATCTGTTTTTCATGGGAGTCCAAACTTGTTCTCAGCAGTCCTGTAACATATCAAATGGAGGAATGGAAGAGTTTCAGGCTGTTGGCACGTATTAGGTTCTTTGGACTATTCAAACTGCTTATCTAAGTTATCTGTGATACTTCCCAGAAAAGAGGTCATGGCCATCCCTCTCCCCCCCTCCTATCTTACTGCATAACCCTCGGTCTGCTCAGGCTGAGCTGACTGTTCCACAAGTTCCACTTCCTCGGCTATGTACTCCCACCATTCTCCCCAGCCTTCTACACTGGAATCAAATGATCCAAGACGATAATTTTCAAAGGTCCCAGATGACAAGTGAGTCAGTCCTGGGTTCTATTCTCAGTTTGGGCACTATGTCAACACTTCAATTTCCTCATCTGCTAAATGAGGATGGAGTCCCTTTCAGCTCTAAAGGACTTTAATTTCGCTATGTTAGAACCTGCTCCTTCTCATTAGCTCAGAAATCTGGGCTGTTCCCCATGCCAAAAGGCCCAGGGGGCCAGGATGATTGAGAATTCCAGGGCCCTGGCCAGTAGGCAGGAGAGAGAGGACACACCTAGCCCTTTGCTTGGAGCAATTTCCCAACATCCACTTTTCCCTTGCAATTTTCCCAACTTAATGCCAGCTAGTGGACTTGCATGCTGTAGTCTTAGTTACTGCCTGGAAGAATGCCAGCTGTCCTTACTGTATACATTTTTCCATCTGGCCCTGGCTGTGCCATTCTTCACATCCCCTCACATTCTGTCAGTGTCATGGCAGAAATAAAAGGGGGCAGAGCTATTGAGGTGCGATGCCCTCAGAAGAAAGAAGCAAAGGCCCTACCCCAGATAGCAGCCTCTGTCACCTTCCTGAGAAGGGCTGAGCAGAAGCAGCTGACCTGTTTCCCCATGTGAACCCAAGGTACACGACCTTCCATGAGCTGTTCCTTGAAGAAGAAAAAAAAGTAACAGTGGCAAAGGCTTCAAATAACATAGCCCCTCGTACAAGGTCCCTGTGTGTGTTTGCACATAAGAGGCTCTGAGAAATTCCTGCTTAAAAGAGACCTGGTCAATTTTAACACATTTCCCTATCATTGAACTGCAGAAATAACTTCACACAGATCTGGTGTCCCAAGAATCTAACGTACCTTCTAGGCTTCCACTTTACGGTGAGAGTGCTGCGAGCAAAAAGTTAGGATGATTCTAATCACCCTCTCCCAGCCCCAATCTCTGCCTTTCCAGTCCTTTCACGGTCCTGTGTCACCCTACAAGGCAACAGTAGAGCATCCCATGCAGCGTCTGGAACCAATCAGGGCCATGTGGGTGGAGCAAGGCTTAGGCTAGGGGCCTAGACAGGGAGCACTTGGGGATCTGTGCTGCTGCTGCTGCCTGGTCAAGAGTGACTAGGGTCAGAATGACAGAGTGCTGCATTGTGTCCTGCAGGTGAAAGCTGGCCTGGGGGTCAACGTCATTGGACTGGTGATAGTCATGGTGGCCATCAACACCTGGGGAGTTAGCCTCTTCCACCTGGACACTTATCCCGCGTGGGCGAAGGTCAGTAACATCACTGATCAGGCCTAATACGAGTGCACAGACTGGCCTGACTAAGGAGCTGCTGGCACCCAGCAGAATCTGAAACACAGGCAAAGAAAACTACGGAGCACCTGACACCAGACCCATGCCCAAGGGTGTTCCCCCTGCCAGAGGATTCCACCATCTACAAGTGAAGTGCAGAAATCCTCCAACCACCACAAACACATGCTTGGCTGTTAGTGTCTTCTTCCAGCTTTCCCTTCCTTAGCACCACAGCTCAAAAAAAGAAGAAAAAAAAAAAAAAAACCAAAACCCAAATTGTTCGTGCTTCCTTGTATCTAACCTTTCCAAAGAAGAAAGTCTGTTTTAGTTTCCCCTCAGAGGCTAAGCCTCACACATCAGCCTCACTAGGTTTTATGTTATTCTTACTACCTTCTTAGGAGATGAAGGAGATACCCAAGTCATCCTACCTATGCAGGCAGTGAAACCAGTGACATCTCTTTTGGGGGAGAACTTCACCCAGAACTTGAGACCTAATGTCAGCTCCTTTCTCCTAAGTGTTTCTATCCTAAGTTCTCTCCATAAAAAGGCAATTCTTAGTAGGTCTTCTTTGTGGCAATCAGTACTCTTTTATCACTACTTTGATTCCCTTTTAAGCATCTCTCTTTGATGGTTCCCTTTACCTTGGCACCAAATTCCTGTAGAGAGGTAGTGTTCCTCTTCAGAAAGAGGCTGGTTTTGTTCTATTTGCCACAGGAAAGGGAAGTAGAGAAAGACGACACATTGAGATTAGCATCTCTCTCTACCCGTCACTAACCACAGATACCATTGCCTTGGTTAAGTGTTGGGAGGGAAAACTTTCATACCTGTCTTATTAGGGAGGCCAAAACTATAATTAAGACCACAGTACTATTATTGATATTAGATTGGCTTGCTTCTCCATTTAATGAGTAGTTTGTTCCTGAGAAAACAAACTACCAGGTAGTACCCAAAGGTCCAAACACATCAGTCACTTCCTACATGTCAATGAGCCCCCTTGAGGGAAGAGATGTCTCTTGAACTCCCCCAGCAACTTCTACAGCTGTAACTGCTCAATAAATGGTTCCCATGAGAAAAAACAGTTCTGGAAATCAAGGGCTCCTTCTTCCTCCTGAAGACCATGGTATTTTCCCCATTACAGATGTCCTTGCTACGTGACTGACTATAGTTCTCAATCCCTCCAGTTTGCTGGAAACCACATATTTCTGACTTCTACCATCAATTGCTTACTAAATACATCTTAATGGAAAAGGAGTTCTCCATAGTTACTGCACTGTTTTAACTGATAAGTTATTATTGATAACATGTGTGGTTTTCCCACAATTTATCTATAAAATCACTCCCTTAGCTTACCAAGTGTCTGTGAGTTGTAAAGTTTCTTTTGGAGCAAAGTAAAGTACCACACTTGCATGCTCTAACTAGGGAATGTGCTTGACCAGGGTGAACTGGAAATATTAGTGTTTCCACCCTGTCAGTTAGCTTAGACTAAATTATTTGGCCAATATAATAGTGAAGACCTCATGAACCCACATAAAATATTAGGTACACTCCAGCTGTACCTAAGATCGAGCCAACATCTCTAAGGTCATTTTGCTTTAAGATGTTCAAAAGAATCGGGATGTTAGGGCAGCCAAATCATCACATTTCTGACCCATTACAGAACTCAGACAATAAGACAAAGGTGCAGATAATAAGAACCTGGGAGTATAACAAGTAAAAAGACAAAGAAAAGTTGATTTAGAATTAAGTGGACTTACAATTACTGGCCACTGCTCAGCTATTTGAGAACCTGACTCACTCCTAAACGGAAAGCTTTGCCAGCTCCCAAGCAGCAGTTGCTGCCAGGTGCTCCAAGCAGCTCAAGTGTTCAATGAGGCAATTTAGAAAGTGCTTTTATTCAGTCTGGTCTACTGACTGCTCTCAAGAACTGCACTGTTCTTTCTCCAAACCAGAGAGTCAAGCCAAACAAGACTGCCCATCCCAATGAAAGGCAATGGCCCATGTGATTAAGAATTTCTTGTCATCACTCTACTGTTAGGTAGAGTGATATAGCTCTCCTTAGTTATCTTGTGTCTCCTGCAAATATAATTTGATTTTTATCTTCTAATATTTTACTAATGATGAAACTGAGAGCCTAAGTCACTTAGTTGCGTCTTATTCTCAAGTCAATTATCAAATGTGCTTGGTCAAAGTTGCCCTTGAAATTCTCTTAAGTCATCCATAAAGTACATGGGATACAATCTTTTACATTAGCATTTACATGTCACAAAGACTCACGTGCCATCTCTTAAAAAATAAATAGCTAGTATTCCCCCAATGTCAAAGTAAATCTATTTCTTCATGTAAACACCAAATGAAGTAGCTGGCTTCACATTTGGGGACATTGTTTGAAAATGTTATCTTTAGACACTAGAATCACTCTCAGTATAGCAAGATGCTCAAACTGTTACAACACAAAGGGAACTGAGATCACCTGAGCACATACACAGGTAGCTCGGTCTGGGGCTGCCCTCACTGAATAAATGCTGAGCACAAATTCATGCACTATTTACGTGGCACCTTTCTCGTTCTAGTGCTGTGCAATTGTGTATATGAGATGATGCAACTGTACTGCAGCTTTCATTAGGTCCTACCACCAAGGGAGTGATTCAAGCAGGCCCAGGACCCAGGCTCTGCAACACCCCACCCTGGAAATTTCCACAAAGTCTCACTGTCTCAGTTCGTTTTCTTTCCCAGTGCCTTGCAAAACATACCATATGTCTTCAGTACTTGACTGAATATGTTGCAACCAGATTTAGGAAGGGTATAAACTGAACATTTGAAAATCTAAGTGTCACAAACTCCCTATTAAAACCAGGCAAGATCTCAAAATATTTTCCTTCACCACCTTATTCCTTGCCACAAGGCAAGGCCCTAATAGTCAGTAGGGAAAAAAGAACTCATTCATCTATGTAACGAATGGAAATGCTATGTGCAGAACCCAAGACTGGAAGTTTAAGAAAAGCCTCATTTGCTTCGGTACAGTATACAGTTATTCCTTCAGGAGAAATAACTCAGAAAAGGTATTAAAAATGTGGGCGACCTCAGGAGAAAAACAAACACCAGCATAGTATCTAGGGAGTGAACTGCTTAGTGGAAATGAAAACATTACACATGTGTACATGGGTTCTAGGAAACAACATGTACAGCCAACTAGAAAAACCACACAGCTTACATATAGTCGTACAAGTGAAGATTGAATGAGTTAGAAAAAGAGAAAATTGCTCCTTTAAATCAGAAGTAACTGCTTAATTACATACAACACCAAATCGGAAGAAAAGTCTAAAGCATAACTTTGGTAACTTCATTTCATAAAATTCAACCTCTTTTGATGATTTTAAACAAGGTTGTTTTTTTCTCTCCCTCTTTGGTTTGGGAGGGTTACAGTTTAGGGATAAACTTTTCAAGTTCAATGTATTAAGTTTTCGGCATCAATTGTAGAGTCTTGTATTTCACATGTCAGAGTAATCTGCACTAGTATTTTGAGTAACCCTCCCTTTATAGTCAGGTGTGGCAAAAAGTTTTCTTAAATCACAATAACAGGAGTTTTCAAACAGTTTTTAAAGAAAAGAAAGACTGGGCATCATAGTTCACACCTGTAATCCCAGCACTTTGGGAGGCCAAGGCAGGAGGATTGCTTCAGCCCAGGAGTTCAAGACAGCATACTCCATCTCTACAAAAAAAGTTTTAAAAAAATATTAGCCAGGCATTTATACCTAGAGACACATGCCAGGAAAAAAAAAAAAAATTAGCCAGGCATGATGGTGCATACCCAAAGTCCCAGTTCCTTGGGAGGTTGAGGTGGGAGGATTGCTTGAGCCCAGGTTGAGGTTGCAGTGAGCTGTTAGTGCCAATGCACTCCAGCCTGTGTGACAGCCACACTGTGCCTGGGGGGGGGGGGGAAGCACATCTTGTAGTGTTTCTTCCCATTGCCCACAGTGATCTGTGCAGCAAGAGTTCCTATAAAACTCCCAGGGAAAAGTAACTTTCACTGCCACAGACCCCATCCACAGCACAAATTTTCAACTACATCTTAAAACCTATGATGGTTCTGGAAAACCTATAATGGTTCTGGATTTCTCCAACATATGTCTCAGTGAAAATAATCTTGCCTGAGAACTCTGAGCTTCTTTTCTCTGCTGCTAGAACATAAAACTAGGAGAGGGTATCTGAATGGTGAAAGGGAAATCAGCCTGTATTCACTGTGTAGCAGTTTACATGGTGAAGTAGAACTTAAGAACAGATCTGCTGGAGGGCTCCCACTGGTAGAAATGGTCCTACCAGCAAGGTTATGTATCACTCCTGAGAGAAGCCCTAAGTCCAAATGAACCTTGTTTACAAAGCATAATATGAAGAAACCAATCTTCTAACATCTAAGTGAACTTCAGCCCCAAAGCAGCCACTCTGGGAGATCACACACACAGTGACAATCCTGTCATGGTTGATGACAAGGAATCTCTCTTTGGAGACAGCCTTCTAAGCTTCTAGCATTTCGAATACTCTCATGGTAAACCTATATCCTTTGAGGATCTAGTTCATTCTGCTAACAATTCAGTCACTCAAGATCAAAGCTTGTGAGCCAGGTTAGGTATGATCTAGGTGGAGGCTGTAAATTTTCATTAATATCAAAGAGAATGACCACAAAATAATGACAAATTTTGCATGGTTCATAAACTGGTTCCAAAAGTGATTGCAAACTGGTCGAAAAAGCAGCATGTTTGAGCCAATATCTACTATTTATTAGATAATTTGTAAAGCACTGTGTAACACACCACATACATTATCTCAGTTATTTCTATGAAAACCCTATGAGGTAGGTATTATGTCTACATCTTACAGATAATGCAAGAGCTGCAGAAAGAATAAGTTGTTTGCCCATGATCACACTGCTAGGGTAAAGTCAAATCATAATTTGATCCTAATCTGTCTCACCCACAATGACAATTTTGACAGGGATAAAATGTATCTCATGTATGAGAGATCCATGTGTTCAAAGAGATGCAGAATCACTTTATCACATATAGAAAAGAATCAGTGTCACCACTGTCTACAAAAAGGCGCTCTAATTCTTCCAGTTTGTTGATTCTGAACATGCCATGTCTTCAGAAATGGCATTGTCAGTGAAGCTGCCCAACAAGCCCTCTGAAACAAAACACCTAATAAAATGGGTATTGATCTATATACAGTTAGTGCAAGTTACACTTTTAGGACTTTATCTTATAGCTACATTTTGCATAGATATGTATAATAATACTGAGTTCAAGGTTATCACTGCACTAGCAAAAGAACCACCTAAACATTCATCAGTAGCAGATTAAATAAATTACGGTATATCTATTCAATACAATCTTATGCAGCCAAAAATGGAACAAGGTTCCTTGTTTCTTACATACTGATATGAAATGATCTCCATTAAAAAAAAAGGATAGTTTCTTACCATTTGTGTTAAAAAAAAAAAAAAAACAACAACACACACACACACACACACCTACATGCAAGTACACAGGAAAAGTAGTAACAATGACCACCTAAGAGGAACTAGGAACCAGAGAACAATGGTGGAAGAGGCCCTTAATACAAAATCATTTTGTATCTTAACCCATGGGAAAAGTTACCTATTCAAATTTTCTTTTATTAATAATTTTTTAAAAATATGGACTGATTAACCGTGTAATTTGTCAAATGTGTAATTTCTGACTGCAAGAAAAAAAGCAAGCATTAATTGTGGAGAGAAGCAGAAATTTCTTTTTTTGTTGCTGCCAAGAGCCTCAAACGACGAGGTACAAACCATCCTCCTGCCTCAGTCTCCCAAGTAGCTGGGACTCAAGGTGTACACCATGCCCGGCTAGAAATTTTCCTTCTTGAGATGCTGATTTCGTTATACATTTGGGCTATTCTTTTATGAGAATCACTATAAAGTTATAATGTAAATACATTTTTTAATGTGAAAAGGCATAACATTTTCTTTATAGACAACTTCTCACTTCTCCATCATATAATGTCAAATGTACCAGTAATCCCAAGTATAATTCTTTTGAAGAAAAAGAGTTAGATCAATACATCATTAAGGAAAAACATGCACACTCAACAGACTGCTACTGGAAAAAAGACTATTATTTTGCATATATTTAAACTCCCCAGTTCCTGACAGGATTCTCAAAATATAGTTTCTCAGTTAATGAATAGCAAATTGATTTACTGGTTAAATTAGTAACTATGGAGCTGCCTAACAATAGTATAAAATAAATGGATAATTCGCCAGAAACTGGCTTCTAGATATTAATTTTAATTACTTTGGAACAATATAATTTAGTACCAAATGTTTAACAAGCACCCATTATAATGGCTAAACTGTGAAATCAGTATTATTTGTACCTGATCAGCTATATAAAACTCATTCATTTTTCTTCTGATGAAAGGTAGTAGAATAGAAATCTCAAAGAATAAGGAAGAGACTACTCATTAAAGGTCATGTTTACTAATCGAGCACCATAATTCCAGTCCTAGAACGTCCCATGTAGCTGGAAGGAGGATATGGGAGGAGGTGAGGATGTTGGACACGTAAGGGTAGTTTCTTAATCTGGGGCCCCATTTTTGCTCTATGGTAACACGGGGTCTAGCAAAGAAGAAAATCACGAGGCTAGAGATGAAAACAAAGGCTTTTGGTTCAGAAGGTAAAGGAGGCCCTCGAGAGCAGGAGACTCTGTGTGTCCAGAAGGCAGTCCTGGAGTCGGCCTCATGAACTAGGAGGTTTCTTCTTGGCATCCAAGTCCTTTTTTATTTCTTCAAATTTTTTAGCCAGGTTTGGTACCTTTAAAAGAAAAAAGATTATTATAATTTTGCATCTACCTAATCAATATTCTTTTAACTTCTCTTCCTCCAAAGATAAATGGTTTTAGAAGTTTCATTTTCCTCTGAAACAGACCTACTAAATATTTCTTAACCTCATAACTGCATACAAAAGATATTAGAAGTTGTACGATAAGTATGCTCTCTCTCTGAAAGCCAGATTCCAACTTCTACTTTTATATTACTCACTTAAGTCCTCAACTGAGTGCCAAGTAAAAGTTGTACATATAGACAATAAATGTGATATAAATTAAAAAAGCCCCTGCCTAGCAACTGATATGACTGAAACAAAGGTTGACAAAAGGAATTCCCTTTGTCATAACTAAAAGCTATACTACAAAACAAACCAAAAGTGAATACCATGTTTCCCTTGTTTGTCTTTCTAAAACACCATTCCAGGATCCCCATTCATGGGCAGTTGTACCACCTGGTTTTCAATTTCCTGCTCCATAAGGTGAGATTAATACAAACTCCGCACTTCACAAAACTCTGTCCTCCTTAAATGTGCCACATTATATAAATGCATCTCCAAAATTCTCAGTTATCTCCACTACTGGCTAGGGAGGCTGAAAAGATTATCCAATTAATCTTTACATTCTCACTTATCACATGATTTTCCATAGAATTTTTTTTTTATATACAGAGTCTCACTCTGTTGCCTGGGCTAGAGTGCTCTGGCATCAGCCTAGCTCACAGCAACCTCAAACCTCTGGGCTCAAGTAATCCTCCTGCCTTAGCCTCCCAAGTAGCTGGGACTATAGGCATGCACCACCATGCTCGGCTAATTTCTATATGTTTTTAGTTGTCCAGCTAATTTCTTTCTACTTTTAGTAGAGACAGGGTCTCATTCTTGTTCAGTTTGGTCTCGAACTCCTGAGCTCAACTGATCTGCTCGCCTTGGCCTCCCAGAGTGCTAGGATTACAGGTGTGAGCCACCGCGCCCGGCCTTCTACAAACTTTTTTTTTTTTTTTAAAGACCCAATGATACTCTAACCTTCTACAAACTTTTAAGAACCCAACTTATATTACACTAGGCTAATGAGCACAACTTAGGATCATCTAGAGAATACCTAAACTGATGGGATTTTGCCCTCTTGTGGTGATATGGAGGACAGACACTTCTGTGAGTTGGATTATTTTTTCAAACAATGGAAAACCTTTATACAATATTCAGTACTTTTTCCTCAGACCTATAGACCTCATATATGCTGGAAGGCACACCTTACTTCAACAAAGAAAAGTCACACTAAAAGAGTTATATGGAATCGAGGAGGTTGTGGATACGGTCACTTACGTCATAGTTCTGAGCCAGATACATTCCAACCACGTTGCCCAAAGTAAATCCAAGCTGAAAGAACAGAACAGGAAGAGTTATGCTGCATAGCAAGTACTGTGCCGGTGTGATGCCAAAACAAAATACATAGACAATACCTTGTTCCTAAGAGCTCTGGGAAGTTAGAAGACCCTAGAGTCCACTCTAGGACTATGTACAACATGAGATTCACAATTTTCTCCTATAAACACAGAATTACCCTCCCAAAAGGTTAAAGAGCATACAAAAGTAATAAATGGTGGCACTGAAAAAATCTACCCTAAATTTTCCTTATCTAGGCTGGGCGCGGTGGCTCATGCCTGTAATCCTAGCTCTCTGGGAGGCCGAGGCGGGCGGATTGCTCGAGGTCAGGAGTTCGAAACCAGCCTGAGCAAGAGCGAGACCCCGTCTCTACTATAAATAGAAAGAAAATTAATTGGCCAACTAATATATATACAAAAAATTAGCCGGGCATGGTGGCGAATGCCTGTAGTCCCAGCTACTTGGGAGGCTGAGGCAGGAGGATTGCTTGAGCCCAGGAGTTTGAGGTTGCTGTGAGCTAGGCTGACGCCACGGCACTCACTCTAGCCTGGGCAACAAAGCGAGACTATGTCTCAGAAAAAAAAAAAAAAAATTTTCCTTATCTCCTCAAAATCCCCATAAATTCTTGACTACAAGTTCTAGAAACCCAAGCCATAGTTCAGATTTTTGTTATTGAATGCTGTAATTTTTTTGTCTTTTTTTGGTTATGGGTATTGTTATTCCTCTCTAAACCAAATAAAAATTATTCAATTTAATAAGTATTCAGTTCAATCATAGGATCTTAGATCATATTCACAGTTGAATCTCTCCATTTCAAAAGAACAACTTGAGGCCCTATATGGGAAGGGACTTGTCCTAGTTCATTCACAACAAGGAGTCCAGGACAACTTACATTAGATACCCACTCAAAAACCAAAATACATGATGACAGAAAAGAATTGGGAACTCTGACATACCACTGAGAGTACATACAGCATGGCACTCTGCCATGGGTAAAGTCTAACAAGCAGGACACTGAAGGTCTATGGAAAACACAGCTCTAACTCAGTGACAACAGAGACAGGCATGATTTTTAAAGAACTATGAATGTTTTTCTCATTAGTGACTATTTTTCTGAACAAGAACTACTTCAAGAAAATTTAGAGTACTCCTTATATACCAAAAGGACTAAGGCTCCTTAGCTTTGAGTTTTAATGATGGTAACTCCCTATTTTACTCCTAAATAAGAGCCTCTAACTGAAGCCTAATTTCTAACTTTACAAATTCAAACTAGCATCTACTTTTTTCGTCATTTTGTTTAATCAGTGTTGCTCATATTTAATCAATGTGCAGCAAAGAGGTTAAAACAGAAAAAGTATGGCACTTAACACCATCAATCACACTTGGCATGGTCAAACCTTATCTTCAAGTTAAAGGTGCATATGGAGGAACAGAATACAACTGGGTCCTTACTGAGCTGTAAGCTAACTAAGCTTGAGACACCAAAAGCATAATTTAAATTGGTTTGTTGTTAGCAAATTAAGAAACACAAAAGAGACTATCTAGTCTCTAATCATACACCATTTTCTGATCATGCGATTAATTAAACACCTCTTGCAAAATCATATTTTTACCAACACAGCACTGAGAAGAATGATTTTTTTTCACTTTTATGGATTGAAACCAGATAGGCAGAGGTTTTCCAAATCCAGAGAGAGTATTAAATTTGCTTAAGAGAAAAAAATCGCATGAAAATATTAGCTCTAACACCAAATAGAAAGAACATGGGACTGATAAAATTTCAAAAACAATAAACCAGTTCTGGTTCCACCACTATCTAGCTGTGTGCCTTTAGGCAAGACACTTACCTCTCTGGAAGACTGCTGATTTGAGCTTCCTGATTTATAAAACATTACTCCACCTGTAATGTTGCCGCTCCAACATTCTAAGATTCCTAGTTCTTACCATGTGTGTCTCAAAATAAATATGGCATATCTAATCTGGCTTCAGTTTGGTAATTTCACCAGGCATCAGGGCACATGAAAAACTAGTGGTTATTTTAAAACATGAAACAAAACAAAAACCATGTGCCTCTAGACAAGTTAGATCCAATTCCAGTTTCAGAAAACTACCAGATCTACCAATGAATGGGGTAAAATTAAATACATATTGTAAAATTAAATACACATTATAAGAAGAAAAATGTTACTCATTAAGAGAAATGTTAGGGAAAATGCATGAAGCCGGAAAAGCATATACAGTATATTGTTCATGGCATGGTCAATAAGCAAGTTTACACAGAAAAAAAATTAAATCTGAAGAACATTGAGCCTGAGAAGTCAGACCGAAGCCAGATTATAGAAGGTCTTGAATGAGTCTGAAACCTTTCTGCAAGCCAAGAATGCTTAACTTCTTTTCCAGGCCAAGACCTGGAAGCCTCACCAGAAGCTCTGTAAGCTGGATGCCATCAGCATAGTACCCCCTCCATACCACATGGTCACCCCATAATATCCCCTGCAGAGAAGACAGCGCAATGCCTTCTTCCCAAGCCTGACACGAAATACATTCCTATCACACCCTCTCTAATAGAGCCACCAGGTGACACCCAGCCTAAAAAAGCACTAACTCTTGAAAAGAAAGCCAACTCCAAAGCAAACTGACTATTGTCATCATGTGCTCAACCCTTCCCTAATCAAAAAGTTGCACACACAGATCAGCAAATAAAGCACAATTTTTATCTGGGGATGGCTCCTGACAATAACCCAAAGTAGTTGACAATAACTCAAAGTATCTGACAAATATCTGAAATATGACTCATCAAATTAGATTTTCAAAAATGACACACACCCAAGTTATGACATAGATTCTCAACTATATTTTCTGACAAGGGTTTAAGAAATCTAAAAATAATCTCATTTTATTTAGTAAATATAGCTACAACTAGCATTCAAAAAGGTAAGATCAGTCTAGCCAACCCAAAAATGATGTAGTCTGCAGTGACAAAATCTACACACTGACAAGAAAACCAAAAATTATTTTATTTCTTAATTTTAGACTCAGCTAGAGAAGCAGAAGATTTCTTTATTCCAAGGAGGCAGAAAAAAATTCACCCTTTTTTGTGTCTTAAGTCTTTAAACTTGGTGTAGAGATCATCATCAAATGTGTTTAACAACTGCTTCAAGTAATAATAAAACCCACATTCTATACATTAGAATGAAAATTTGCTGAGGATATAACCTATATCCCTTCTACTTACCACCACAGAGAAGCAGGTTTTTAAGAGGTAAGCTAGGTTTTATATTCAATAATCTTCCTTAGAGAATGAAGGGGGGGAGGGGAGCTTTTAATGCTTTCATTGAGCCGGGAAATGAAACAGGGACATTCATGAAAAAGTCCGCCAGTGCAGAGGTAGAACTGGTTTGCCTGTTCTCAAAGAAGCCAATTTAAATATTCAAATATTTTATGACTATCTGAGAGTAGCAATGAGGCAAAAGAGGAAGATCTAAAATTAAATAAATGAAATCATTCACAAGGTATTGACTAAGTGCCTTACAGGTCCTAAAACTAAGCCACATGCTTGGAAAATGTAAGTATAAGGTATAGTGCTTCTTCCCATGGATTTTATGATCTATTCTAGAAAGCCAAGACTAAACCACATGAAGGTGCAGCAATACAATACAACACATCACCAAGTGATGGTCTCAATGGACCACATAGTTTAAGTGCTTTGTATTAGAAATCTACTAATGTAATTCATATTAACATATTAAAGGAGAAAAATCATATAATCATCAGATGAAGAAATACGATGACAAAATTCCATAGCTAGTCACAGTAAAAACTTACTTTTTGTTTTTTGAGACAGAGTCTTGTCTCACCCTGGGTAGAGGCCAGTGGCTTCCTTATAGCTCACTGCAACCTCAAACTGCTGGACTCAAGCAATCCTCCTGCCTCAGCTTCCCAAGTAGCTGGGACTACAGACATGTGCTACCACGCCTGGATAATTTTTTTATTTTTGTAGATACAGGGTCTTGCTCTTGCTCAGGCTGGTCTTGAACTCCTGACCTCAAGCCATCCTCCTATCTCAGCCTTCCAAAGTGCTGAGATTATAGGTGTGAGCCCAGCCAAACTCTTAAACAGGAAATAGAAGGGAATTTCCTTAACCTGTTAGAAAACATTACAAATACCATACTAAAATTTGAGAAGCATTTCCACTAAAAGCAGAAACAAAATGAGAATGTTCACTCTCATGACTTCAACTCAAAATCCCAGTTTACATAATGAAAGGGAAGATGGACAAATAAGAGTAATAAAAATGTAAAAAGAACACAAAACTCTCAATATTTGCCTTCACTGAAGACATGACTGTCTTCTCAGTAAACTTCATTGGTTCACTTCCAACTGTATCTGCAAACGACTTAAGAGATAGGCAAGACTGCTGGATACAAAATCAATACATGAAAATTATTAGCATTTCTATACAATGGCAACAACTAATTTGAAAATGTAATTTTAAAAAGGTCACCACTTACAACAGAAAACTAAAAAGTACCTAGAAATTAAAAAAAAAGTATCAAAAATAAATATAACAAAGTAGGTGCAAGATTACTCAGAAGTTAAAAACACTGATGAAAAACATTATGAGACCTAAATAAATGGGAAGATGGATCATAATAGTATAAAGACATAATGGTGTGAAGATTTCAGGAGCTAAAGTCATCAGGAAGGCCTCACGAAAAAAGATAGAAGTTGGTCCACAAGGAGTAGTGAGGAAGACAAAGCAGGATAAAGGGAAAACCATGTGGGAAGGTATGAACACAAGAAGGTCCACAGGTTGGTTATGGATCAGAAAGATTAGCCTACCCAATCTAAAATAGGACTCTCTGTTGAAGGGCAGTGGGAATGGAAAGTGAAGCCAGATTAGCAAAATCAAGTGAAAGTGGTTATGATTTGATGTAGAAGGATGGATGCAGGGGCCACTGACAGTTTCTGAGCACGTGAGTAAGGCAATTAATCTTGATCCTCTATCATTGGCAGCTGCATGAGGGCAGCTGTAAGAGGAAAGGCAGCTGCAAGAGGGAAGGACAGAACCAAGGACAACACAGGATACGTACAGAACTAGAAGCAATAGCCCTGCTTTGCTATGGCTTATCAGTGCCATATTTACAGAAGTGTAACCACATAAACTTGAAATCATGAAGAATGGATGGAAGAAGTAGAAATGTTTAGCCTAAAGACAAGACAGAAGGGGATGATGGGAGGGGTTGAGAGAAGTGCCAAGACAATGTTGACTATGTAAAAGATTCTCAGGTTGATAAGAATTGCTCTTTCACATCAAGGAGCAGAACTAGGTAAGGGGACACCAACCAAAAATGAAAGAGATTACCAGAGGAAATGATGAGCCTATTGTAAGTGGAGATTACTA
Organism: Microcebus murinus; assembly: GCF_040939455.1. NCBI lineage: Eukaryota > Metazoa > Chordata > Mammalia > Primates > Cheirogaleidae > Microcebus > Microcebus murinus. The sequence goes on along the minus strand of NC_134112.1, from coordinate 86,686,443 downwards.
AACATAAACGGGATGCCCCTTAGTAGTGAAGACTGAAGCATCAGCATGTTAGCTGTACTAGAGAACCGTCTTCCAACTCACAATCTACAATTCTACACCAGCTAGTCTGAGGGTAAAGTAAAAAAGACGTACTCTGTGAAGTTGGCAGTGGGAACATACAGAGAACTCTTCATAAGGTGATTAATGGAGACTTAATGGCTTAAAACAATAGCTAACATTTTCTGAGTGCTTACTACGCACAAGGTAGCACTCTCTTTTCTCATGAATTAATTCATGTTCTTCACAGCCTTATAAAGCAGACCCCATTATTGCCCAGTTTATGTTGAGGAAACTGAGGCACAGAGCAGTTAAGTAACTTGCCCAAGATTAAACAGCAGGTAAATATACATGCCAGGTACATGGTGGGAAAATGACATGGGAAATGAAGGAGAGAAATAAAGATTATGTCAACATTTCAAATTTGAGAGACTCAGGGCAGGGGAACAAAGAAAAAAGTTAGGTGTGGCGTAGGGGATGGGGAGGGGGGAGGTAGCAGGGCCAGACATGTGGAGTCTGAAATGGAGGGTAAGACCAGAAATGTTCAGTTGGCAGCTGGTGCCAGGAACTGGAACTCAGAGAAAAGGACTCAGTTTTGGAAGCTGTCTGCAAAGAGGTGAAAGGTGACAGCATGACAAGCAACACACTCACTGAGGGTGGGTTGGGAGAGAAGAGCAGAGGATAAAGGACTGACTCTTGAGCAACACACAGTAACCAAGAAGCAGGGAGAAGCAGCCAGTAAAAACAAGAGAGATTAGATAGAGCAGTTCCCCAACTGGTATACCCAGATATGCTTCTCTCAGCCCTTGGAGCTATTCGCACCCAGAGCTTGTCACCTTCATTCTGTGCAGGTCCTCTATAAAAATAATTCTGATGTGTTATAATGTGAAAGAATATTGGAAAGTACTTGAGATACGGGATCCCAAAGCCAAGGGAGAAGGGATTAAAGATGACATAATTTAAGAGTACCAAGTGCTGGGGACTTCAAGAGGTAAGAAAAGCAACAGATTACCAGGAATAGTACCACAGGCAGTGTGCACAAAGGCCCCAGCAGTGCCTTTGTACATCTTTGTAATAGGCTACTCTTTCAAAGCATCCTTAAAATAGCTGTAGCTAAACAATACTACAATTAAGTTTATGCAGCAAAATCACAGGAACAAGGTGTCAATACAGGGACAACGGGTGAATATTTTAATTGGAAGAAGAATGAAAAATGGAAGGAATATATAAACACAATTAAATATGCTGGTTTTCAAATTGTGCTGGATGAACAACTGTAAGAAACATCTTAGAGGGTTCCAAAATGAGTGATGACAATGTACATGCTTAACTTGTGACTGTTCCATCACTTCCAAACCTTTCTCATAACCTACCCTTCTGAGGGAAGCTAATTCCCATTTCTGAGAAGAAACTAAACCAGAGTTCAATTGACACCTGCAAAAGAAAAAACAAATGATATCTAAATCCTTGTTAAGTGTCACTGTTTTTAAGTACTTTAATGTGTTATTTTTAATCCTCACAACGAAACCATGAGGTGAGTTCCCATTTTCAGATGTGGAAATTGAAGCATAGGAAATTTAAATAATCTGCCCAAGCTTCCACAGCGTGAAAATGATGGAGGTAGGGTTCAAACCCAGAAGTCTGATTCTGAAGTCTAACCTCTTAAATACTAGGACATGATGGTCATTGTTTTATAGATGAGATGACTGAAAACAGACAGACATGCCCCACTTCACAGTGGTAGTGAATCATTTGACAGAGGTGGAATCACTGTGAAAAGTATATACTATTTTCAAAGGAAATGTAGGAGGCCGGGCGCGGTGGCTCACGCCTGTAATCCTAGCACTTTGGGAGGCCGAGGCGGGCGGATTGCTCGAGGTCAGGAGTTCGAAACCAGCCTGAGCGAGACCCTGTCTCTACCAAAAATAGAAATAAATTAATTGACCAACTAAAAATATATATACAAAAAATTAGCCGGGCATGGTGGCGCATGCCTGTAGTCCCAGCTACTCAGGAGGCTGAGGCAGTAGGATCGCTGAGCCCCGGAGATTGAGGTTGCTGTGAGCCAGGCTGACGCCACGGCACTCACTCTAGCCTGAGCAACAAAGTGAGACTCTGTCTCAAAAAAAAAAAAAAAAAAAAAAAAAGAAAACAAAGGAAATGTAGGAGACCAGAAGGTGAGAGAACATGAGTGCTCCAGTTACTTCCAAGCCAGGAACTGAATGGATAGCTTCAGTATCTCTGCTTAAATGCTGAGAATTCTGAATTCTCAAATCAAAATCCATGTTTCCACACAGCTAAAAGTTTATTCCAACACCAAATAAACCTATTCTGCAAAATAACTTAAAAAGTTGATTGTAAATGAATCATGTCCTCTCAGTTTATCAATGAGCAACAGATGTAGGTGGTTCAATTACATCACCCTACACTTGGGGCTAAGTGATACTGCTTTTACCCTACTGTTTCCTGCAAGTAAATGACTGTAATTCCTAACTCTCAAGCTAACACCTGGTAAAGACACTGGAGAAACTCTCAAAGGCAAAGGAGCAGCCCTGTCTTAGTTGGGCAGTTTGGGTCAAGGATATTCTTTTGACTCACTGGATTTCACAGCCAATTACCATCTTTCAAGAGGACAAAGGGACACGTTTTGGGTTTTAATTTCTTTGATAAAAAAAAAATAAAGCATTTGGGAAAGAATCTCATTTCCAGAGCAACAGAACTCCACTGAACATCTGAAAAATACTAGAATATCTGCCTCTTATAAGAATTAGGGATCAAAAGCATCAAGTTTTGAACGCACAAAAACTTGGTAGAAAAACTTTCACTTGAAAATCTGACTGGCAAATCTTCCTGGAACTTCCACCAGGCAATCCTTGAAATATATTGAGTTTTGCCAGAAAACTCGTTTTCAACTCAAATAAGGAGCCATGAAAAATAATCTGCTTACTCACGCTTACTCACTTTGGGAAAAATTACTTGTATACCAGCGACTGACTCACTTCTCAAGTCTGAGAGGTCTGATGAGGGCTCGCTAAGCCTCTAACTCTGACTAGTGCGACGGCTAATTTAAGGTTTATTCCTGGCCCTCCCGCCCTCCTACCTTCTAAATATGCCGAACAGCAGAGCTCTGAGACAGGGACAGGGTCTGTGTCTACGTCAGGAGCGCAGAAAGGGAGTCGACCACGAAAAGTCATTAAGGACCACACAAGCTTTAATACGAGGATTACACAATGAACGCAGGGCGCGGCACACAGCAAGTAGCTTTGAAGACGCATACTGTCTGACACTTCAAACTTTTAGGGACTTCGACAGCTGCAGAAAAGTACTGGCAAAGGGTTTTATAGGGAGGCAGGAAGAAAACCCCACCGGCCACCCTGAGAGGCGCTGACCAGGCGCGGGGGCTGAGGGGACGGCGGGAACTACGCCCACGTCCCCCGGCCAAGGCCGCCTCGAGGGGAAAGAGGGTCCCGAGGCGAACCCCAAGCCGCAGGCCCTGTCCTCGGCAGCTCCACTCACCAGGAACTGGAGCATGATGTCGACGAGGAGGGCGCTAAGTGAGGCTGCAGCTCCGCCGGCCGGTCCGAGCCTGCCACCCCAGCGCGAGGGGCGGAACCCACCGTCAACTTCCGGGTCACGCCCTGCACGTCTCCTTCTTCCACACCGGCACCGGAAGCAGCTCACAGCGTCCCAGCGTCCCCTGGCGGAGCGCGCAGGGCTCGCATCCTGGAGCTGCCTGCGGATGATTCTGGGGCATAACCTGGCTTAGGGCTCCCTGGCCTAGAAGGACGGGATAAGGCAGGAGTCCCATCCCTAGGTGCGCAGGCTTAGGGGCTCCTGTCCCATCCCAAGGTGTGCAGCTGTATGGCCCGGGAGCTTTTGCAACATAGGACTCTGCAGGGGAGAAAAGGAGGCTAGTATTTGTCAAAGCTCCACAGGTGTGTGCTGTGTAATCTCAGTTAAGGAACAATGATAGAAGTCATAATTGCCTTGCATCACCTGTCAGCCATGAGCAAGCCACTAACCTTTCTTGAGGTTTGGTTTCCACCTCTGTAAATGGGGCTAACGCAAGCCCCTGGGTCAGCTGTTGTGGGGACCAAATAAGATAATGTGAAGGATCAATAAATGATGGTCACATGTCTGGTGCGGACTGATACATACCTCCTGATGCACAGTATCACCGGTACAATTCTATTCGAGCCAAAAATATTTAAGCGGAATCTCATCAAAAGAAAACAAATTGTGGGTTCTTTTTCAAAAGAGCTAAAAAATATCAGTTATAAAAGCCCCTTACTCTCCAAAAAGGCAAGGAACCGTTTTATTAATAAAGGTAATTAAAGAGGTAACTAAATGTAATGTGTTATTCTTAATTATTGGATCCTGGGTCAAAAAAGTTCTAAAGAACATTCCGGGGACAATTGAGGAAATTTTAATATGGACAGAATATTAGGAATTTTGTATTTTTTGTCAAATGCCTTGAATGTTATAATGGTATTGTGATTAGGAAAGAAAATACAGTTCTTACTTGCTAAAATATTTAGGGATAAAGTGTCATGATGTCCACAACTTAAAGAAAACCAGTACATAAACATATTAAAAAGCAAATGTGCAAACTGTGGACAACTAGTGAATCTAGGTGAAAAGTATATGGGTTCGTTGTACTTTTCTTCCAATTCTTAAGATTCAAAATTTTTCAAGATGGGAAAACAACTAAATATCTGGAAAAGGCTGGTTGGGTATCAACAGCTATTACAGTTCAGATAAAGTTTGGATATTATAATTTCTATGTTACCAATTTATCAAAACTACAGGAGTCATGACTAGGAAGAGGATATGTACGCTTTTGATATTCTAACCCAACGAAACTGATTAACTCAGTAGAAACAACCAATTAAAATCCTGCATTTATTTAGTATTGTTGAGGAATAAAGGAACCTACTCTTTACATGCTAAAACTCTTCAAAGCAAAAATGCCTAAATCCTGGTTTTATCCCCTTTACTTTGCTTTGCTGAAGAGTGCCCTCTCTCCAATGTCCCAGGGTACAGAATGCCCCAGGAACAGAGGCAGGCCCTCTGTGCTAGCCTGTCCTGGCTGTTTCATACAAACACCATTTCTGGTCACCAATGCAATGCACCTGCAGTCCTTCCTGCCACCGCCTCCCACAAACTCCTCCACTGCCCAAACTGATCCTTCCAGTCAGCTGTAATTTTGGAAAAATTGATTAGAAAACAAGGCAATGAAGCTTAGTAAATCCAAAATCTTAATTCCAAATATGGCTAATATCTTTCTCCTGTTGGGAAGGCTTCACACTTCAGAAGTTTATATTAGGTAATTAAATATGAAATGTCCGATTTCAAATCAAAAGTGTAGTTTATCATATCCCAAACAAGAAGTGGTACAATTAAAGTGTGTGCCTAAACTTTCAACATAATTTTGCCATCTTAAGGGTAGGTTGTTTATACCTGCAGCAAAGCAGCCTAGAAATCGAGTGGCAATGAAATTGCAAAAGGTATTTTCCACACCTTGTTGAGAATTGAGTATTTTCCTTTGCAAGAAGTGTTCCAAACCCTGGACGTGGCAGTCAGTTGGTACAAGGTCTTGTGAATATGATGGATGACAGAGAGTTTCCAAGTCCAGCCTCTGTAGTTTGAGCAGCACTATTTTTTTTGCAACATGTGGTCTTGCAAGAGTAATTAGCCTGTCTCTATTGACCAGTCTCAGCTGCTTAATCACAAGCATCCTCATCATTTCATCCAATTGGTTGCAGTAGGCATCCACCGTAATCCATTGACCAGGTTTCACGAAGCTGTGGGGGATAATACCAGCACTGTACCACCAAATAGACACCATTAGCTTTTTCTGATGAATATTTGGTTTTGGACTGTGTTTTGGCACTTCATCTTTATCCAGCCATTGTGCTGAATACTTGCAATTGGCAAAAAATTTATTTTTCATCACATGTAATAATATGGTGTATAAATGGTTTGCCTTTGTGGTGGCAGCAAAGAAGGCAAGCTTCTAGCCGATTTCTCTTCTGACGCTCGTTTAATTCATGTGGTATCCATCTGTCCAGTTTCTTTACCTTGCCAATTTGTTTCAAATGGTCCAATAGTGTTGGAATAGTAATATCAAACCGTAATGCTAATGCACGCATGCATAGGTTGAGATGGATATGCTTCCACTACACCTTTCAGTTCATCATTATCCACCTTGGTCTCGGGTCACCCACATGGGCTCACTTCAAAATTAAAATCACCAGAGTGGAACTTCTCAAACCATCAGCGTACTGTGCATTCATTAGCCACATCCTTTCCAAACACTTCGATGATATTTAGAGCTGTCTGCACTGCATTGGTTCCATGATGGAACTCATATTTAAAAATAACACACATTTTTTACTTATCTATGGTTTCACAAAAATTGCCTGAAAAAATGTGAAAGACAATCACAAGCCAAAATGTGCATTTGAAAGACCGACGATGTACCTTCACATTACAGAAAAAAAATCAACAAGTGTCAAACTGAAATGTCAGAAATATCTACTGTCAAACTTAATACTTAAGGAAATTGGACATTCCATACTTAATGACCTAATAAAATGCTTAGATTTCATGCCCCAGGCTCCTTGCTGATTATTTCTGGGTTCATGCCTGTCCCAGATGATAAAGATTACCACATCCCTGACCAGCAGAGCAACAGGCATTATGACTACATTTTGGATCCAGTAAAGTATTTATTCACATCCCTCTAAGACTTCAATTTATTAATAGGATGCTTTCTAGCTAAAAAGTAATGTTTAACTAGTGGACATTGAATTAATTTCAAAATACAACACTGACAAAGCCTTTTTGAAAAGATGCTAAAAAGCCATAGAAATTTTACTGTAATATTTTTTTAAAAGCAACACTACAAAACTAAGTATTAATTTTCTGCTACTACATGAGAGTCAAGACTCTTTTCTCTCTCAGCAGTCTCTCCTATATATTATGCTGAAATAATTGCTACAAGAAAGGGAAAAATGTACTTTCAGATGATATAATCGCTTGAACATATAAACAATCGGGCAAGAAATTGGTGGTTATTAAGTAAACTTTTTGCCCTAGGGATACTCAACTATCATATTAATTATATGAGCAGATGATTAATTTGAGAAATTTCATAATCATTTCTAAGGAAAAAAATGCAAATTATCATAGGCTTCTAGATCTGTGGGTCCTGCATTCTCAGATTCTATCAACTGCAGATCGAAAATGTTCAGAAAAATATAACAATACAACAAAAAATAAAAATTTAAAAATACAATGTAACAACTATATAGCATTTACATTGTATTAGGTATTATAAGTAATCTAGAGATGACTTAAAGCATATGGGAGGATATGCTTAGGTTGTATGCAAATACTGTGCAGTTTTATATAATGTACTTGAACATCAAGTTCAAGTGGATGTGGACATCCTAGAATCAGTCCCCTTCGGATACCAAGGGACAACTGTATTGTCATTTTATATGCACAAAAGAAAAAACGCAAGAGCTAAATAATTTTAGGAAAGAAATGGCTTGATTTTCTGAGATATTTCCATAATACATTTTTCACAGTATTGGGTACACTATTCTATAAAAGAATATGGCTATAGTTTATTATCCACTCTACCCCATGAAGTAACCCTGAATATCATAAAAGTACAATGTAGGTAAAAAGGGTGAAAAAATTAGAATTTCCAAACTATTCCTTTAATTTAGCATTCAGAATAGTATCTCCACTGTGAAGGGTTAGATTGCTGATAATGTCGATCATTTTCTACATAAAATTTCAAAAGACTAAGCAGGTATTTGTTTTGTTTTTTTAAAAAGTATTTATTTTTTAATAGTGAGGATGGAACCAAGCAAAGAAGTTTACAGAAAAGATGTCCATATATAAAGAAAGAAATAGCAAAATATTTTTTGGTCATAATTTAGAAACTAACTAGTTTATAAAAAGGAGACAGTTTCCTCGAGTCATCTCTTCCATAGAAGAGTTTAAGCACAAGCTGTCAGTTCCTTGATATCCTCAGCAGGCCACGGATACGTCTGACAAGAGCCTGTATGAAACTATATCGAGATCGAACTTTTGAATACAATCCTTCGATGTCCAGAAGTTTCTTTTGTAGTGATTCTCCAAAAGCATTGATGGCATCAGCCTGAAGCTAGAGGTAACACAGATGACATTTTATTATTAAAATTGCTGTTTCAAATATTTTAGTCTGTATCTTCCAATTTAAAATACCTTTGAATTTTTGTAATGTGGTCTTTCCAATGTAAAATACTTTTGAATTTTTATAAGTGGTACAAATTAACTAAACATTCACATTTTCCACCTTAGAATTTTTGGATATGATTCTAGTGTTTTTTTCCTGTTTCCTTTCTTCTATGAATTATAAATTTTTAAATCTGCTTTAAATAGCAACAATTGTTGATACTGATATACACCCAAAACATTTCCTAAAGGGCCATACGAGAAGTTAGTACAAGTGGGTGCCTCATTTTGCAATTTTTAAAAAACTATTTGCATGCTTTTGTTTAAGAACTAAAGAGGAGCAAACCTGGTATATGCTTTAGAATCATATGTATTCTAGAATGCATATATAGTTTCAGATGGACCTTTCTGATGTTATATAGAAAGGCTAAAATTAAGGACAAAATTAGATAAATCTACCTGTCTTCTGTTTCACAACATGGAGTAAGATTATTTATTAATCCTGCATTTTTTTCTCGTTTTATAACAGACCAGTGTAAATGAAACAATAATAGCAATTACTTCAACATATATTATTAAACATCCTCTGGATGATCTATTCTTCAGCTAATTCTGCACATGGTACCATTTAACACTAGCTTTCCTAAACAAGCCTAGCCAAAAAATGAATTCCTTTTATAAAGCCACTAAGGGACAAATGTAGTCCAGACTAGGATGAGAGCATGGTATCCATGACATCTAGCTAGGTGGGGTCTGGAGCTGCTGTAACTTCACCTCTCTTTCCTGGGGAAGACCCAACCTTCCGCTTTAAGAAAGGCAGCAATAAAGAGGGATTAGGAAAGAGCAGAGGCTTTATCAAATTATGGCTAAGGACATTCAGATGCCTTGTAGCACATCTAGCTGTAATTCATTTTCCCTAATATCATACACCTGCTTTGTTAGGAACATGACTTTGCTATTTGTTTAATATGAGATTTTTATTTTGTTTCTCAATCTCATAAAATTATTTCCTGAAAAATTAAGTGTTGGGTGATACCTTGTGCCTAAAAATTCTACAAAGCTAATGAGAAGATATTAAAAGTTTCTAGATCATAATACCTTCCAATTGCTGAATACATACCTACCACATGCCAGGCATAACACTAGGAGCCTCACATACATGAAATCACATTTAATTCTGACAAAACCCCGAGGTTGATTTATCCTTCTCATTTCTTAGATGAAGAAATTCAGACTCAGAATATAAGTTGTTCAAAGTCACATTAGCTGTTAAGTGGCCAAGCTATTCAAATCAGATCTCTATATGCAACCCTGAAAATCATAATCTTAACACACCAGGCAATCCTTTAATAAAGAGGAAAAATATTAGAATAGAACCTTACCTGGTCTATATCATGTTGGCTCACTATAGTCAGCCCACTTCTAAAATCTAGATTGGTTTCCGAGGCGAAGGAATCTAGAGATAAAAGACACAGTCACACCAGTTTTGTAAGTACATATCTACTACCCAGGGGAGGAACATGAATGGCAATAAACAGTTGTATCAGGAAAAACATGGTCCAAGATTGGGGACTCAATTTTCAACTTTCAGCAAATGGAAGCCTCTGGGAAACATTTCACTGGACCAGGGCCAGGGTTCAGTAGTTTTTCTCTATTTCTTCCCACATAAGGGATCTAATACGTGCTCATTGGTCAGAGGCCCACTCCAACAATAAGAATCACAGCCTAGTAGCTGACCCACTTCCACTTTTAGAGAATTACTTGTGACCAGAGGACTCTGGAGCTAGGTCAGCCCTTAACTGCAAGAAGCTGAGGAACAGCTGATGAGCAGACTCTAGAATACTCTTATGTTCAGCACAATTTCCATGGACAGAAGGTAAAATGCAAGAAATAGCTATGTCTAGTAACTAAGTATTAATAGCTCCTGATTTACCCAATTCACTCTTAGTAACCTGGAAACATAAAAAATAAAAATGTAACTAGTTTTTCAAGGCACTAAAATCTATAGGCATTTATGGTTCACTAATCTTTAGCATAGAGTTTACCTTGTAGTCTTCTGCTTTTAAATAAGGTTTTGGAGGCAAATAAAGAATCTTGAGAATCCGTGGGTGTGCAATGTAACAAGTAATACTCCAGATGGCGCCAAAGAATAAACAGGCAGGTCTCTATGATAACTATATATAATAGCTCAGATTAAAGGAAAATAATCTCATCAGATATTTTTTACAAAGCAGTTTTGGAAGAGGAGACAAAAGGAGAAACTTCACTCACTTAATGACGCACCTACAGCCACAGTCTAACAGACATGTAAGTTTCCACTGAAGGAAAAAGCAGCAAGGTGTGCTGAGAGGAAGGAGGAGGGGACTGTGGGATGCTGTGCCAGCAGTCTCATGTCCTTACCTCCTGCCCAGACAGAAAGTGCCTGCACATATTGTCAGTATCACTAGCTACTCTAAAAGGTATGAATAAAAATTATGATTTGGAACTGTATCAGGCATTTACTAGAAAAAAATTAACAGTAATTATATCCCCTCCCATCTGGTTTTGGTGCCCAAATAATGTGAGAATACATAAACAGTTCCTACATTTAAAGGTCACCATTCAAGTCTATGATTTCGTAAAAGATACAAGAACAAAGGGAAAGCAGTTTAGCTCGATTGTTGATCAACTTCACCAAACGCCGTCTTGCTAGAACATATTTCTGGGCAGTGGAGATTTTATCAACACCAGCAGGCATCACAGACTGACATAACTAAGAGAAAGAAACAAAAGCAGTATTAGAATGGCATAAATTGTAAAATTTAATGAGAGTCTACTATACACAAGTGTAGGGTAGTAAATGCTGCAAAAAACACTCAAAACATTTAAACATCCTGAAGGACAAGAGTTTATTATCTAGTTAAGGAGATAGTAATATTTAAAAATGAAAGCCAAAGAGGCTCACATTCACAAATGAATGTTTATTTCCTGCCTTTTGAAAAAGTCTGTCCCTGAAATAGACATCTGCAGTCTGTCGATAGGCCCACCAACCCTGAGTTTCCTGTCACATTACAGAAACAAAACAAAATAGTAGGTCTTTCCATCAGTAGGTGTAACAATCCCATGGAGAATTTCTGTGACAGCTGTCAGGTGTCTTCTGAGGAAAAAGTAAAGTAGACTTCTGGAGCATAACTAAAGTATGATCACCAACCAAAGCCTCCCCTGATCACTTCTCAATCTGGCATACATATAAGCAGTCGTTCAATTTAATGTTGTGACACTGGGTTTGACAGAAGGCGTCTCGAGTGAGGCTGACGGAAGGGCACATGCTTTATTATGATGATGTAGTTCCTCCTGCAAGTATGAGTATCGCCAACAAGCTACACATGAGGGAAGAAGGACTGCCAGATGTAAAAACCACACAATTTCAGAGGTTACCTGAACCCAATCAGTAACTCCTTCATCACCCTGTTCCACCTAGCTGTGTGCTTGTGGGCAAGTTATTCAAGCCTTCTGTGCCTCGGTTTCCTCACCTAAGAAATGGGAATAGCAATAATATCTGCCTCATGTATTCAGGTAGAACCTGTAGCTCAGGGCCTGGCACATCATAAACACTCAATAAATGTTCCCTATGATTATCAAAAGAGTAGGCAAGAGGGAGTAGGCTTTGACTACTTATAAGAATGATACGGAGTTTTTTAAAAAGCCTGGTGTGAACAAGGAATGACAAAACAGCTTAACCTCCAGGCTGCCACTGGACACCAGGAAGCTTTAGCACTGCCTTAGGAATTGGCCTTATGGTTCAGCTGTGCCAAAAGAAAAGAAGGCAAGCTACTTAGGGAACAAGGCTAGCAATGCAGCATCTTTAGCTATAATAAGCACAAGGGAATGATTCTGGGTCACTAAGAGAAGTTAGTCAAGTCTGATATGCTATCTCATTTGTTTGAAAAATTCCCTAAAGAGATATCGAAGACGCTGAAGGCAAAGAGACACTTACTTACCTAAGTTCTAGTGAAAAAACACCTGCAATAAAAACTCATGCTTCTCAGCACAGATTTTAGAGCATAAATTACCCACAACTCTTTATTCAAAGGCCAGCTGCCTTTCTATTTTCTTAAACAGGTGCTACTTCACTGTTTTTCAGTCAAGAGCAGGGGTCCTCAAACTTTTTAAACAGGGGGCCAGTCCACTGTCCCTCAGACCATTGGAGGGCCAGACTATAGTTTTAAAAAAACTATGAATAAATTCCTATGCACACTGCACATATCTTATTTTGAAGTAAAAAAACAAACGGGCAAAAACACCCTCATGTGGCCCTCGGGCTATAGTTTGAGGATGCCTGGTCAAGAGTTTCTATGCTTATGAGGCTGGTGCTAAGGTGAGACACTCTTCTCCAAGTCACATAAAAGAATCATTTCAATTCCTTTAGTCATATTGCTTGTATCTTTTTTACTCAGTCTGAGATCAGTACCCCAGCCCTAGGAACAGCAATGATTTCTCAAGTCCCCAGAGCTCATTATAAGATTCATACCTCTTTTATCTCATCTGGGGGAAGCTGCTCTACATTCTGTAGCTTGTTAACACTCCGTCGATGACTGTCATAATAGCTGAAGAAATCATTAGCACTCTGTTTCAGCAGGTAGACAACAATGCCTAAACCAGGCACGCGCCAACATGGAACCACTGGAGCTTGGGTATCTATTAGAGTCAATGATATAAAACAATGTTCCACTTATAGGCATTTTATACAAATTTCAAATGACCTGTTTTAAAACAAGAGATGCCCTAGAATTTAAGGACATGTAAACTATCATTAAGACCAACCCAAGACTACTTTTAAATACCATTGATAGTTCAAAGAATCTGTGATAAGGAGCTACTGTAATCAGGTACATACAATAAGGCTAGAGATCCTGAGAGAATAAAGAAATTTGGCTGATGGAGATCAATAGAGCCTACCCTTCACTGGGTAAAGACTTCTTTGAGGACTCCATCAAAGTTACAAACTTTTACACCCATCCCTCCTCCCATCACATATACAAACCATATACACAATTCTGGGGCTTCCTGTCCTCAGGTGAATGATTCCTGCCTTACCCGATGGCTCTAGTTATATGGATTCATTTCTGGTCTGCATCTTTCTGGTTACTAGATTAACAGCTGAAAGTCATTTTTTTCAAAGAGACAAGCACACTTACCAAAATATTCAAAAAATATAACTAGATTTAAACTGTAACAAGTCTTTTATCACAACAACTCCATTAGGGTAACAAAACAAAATGGTATGTCTTTTACCAGGCTACCTTCTAATGAAGGTGCAAAGGAACAGCTAGATGTCATAAAATTTGTTTGCAGAGGGAAGAAGAACTAGAGAACAATACCATTATCATCCTAGAGATAGTTTGTCTGCTATAGTTAGAGCAATTTCCTCTAATGACTGAGGTATTTCTTGGAAATACCGTGGTAACTTCAAGTTCAATTTGGAGATAATCTTTGTTTAATGGCCCAAACTGTCATGAATACTGAAGGAGAGATCTGTGTTGTCTTTCTTCACTACCAATTCTCTTAACTTTGCTCTAAAGTCAGATCTCATAGATCTTTCTACAGAGGGAAAGAGAGAGAATAGTCCCTTGTCTGTGGATGCTGCGAGCAACCAGTATATCCCAGACAAATTCAATGTGCCAGGTATCCTTTCCCAGTCTACAGTAAAGATGTTACAATCTTTATAATACAGGTCGTTATTGAGAGCCTCCTGCTAGTAAAATTAGGTACCTTGGTCTCCAGATACTATTTGTGTGATCTCTACCCTGATAGAAAGATGTCCACTAAGAAGATGATCTAATGCTGGAAGGACTCCAGAGAATTTCTGGAGTTCTCACCACACTAACTTGCTCAAGTCTAGAGAATATTAGAGTGTTCAGAGGCTATCAGACTTAGACACAAGATGAAGATGACTTATGAGAAACTGGAATACAAAAACAGATCCCACAGGACAGATCATAGATCATGTGGTCTCAGAATTATAAGTGCAATAGGAAAGGGTCTCTGGATCACAAGTAAAATATACTACAATAGCCATAATGAAAATAATAGCAGCTGACATCTTATAGTGCTAAGTGCCAGCCAGTGTTCTAAGAGACTTTACATGTAACAAATTTAATCCTTACAACAATTCATCAGAGGAGAGCCTGTTATTGCTTCCATTTTACAGACAAGGAAACTGAGGAACAAAGAGTTTAAGTAATTTTCTGAAATCATACCAATAAATTACTTGTAGAACTGAGATTCAAATCTAGCCAGTTCATCATCAGTCTGTGTTCTTAACCACCAGGTTAAAATGCCTCTCTATAACTAAGCATTCTCAAACCTACCACATACCTACCTACACATATGTCTAGAATTGGAAGAGAAAAATATGGTTGTCAATCCTTAAAAAAGTCTATGGAAAAATAACAATTTATAAGGTTTCAAAAAGTTCATCTTCAATGGACAAATGGACAAAAAACATATGAAAAAATGTTCGACATCAGTAATCATCAGGGAAATGCAAATTAAAATCACAATGAGATACACTGTACCCCTGTAAGAATGGCCATTATTAAAAAGTCAGAAAAACAAGAGATGCTGGCATGGATGCCGAGAGAAAGGAACACTTACATACTGTTGGTGGGAATGCAAACCTCTATGGAAAACAGTATGGAGAGTCCTCAAAGAAATAAATGTAAACCTACCATTAGACCCAGCAATCCCACTACTGTGTATCTACCCAAAGGAAAAGGAGTCATTTTATCAAAAAAACACCTGCATTTGAATATTGTAGTATAATTCACAGTTGCAAAGATGTGGAATCAACCTAAGTGCCCATCAATTCATGAGTGGATTAAGAAAATGTGGTCTATATATACACCATGGAGTACTACTCAGCCATAAAAAGCAATGAAATAATGTCTCTGCAGCAATTTAGATGGAACCAGAAGCCATTATCCTAAGTGAAGTATCTTAGGAATGGAAAAACAAACACCACATGTACTCTCTAATATAACAGTTGAGAGCTAATCGATGGGCACAAAGATATGTAAACTGGAAATCGACAAGGGAGGAGGGTGAGAAGGGCAAAAATTTGCCTATTGGGCACAACAAACACTGTGCCAGTGATGGGCACACTAAAAGCCCCAACTTAAGCATTACAAAGGGTAAAAGTACCCATGTAACAAAAACATTTGTATTCTGTTAATATTTTGAAATTTTAAAAAAATTACTCATGTTAAGGAAGGGGTTTAGGTGTATGGGTCTGAGATACTATTCCTGGTTTCTAGGGCCTATAAGTGGAGTACAAGGGATCCAGAACTTTCTATATGTCTTAGAAGTAACATGGATATAGTAAAAGAATTGGAGGAGGCCAGAGATCAGGAAGCAGAGGCTGAAGAGTGAGGGGAGCACGAGCACTAGAGGCCACTGCTGAGAAATCAGCAGGAGAAAAGTATGGAACCCAAGAGAACAAGATGAGCTCCAGATGTGCCTCATGGTGTGAATATCAGCTCAGGGTGTTAGTGACCAACTACGTCCATGCAGGCCACAGCAGAGGCCGCCAGGACAGAGGGAGGTGGCAGGCTAGGTGCTACTTCCTGGCTAATCCTATGGGCATACAGGCCACTTGAGACATTAAATCTGGTAAGACAAGAAGAAAGAAGGAGAAAAATGTGAAGATTGAGTATGTATTTAACAAACTCCTATTTAGCCAGGGAGATGGGTCTAGGATTTGTATAGGAAAGACTAATAAATTTAAGACGGTAAGAAAAAAAGGCAGAAGCCCTGTGGAGTGGTCCTTACAAGGCTGTTTAGTTGCGTTAGAGAGGAATAAATTTACAGTTTTGTGAATGGGAACCATAGTGGGTCCACTCTGACTTTTCCACTAGAGATTGCTTCAAATAAATTTTATATTCCATGGTGTAATGCCTAGATTTTTGTCATTAACAATAGGGGCTATCTGGAAGCTTCTTATTTTAACTATATTTTCTTCATATGTAAGTGCTAAACTTAGATATCAAATTTCAAAATTAATAAAACATCATTCACTAAAAATTTTTTTTAAAAGTTCAACTTAAAGTACTAAACATCAAAGAATGATCTTTAGGATTGGCTCAAAATGAGTAACAACTGAATAAAATTTTAATAATTACCAATTATTAGCATATGATTGTTTTTAAAGAATGATAAAATTATATTTTTGCTTGAAAATTTAATATTCACATTAAATTTGTTTTACTAATAAAAGGTTAGTTTCAAAGGGGAAGAAAAGAATTGTCCTTCTGAGGCAGAGTTAGAGGGCTTCATCAAGATATAGTCCCACAGAGATTAATAAACAGATTGACGTTCATTTCCAAACTGCCAAGTAAAAAGGGGATAGATCAGATTAAAAGTCACTTCTGGGTGATAGGAAAAGCCCTCTACCAAATGAGAAGGGGTCTTTGGATAGGATTCCCAATCATTTCATGCCCTTCCAAAGAAAAGATGACCCTTCTTTTCACACTGGTCAAGTCACCTGAACTAGGAAGATAACTTTGCCCTCACACTGGTGAGGCCATGCAGGGACTGGAATCCTCCCACAGTAGCCCCTTTTTATTCTAGAGTGGTTTTCCTGGCAGTAAACTTTTTGAATATAGAAGAAAACAAAAACTATGTAGAATTAATTTGCTAACTAAGCCAAAGGAATTGTTTTACATGTCCAGTCTAATTTAAGCATTTTACTCCATAACTATTATTAAGGACTTCTGGTTTCAAGTATGACAAACTAAGATCATACAAGACAAGACTCTCCTCCCTGCTCCTCCACAGCAAAACCCTAAAAAACCTAGACATACTATACATAGAAGCAGACGCAGGTGGGAAAAGGCAGAACTACTGTGACAGAAATCAAAATAGTAGATGCCTAGGCCAGAGGTTGAAGGAAACAATCAAATGTAAAGAGGCAAGAAGAAATCTTTAAGGAATGGGGAATTATTCTATATTTTGATTGTAGTGGTAGTTACCCAACTGCATACAATTACTAAAAATTATTCAAGCTGTATACCTAAAATGGCTGAATTTTGTCATATATAAATAATAGTTCAACAACAAAAAATTTCTAATCCTACTAGCCAGGATATTTTATAATAGAGCCTAACAGAGTTCTTGGCATAATTTATATATGATAAGGTTATATATTGTTAAACTGTATTTTTCATATTATTATTCTATATTACTATTCTACTAAATACGTATGTTTTATGATTAAGCAATTTTCAGGGAAAGTAAGTTTTTGAAGAGGATGAAAATGAAACAATTATTCTCAGAAATCTCAAACAGAGGCTTCCTGAAATTACCAACTGTCCATTCCATTACCACCACCAAGATACTCATGGGCTTTGTTTTCCGAGTGTCCCATAGGATTACAGCTTTAACTCATCCATCACCCTGTCCCATATTCCACATCTTCCCTACTGAGTCATCAGAAAATCATAGGCTAAGTCAGCCTGCTTAGCATCTAAATTTATTTTGCTATGTTACAGAAATTTGGAGCTATAATACAAAACCCAGTTTAGACACTAAATTCAGCTTAACATGATTTAACATAACAGAATTGTTATATTTTCATATTTTCTATCCAGCTAGCTTACTCTCCAATCCTACTTCCTTTCTTCAGGGACCCCAAGTACTATTCAAATTATACTCTCCCCACATGGTTCTTCTTGATTTCTCCCCAGAAAATCTTGAATTTCTCTATTCTCTCCAGCTCTCTAACCTTAATATATAAGTCTAACAATAATACCTCCTACTCCTTTAAAAGGTCGCTTAAAACTTTTCCTCTTAATGACTCTTAACGAAAAAACTGTATCTTATTGGAACCAAGAAGAACAGCTGTATCATAATCATAGCAACTTAGTTCCTCAGATATAGAAGGAAAGAACTAGGCTCACCTTGCCGTGGTCCATCTCTATTAACGGTTTCTGAAAGACTAGGTGTGAAGAGACACACACCATGCTGGAAGGTGGGGGAACTCTGTAGCATGAGCGACTGGCAATATTCCATTACGTTAGCACAAATCTATAATGGAACAACAGCATTAACAAAAACATTAGCCCCCAAAATGCTCTCATATCATAGAAATCTAGATTTGAAGGAAAAACAAGTTATAAATGAATTTATAAAATTTCTCACATCTGTTATTTTTATCAAATTTTTCCAAAAACATAAAAACCTTATAGAATGGTCAGTCGCACAATTCTCACTCCTCTTACCTGTTGCATAGCCAGTTCGATCTCATCTTTCTTGCTTACTCTATCTCCCTCCACGTTATCATCTTGAAATTTAAACTGACGGAGTCTGTCAGAGCCACCAAAACGACTTAGTAGTCCTAAGCATTGGCGCTAAGAAAGAAAAAGATATTTTGTTGTTATCTAGCTGAATATATTTAAAATTAGTGACCTCTCTTTCTTGAGGAATAGAAAAAAGAAAAAGCCAGTGGATAATGGAATCATTCTTTAAAGCATCTGATATTTTATTTCCAACTGAATCAACTAAAGCTTGTATTATTAAAATTCATCTCTTTTGCAAAGGTATTTGATTGGTAGGCAACTCGTGAAAAGAGTACCAATGTTTTTTTAGCAATAAATCCCTAATATAATCTAAATATTTGCCAAAGAATTTTCTGCATCAAAAAAGTATTTAATAATTCTTTGGAAGATACTCATTAAATGAAACACATGTTGATAAACGAATGAGAAGCAAAATGAAAGGTCAACTACAAGATGGTTCGTAACACGCATGTTAACAATGCACAGATTTAAAGGTCGTTACTCCTGTGAGTAACGTTGCTTCTAGGGACTTCATAAAGGGGTTGGGAACACACAGGTAGCCTTGGCAGATAAAATGCAAATGTCACCAGCTTTAAATGTTGGTGACATTCTCACCTGAGAATACCATTGTTCCTGTGGTTCTCAGAGGAAAAGAACAAGCTTTTCAAAATTGGCAGCATATCCAGTGGTTAGCCCAGGGGTTTGGACTCAAGAGACATGAGTTCCAAATAGTGGGTATACCTTTGTTCAGTGTGATCTAGGACAAGTTACTTAACTTCCTCAAGCCTGTATGTTCACATTTCTAAGACTGTTGTCAGGATTACCTGAGAAATTATATTGTATCGTTTTTAAATTGCTTAGCACAATGTTCTGCAAATAATAAACTCAGAATAAAAACATGTATTTTAAAAATTGGTTACAATATATATAGATATAAATACACAGATATACACATATATAACTTAATTATCTTATTATTTTAACTGATGTTAGTTTAAATAAGTTTAGATAAGGCAAAATATATTAATGAGGCTCTAATATAAACTTACTGTGTCAAATTAGTTATATCTATTTTTAAAACTTATAAATGTGTTTCCTACTCTGAGAGATAAAACAGATGTGCTCAAACATTTCCAAAGGTCACCTTATGAAAGATCTAGCAAAAAGGTCTTTTTCTCTCTATCAATAAAAGGTTACAAGACTTAAAAAACCCAGGATATTGCTGGGTTTTGCTGGAGAGAAAGCAATCCTTTTTGGAGAGCTATTTGACAATTACAATGTAAAAATGTACCATGTGTGTACCCTTAGTCCCTGTAATACCACAGGTTATTTAATCTAGAGTTTAAAATACGTACACAACAATGCCAATAGCAGCATTTTTCTTTGAAAACTTGAAAAACAGTTCATGTAAAAAGGACTAGTTAATTATTATATTAAAAGCCATGGAATATAAATTCCAGTATATGAATAAAATTACTCTGCCAATTCAAAGTGAAGATGTTCAGACCAAAGCAGGCTACGAGGCTCCCAGAAGAATGTGTTTATCTAACTGATAAACTATCTGTTTGAATATATCAAAATTTTACAGAACTGGAGGGGAGTTTGGGAAGAAATTAGTATTAAGTACTCAAAAACCAAGCAAATATGGGACTGCAAACTAGTTCAACCTCTGTGGAAAGCAATATGGAGATACCTTAAAGCGATACAAGTGAATCTACCATTTGATCCAGCAATCCCATTGCTGGGCATCTACCCAAATGATCCAGTGACACTCTACAAAAAAGACACCTGCACTCGAATGTTTATAGCAGCACAATTCATAATTGCAAGGCTGTGGAAACAGCCCAAGTGCCCATCAATCAAAGAATGGATTAATAAAATGTGGTATATGTACACCATGGAGTACTATTCAGCTCTAAGAAACAATGGTGATATAGCACACCTTATATTTTCCTGGTTAGAGCTGGAACCCATACTACTAAGTGAAGTATCCCAAGAATGGAAAAACAAGCACCAGATATATTCTCCAGCAAACTGGTATTAACTGAGTAGCACCTAAGTGGACACATAGGTGCTACAGTAATAGGGTATTGGGCAGGTGGGAGGGGGGAGGGGGGCGGGTATATACATACATAGTGGGTGAGATGTGCACCATCTGGGGGATGGTCATGATGGAGACTCAGACTTTTGGGGGGAGGGGGGAAATGGGCATTTATTGAAACCTTAAAATCTGTACCCCCATAATATGCCAAAATAAAAAAAAATAATTAAAAAAAAAAAAAAAAAAAAAAAAAAAACCAAGCAAATAAAAAAGAAATAATTATTAACTCTAGGGAAAACAAAACATTGCACAGAAAAGTATCATCCATGGCTTAATCACAAATAACATCATATTATACAATTATAAGGATGTAACACTAAATATTAATATAACCAAATTTGTGATACAATATATTGAGTTTCAGGAGGGTGTGATGAGAAATGTACAATTTATATTGCATGATGGAGAAAATGGAATAAAAAATCTAAATTCCTATCCTCCTCAATGGAAAGTCAATAGCTGATTCTCAAAATTGGAAAATAAAGTAGTAGCAACATAAGAATGCTATTTACAAATACCAAAAAATGTATTAAAATAGGTGAAAGGGGTTTCCCAAATATAAGGAGAAAAATGGGGAGATGAGTCAGAGGACTGTTACATTTTTTAATATGTCTTATAACTGCTATTTAAAGAAATAAGATCAGTTACCTGGAATCTTCCAATATGTCCCTGTAGCTCCATTAGAGATCCTTCATTTACATCAACATCAAGTTCACTTAATATACCTATAAAATTTGGAATGCTTTTAAATACAGGTTTATAATAAATAAGAGCTTTTATTAAAAACTAGGAAGAGAGCTAATATTTTATATTCTTTATGTACATGAACAGACACTCTTGCCATGAAAGAGTTTTGAGAAATACAATTTTACAAAGACTCTAAGTACCTTTTATATGTTAGTAATACCAGCACTAGCAAATGTACAATCATATGCAATCTAAAATATAGATTGTTGGCTTTAAAAGGCATTTTTTAAAGTTTTCAAGAAAAATTTAATTGTTTTTATATCCATAAAAGTTAAAATTTACATGTAGTAAAGAAATCATATTGGGGGAAATGACCAAAATATCTTAATAATTTTTGATAATCTTTTTTTCCTTAATCATACTGATTTTTTAATAGATTATATCTCTATACTCATGTAGTGAAGAAACATTTGTCTGGAATACAGCAATTCCTTCCCTTTCTCTGCAATTAATCTATCTGTTAAATTCACGTAAAATTAAATATTTGTTCTCAAAAGTTACTTGTGTATGTCTCTGGTTTTCTCTCTCTCATACATACATATACATACAGAAATGTTAGAAAAGCCACTTCTCAAATGTTAACATTTGGTAATTTCTAGGTAGTGAGATTTTGAGTGTTAATTATCTCCTCGAACTTTTTGCATTTTTTAATAATGAGCATATATTATTTTTATAAACAAACTTATTACTTATATAAAGGCAGTTAACTCTTAGCAGTAACAACTTCAAATAAGTCACATACAGCTGCAAGATAATAAAAACCTCATTCTATTAAGTATATGTCAGCCTGTAAAGAATTAGTAAAAGTCAGTTCAACATAATCAACTCACCAGGAAGTGCTGCTTTACTTATAATTCCTGTCAGCAGAGCCAATTCCTGCAAAGACCCAGCACTAACATCCTGACAACGCAGAATTGCTTGTATGGTATCAGAATGTGAAATGAGGAACTGTAACACCTAAGCCATGGAAAAAGAGGAGAAATGGAAGAAACAGAGGTAGAAGATAGAAAATTATATTATAAATGTGTAACTCATCTTTTAAATAATGTTGAAGTAATTCGATGTAATGAGGAAGAATGAGAGATATGCAACTGTTTTCTACATTTATTAAAACATAGTTTATTTCTTCAGGAAGCAAAATTTAACTAAAATTAACAAGGAAGCTAAAGAATTATTTCTAAGTTAATAAATAATATGTTTAGAGACTACTGTAGAAGAATATGATATAACTTGGACCTACTCTATGAAAACTATTATTTGACATCTATTTTCTTTTATTGTTTGTCTAAATGGAACTAGAACAAGAATTTAAAATGAGTAGGCATAAAAACAACTACGGAATTCAAGAAGCTGCTCTATGGAAGTGTGACATGGGGAAAATCAAATAAACAATTTTGCCTAATTCTCATTTTGATGTGGTAAAAACAAAAGAGATATAAATTCTGACCCTCTCAACTCTGCCCTTGGCCGGGCACGGTGGCTCACACCTGTAATCCTAGCACTCTGGGAGGCTGCAGTAGGCGGATTGTTTGAGCTCAGGAGTTCGAGACCAGCCTGAGCAAGAGTGAGACCCTGTCTCTACTATAAATAGAAAGAAATTAATTGGCCAACTAAAAATATATAGAAACAATTAGCCGGGCATGGTGGTGCATGCCTGTAGTCCCAGCTACTCGGGAGGCTGAGGCAGGAGGATCGCTTGAGCCCAGGAGTTTGAGGTTGCTGTGAGCTAGGCTGACGCCATGGCACTCACTCTAGCCTGGGAAACAAAGTGACACTCTGTCTAAAAATAAATAAATAAATAAACTCTGCCCTTCCATGCTGGCATTTTATAGTGCACCATCATGGAGGATTCTCTCAGTATTTTCACATATGAATATCTCAACTAGATTATAAACACCTTGAAGACACAGACTTTGCCAAAACAAGCTGAGGATCTGAATCACACAGAAACTGTGACTGCTTTTATTTTTTAATATGGATTCCTGGCCTCTGCCCATCACCACTGGATGCAGAACTCAGCCATCTGTACTTTTCTAAGAGGCCACTCAGGTGATTCTGTTTCAGTCAGCACAAGATTGGTGCTAGGAAACCAATGCCTTGTATCAAAATGTCCCATATCTAAAAAATCTTAATCAAGGAGAAGACAAGCAAATTTTTAGACAAGCAGTTTTAAAGAACTGACTTGAAGGCCACATAGGCCTAAAGGGGCAGCATGTCAACCTGCACTACTGCAGTATGAAATAAGTTGTCCTTTAGAAACAACAGCATCTACCCTGGTGAGATAGGCTGAGGCCTGAAGGCAGCAAAAGCAGACAAAAATCACCAGAAATCAAAGCGTTTTAGGACACAGTTTCACAATATAATAAAGCAATACAAATAAAAGGTTGTAGATTCATGATGATAAACCTAATTAATCACTGAAAGATTAAATCATTTACTGTATTACTAGAGAAACAAACAAAAAACATGTTTGAAGGTTTCACTGAAAAGCAATGTAAATAAAACTAATTTCTAGTGTTTAAAAAAATTTTGATAGTTCTAAATATCATAGATAAATGTGGTATTATCATCTTTCGTCGTTCTGCAAGGCATAACATAGCTTTCTCTCAATAAATATCTGCTTAAATTACATTTTAGAAGCCAAATTATTACTATTACAATAACTACATTCTTTTATGGAGGAATAAATTTCAACGTCTTGCTTTCTATCTCACTAATCTATTAGCTGTTTCATTCAAACAAGAGTACAAAATAGCCCAGTGTAGTTCAAAGCAAAGATCAGGGGCCTGTTCTCTACACATAGCTCTGTCACAAACATTAGGATTAAGGTAAATCACGTAAGGTTTCTATGCATAGGGTTTCTGTATTTGTAAAATGAAGATTTGCAGTAGACAATATCCAACAAAAGACCCATCTTACCTGCCCTGCTGCCTGCAAGTGCTGGGCCATACTAGAAGTGAGGATGACTTGGCACAGCTGGAGGGCGGGAAGGAGAATCTGACGGTAGCGATCCACTGGTGTAGGGATGAACACTGGAGGGTCTCTCATGCCAAATAAGCTTTATTCATTTCAACCAAAGGAGAGCAACATTACAAGGATTAAGGTATACTCTCAGCAATTCCTTACCATTTATGTGGCACGTGAATCACAGCCAGAGGAATAAGATAAGAAGCTGCTAATTAGTACTCTGTGTACTATATGTACATCAGTGATTCAAAGAAATACACTTTTGCCTAAACTTATAGTTTAGTAAAAACAGAGTTATTTGAATTTTGAAAAACCTTATTAAGGAAAACCTGTATAATTTAAAAAGACAACGCTTGAAACTTCCCAAACATATTTACTGTTCTTTAAATGCTCCCTTGGGGCCACTGAGACTGTGAGTAAGATGCAGACAAACCAAGTTACTTTCCTCCAACTTCCTTCTCCTCTACCCAACCTCCAAAAATGACTCTACACTGTTCATTATACAGGATGAGTATAAAAACCAAGTTACTTTCCTCCAATTTCCTTCTCTACCCAATCCAAAAATGACTCTACACTGTTCCTTATACAGGATGAGTATTCCTTATCTGAAATGCTTGGTACTAGAACTGTTTTGGACTTTTTTCAGATTTTAGAATATCTGCATTATACATACTTACCAGTTGAGCATGCCTAATCTGAAAATCCAAAATTCAAAACACCCCACTAAACATTTCTTTTGAGTGTCATATAAGCATTCAAAAAGTTTCAGATTTTGGAGCATTTCAGATTTCAGATTAGGGATACTCAACCTGTATAAAATAAGACAAGATTTAAAAGAGTTAAAATGAGGTTGTAAAATCACTTAACCCTTAAGAGTAGGTCTCAGAACATTGTATTAATAAACTCTTATTTATTATCAATGTTTATATTAATATTTGAATTTTTGTACGAAAGAAAATGGCTGCCTATTGAGGGAATGGAAGCAGAATACAGAAATAAATAAGAAGCTTTGCACAGAGAAGTGATAACACGCCACAAACTAAAGAGTATTGAACTCAACTCTCTTTACCTAAAGAGAAAATATTAATAATAACTCTCATGTTTAAAACTTTAGAAAGCGGCCGGGCGCGGTGGCTCACGCCTGTAATCCTAGCACTCTGGAAGGCCGAGGCGGGAGGATTGCTCAAGGTCAGGAGTTCAAAACTAGCCTGAGCAAGAACAAGACCCTGTCTCTACTATAAAATAGAAAGAAATTAATTGGCCAACTAATATATATAGAAAAAATGATCCGGGCATGGTGGCGCATGCCTGTAGTCCCAGCTACTTGGGAGGCTGAGGCAGCAGGATTGCTTGAGCCCAGGAATTTGAGGTTGCTGTGAGCTAGGCTGATGCCACGGCACTCACTCTAGCCTGGGCAACAAAGTGAAACTCTGTCTCAAAAAAAAAAAAACAACTTTAGAAAGCAATAGCAAAGTAAAATTTTTCTTCCCCAGGAGGTAAAACAGTTCTGTAGTTAAGCCTGAAAAACTTACATTGAATTTGGTAATGGATCCTCCAAAAACAATTACTAAATCCAATCTAAGTATTATTTACTGCTAGGAAAGTATACTGTCTGCGTAATAATGTTGCAGTCATGTAGACAAAAAAGAAAAAAATTCAAATTGAATTTTCCATATTCCAATTGAACTGAGAAATCTGAAAAGCTTGAAATTTGAAAATAATTTCACTTGAAGCTTTCAAATTAGCAAGTAGTAGGTCAAATATAAAAATGAGAAAAATATAAACACTGAAATCCTATTCAGATCATTAGGAATATGAAATCCACAATGAATTATAATTTTATTGTAATTCTTTAAAGGACCTCTGTAACTGAAAACAAGTATTTCTACTGAACGAAATAGTAAGGTTGGGAAGGTACACATTTACTAACAAAATTCGCTTCCACCCCTACCCACTTTTACCGTTATTACCAACTTCCATTTATTAGTAAATAACAGGAGCATATGACCAAAAAACCCCACATCAAGTAAAAGAGTACTACTCAAACAGTGACAACATTATTTTTGGAAATTTTTTCCCTTTAATAATCCTTTACTGGAAACTTAACCAAACTAAACTATATGGACACTTACCCCTGTGGGTCCATTTCTGGGCGCATGTCATAAACCTGGCATTGCGCTAGTCTCACAATCACCCCAGATCTCAGCAGCTCTAAAGCACCCTGCTGTATCTTAGCCACTCTTGTGAGAAATGCCTAAGAAGTTACACAAGAAAAACCATCAGTAGTGAAATCATGTCCAAGAGCCTCATATAAAAGTGAAGCACTATCATGGCACATTTCTCATCTTTAGTCACCACCGAAGAGAAATTCTGGGCTATCCACAGGGACGCATTATACCACCTTTCTCCTAGGATTTTTATGAGGACGCGGTGCCTGCAGACAGTGCCTTGCATGGTTTAAGTATTCACTTAAACTGTAGATTCTGTCATCATCATGTGGGCTTAGGGAGGGCAAGGAATTGTCTGTTTTGCTCACAGCTGTATCTCTAGCACCTAGTTCGAAGCCTGGCATATAGTAGGAATTAAATTAATACTTGTTGAATAAATGAATGAAGGAGGAAAAAGGAGCTTCTATTATTGTGGCATTTGTGATCATTTTTACCACGAGGAAACAGAAAAACTGAAACAGATCTTGAGGCAAGGAAATGATGAATTATATACTGTATTGAAAATTCTGTGTTGAAAGTAGAACTAGGGCTGGGTGTGGTGGCTCACGCCTGTACTCCTAGCACTCTGGGAGGCCGAGGCGGGAGAATCGCTCAAGGTCAGGAGTTCAAAACCAGCCTGATCGAGACCCCATCTCTACTAAAAATAGAAAGAAATTAATTGGCCAACTAATATATATAGAAAACATTAGCCGGGCATGGTGGCGCACGCCTGTAGTCCCAGCTACTCGGGAGGATGTAGCAGTAGGATTGCTTGAGCCCAGGAGTTTGAGGTTGCTGTGAGCTAGGCTGACACCACGGCACTCACTCTAGCCTGGGCAACAAAGTGGGAAGGAGGGAAGGAGGGAAGAAGGGAAGGAGGGAGGGAGGGAGGGAGGGAGGGAGGGAAGGAAGGAAGGAAGGAAGGAAGGAAGGAAGGAAGGAAGGAAGGAAGGAAGGAAGGAAGGAAGGAAGGAAGGAAGGAAGGAAGGAAGGAAGGAAGGAAGGAAGGAAGGAAGGAAGGAAGGAAGGAAGGAAGGAAGGAGGAACTGGCACATCTACATGGGAATTTTCAATATGGAAACTAATATAATCTGAATTATGCTGTAGGAGGACAATTCTGCTCTCTTTTCCTAGAGCACTGGGTGTCATATCACCATCATTAGCAAGCTGAGTTAATAAGTAAGCAGCAGCCCCATTTTCTAATTAACCCTCTCAAGATCATTTCACCCATTTTTTGCATGCTCAGAAGATACACAGATCTCTAAATTTAAAACTGTTTTAAAAAGATTACAGCTTATATGATAGAAATATTCAAAATGTATGCCACATTGATTTTCCTTAATTCATCTATTACCCCAGGAGGAAGTGAGCTGTTGATCTAACAGGTCACCTGTTGATCTAACATCAAATGTCAATAAAGCCTTACCATTTTAGATTCATAAGTATAAAGGGCTTTCAAAAGGGGAGGCTGTGGAGTGAGTAAGCTCTGCAAAGTACGGTCATCTTCAACCAAGCTGTCCACGAGGACCTTCAAATAGCCACTGTTAGAAAGATACAAAAGCCACTGCTGCTGCTTGTCTACGGAGACAATCCGATCAAGTAGAGCCAGGGCCAGCATCTGAAGGAAGAATAAATCAAAGTTCAACACGAAGATGGCTACCAAAATCAGTGACAATAATTGCCTTTATCTGGAAATACTAAAAACCTTTTTTCATAAGGAGAATGGTTGCTCACAACAAAATTTCCTTATTTTGTTTTCTTGAGAAGTTAAACCTATGGATCCAGAATCTCAATTTATTAATGAAAGGAAAACTTTCAGGGTAAAGTTATATTTCTGAAACAAAACCTAAAACACTAAAATAATGGCATTAAATATATTTTGGCAGAATCTAAACATTACTGTTAGAGGAAAATCATTTTTTTAAATAGCCCTTTTTTCTAATTGTAAAGTTTTACACCTTCATTACAGAAGACATAGAAAACTATATAAGAAATACACAATCTGATAAACACAGTTAACCTATTTTGGTCTATCTCCTCCTAGTGTTTTTTCTATGGATAAAAATTCTACACAGTTTACAGTTTATCCTACTTTTTTAACTCCTGTTTTCCACGGTCTTCAGAAACATGATTTAAATGCTACATAATTTTCCACTAGGACGAAGTTATCTTCTCATTTCATCTTCACCAGTGTGCCACAATATTTAAAAGAAATATAAATGCAAATTCTCTATAAAGCATTCAGGCAGAGAAAGATATACTCAGTCTAAAGGCAATTTATCTAGCATTCCCTTAACTAAATATCTTTATTAAGCAGCATTTCTGTTGTTTCTGTCAGGGTTGTTCCACCGGGCCAACCTCAAAATTAGCAAAAGGATAATTCTGAACCGAAATTCTGAATTAATTAAGATTCTAAACACAATTAAACAAAACATGAATAAACAAAATGGAAGTCCCAAATTATAGCAAATAAGCAAATCCACTAATATATTATAAAAAATAATTCTTATAGGCACCATACATTTTAAACTTCAGTTTATACCTTAATAAGTGAAAATACTTATTCAATTATAACACTAAACCATAATCACTTTACCCTTCCAATCTCATGACCATCACAAGCATCTCGACAGACCACTTCCATGAGGGCAGCACCATAACTTTCAATGATGGCTATGTTTTCTCTCTGTAATTTACTAAATACATCCTCAGGGGCTGTCAGCCTCTCCCACATGGTTTTTTTGGCTATAAGGATTAAAACAGAAAAACACTTCAATAAAAAGCAGTTTAATAACTAAGTAGTGACATTTCATATGCAACAAAAAAATCCTTCCTTCCATTACTGTATATACCCAAAGGCCCACTGACCAATGCCAATGAGTCCAGGGAGGTAAACTTTAATAATACAATGCACATGTTTCATGTATGTACACTAAAATAATTTCTTAAAGAAATCAAAATGAATTATGAGACTCCAAGAGAATATCCTATATTTATCCAGATAATCTTTTATCATTTATTGAGATCTTTGTGAATTTGCCTAGAAAGAACCAAGTACAACATAATCAAAAATCTGCCTCCAAAAAAATCAGATATGTTTATTAAAAATAAAAGCACACCCATTATAAAGGTAATTTTAAAGTACAATGACAATTAACAATATGACCATACATTTTATATGAAATTGATGTAAATCTCTTAGAACAGTCTCACAAACACACTAAATAAAGCAATAACTGAGGCTGGATGCAGTGGCTCACACCTGTAATTATAGCACTTTGGGAGGCCAAGATGGGAGGACTACTTGAGGCCAAGATTTTGAGACCAACCTGGGCAACATAGCAAGACTCTGTTTCTACAAAAACTAAAAAAATAATTTGGCCAGGCGCAATGGCTCATGCCTGTAATCCTAGCACTCGGGGAGGCCGAGGCAGGAGGACTGCTCAAGGTCAGGAGTTCGAAACCAGCCTGAGCAAGAGCGAGACCTCGTCTCTACAAAAAAAATAGAAAGAAATTAATTGGCCAACTAAAAATATATAGAAAAAATTAGCCGGGCATGGTGGTGCATGCCTGTAGTCCCAGCTACTTAGGAGGCTGAGGCAGAAAGATCCCTTGAGCCCAGGAGTTTGAGGTTGCTGTATGCCACAGCACTCTAGCCCGGGCAACAGAGTGAGACTCTGTCTCAAAAAAAAAAAAAAGGAAAAAAATAATTAGCCAGCTGTGGTGGAATGTGCCTATGGTAGGAGCTACTCAAGAGGCTGAGGCAGGAAGATCAGGATCCCTTGAACCCAGAAGTTTGAGGTTGCAGTGAGCTATGATTGCACCACTACACGCCAGCCTGGGTGACAGAATGAGACCCTGTCTCTAAAAAATACATAAATAAATAAATTAAGCAGTAACCTGATTTCAAACTAATCTCATGATTTCCCCTCCGAACTACTAGGTAGCAGGAGTTTTTAAATCTTCATCCTGATGATTTCTTACATTAATAAAAAGCCTATTGTAGAGCTCCACCCAGTGGTTAGGTTGTGATTTTGCCAATTCAAACTAACGGAAAGGAAAAAAAAACTTTAGAAGAGAAAAACATGTGGGAGATACTGGGGATGGGGGAATCCCAGTACTATCTCTCTTCTTAAAAGAAGCTCATGTTTGTTTAAAAAATTTCTCCAAACTATTCTTATATTTTTCCTGACCTTAAAAATATCTTCATGCAGGCCGGGCGCTGTGGCTCACGCCTGTAATCCTAGCTCTTGGGAGGCCGAGGCGGGCGGATTGCTCAAGGTCAGGAGTTCAAAACCAGCCTGAGCAAGAGCGAGACCCCGTCTCTACTATAAATAGAAAGAAATTAATTGGCCAACTGATATATATATAAAAAATTAGCCGGGCATGGTGGCGCATGCCTGTAGTCCCAGCTACTCGGGAGGCTGAGGCAGGAGGATCGCTTGAGCCCAGGAGTTTGAGGTTGCTGTGAGCTAGGCTGATGCCACGGCACTCACTCTAGCCTGGACAACAAAGTGAGACTCTGTCTCAAAAAAAAAAAAAAAAAAAAATATCTTCATGCATTCACTATTCAAGTGGGTACTACATGTCTATAAATCTACCATTTAGTTATTATGTTCTAAGGTACTACACATGGAATAATACACAACCAATACAAGAATACTATGAGATCACCTGAGCCTTACCCACAGTGGTTTTTAAGAGTCTGTGTACAAAATAACAAACATTCATAAAGGAAAAGGGTACAAAGTCCACTATCAGAAGGTACTTCTTGGCTCACGCCTGTAATCCTAGCACTCTGGGAGGCCGAGGTGGGTGGATCGTTTGAGCTCAGGAGTTCCAGACCAGCCTAAGCAAGAGAGAGACCCCATCTCTACTAAAAATAGAAACAAATTACTTGGACAGCTAAAAATATATAGAAAAAATCAGGTGGGCATGGTGGCGCATGTCTGTAGTTCTAGCTACTTGGGAGGCTGAGACAAAAGGATTGCTTGAGCCCAGGAGTTTGAGGTTGCTTGATGCTACGGCATTCTAGCCCGGGCAACAGAGTGAGACTCTGTCTCAAAAAAAGGAAAAAATTTAAAAAAAAGAAGGTACTTCTGACAAGTTCTTAACAAATAGCAGAATAACTCTGCCATAGGGTATTATATATTTGTCTGTTGAACAGTTAAAAACATTTTTCATGACTGGAAACCAAAGGTTCCAGATTATTATTCTCAATTAAAAATGCTAACTACATTTTAGAAAGCAGCATTTATCAATATTTTAAATATACAAATCTTTTAGCCAAGAATTCTACTTCTTAGAATTTATCTAAAGAAACCTCACACTAGTACAAAAAGATATATGTATACTATTGATGAGAGTTTACACGGCTAAAACTTTTTTTAGAAGGCCATTTCATAGAATCTATTAAAATAAAAATGTACATACTCTTTCACATGGAAATTCTACCACGAAGCATCCTTCTTGAAAAATATAGGCACGTGAAAGAATAGTTGATACAGCAGTTTTGTGGCAGTAAAAAATTAGAAATAATTTAAGGGAAGGGCTGGGGTAGAAGAAAAAAAAGAAATAATTTAAATGCCTAAGAATAAGGAAAATGGTTAAATGTTATATCCATACCTTGGAAGAACAGAGCCATTTTAAAAGAATCAACTACATATGTACTGTGATTCAGTGTGAAGGAAAGAAAGATGTTGTACCACTCTATGCATATTGTTCAGTGGGATCGGAGACAAGTGAGAGAGTGACAGACTGTATGAAGCTAAAGTATTATTTGAGGGCCGAGTGCGGTGGCTCATGCCTATAATCCTAGCACTCTGGGAGGCCGAGGCAGGCAAATTGCTAGAGGTCAGGAGTTTGAAACCAGCCTGCGCAAGAGCAAGACCCTGTCTCTACTAAAAATAGAAAGAAATTAATTGGCCAACTAATATATAGAGAAAAAATTAGCCGGGTGTGGTGGCGCATGCCTGCAATACCAGCTACTCAGGAGGCTGAGGCAGCAGGATTGCTTGAGCCCAGAAGTTTGAGGTTGCTGTGAGCTAGGCTGACGCCACGGCACTCACTCTAGCCTGGGCAACAAAGTGAGACTCTGTCTCAAAAAAAAAAAAAAAGTATTATTTGAGGGTGTTTTATTTATTTGTTTATTTTACAGAATTCATGTACTATCTTCATTTTTTTTTTAGAAAGGGCCTTGCTGTGCCACCCAGCTGGAGTGCAGTGGCACGATGATAGCTCACTGTAACACCAAACTACCGGGCTCAAGCAATCCTCTTGCCTTAGCCTCCTGAATAGCTGGGACTCAAGTACATGCTACTCCACCTGACTAATTTTTCTATTTTTTGTAGAGACAGGGACTTGCTATGCTGCTCAGGCTGATCTCGAACTCCTGGCCTCAAGTGATCCTCCTGCCTTGGCCTCCCAAAGTGCTAGAATTATAGGCATGAGTCACTGTGCCTGGCTCTATCTTCATAAATCTTAAAAACTAAACATTCTTCCTCAACTATAGAGTAAGTGCTTTAATGACTACATCAAGACTCATTTATTATAGTGTGCTTAGTCAAAAGATGGAGAGGTGGCAATTTAAAGTAACCTTTTCTAAAACTAGGGGTTAGGAATCAATCTAATCCTACCTGCTTCTAAGGTGTCTGGCTCATCTGGTCTCTGGGCAATCTGTAGGTAATAAAGCAGAGAGCCATACAGGTGAGTCCTTACTCGTTGGAATCCACCACCTAGGGAGATTAGGGAGATATTGTCAAACGAAAACTTTTTTTCAATAAAAGTTAAAACAAACACAAAAGTTGTAATTTATAGATGAAAAAACCTGTTTTCAAAATGAAGTCTAACAGTTTCTTCAAAATGATGTGAAGTGAAGAATCCCCAATAGAAGCAAAACCCACTAGTGGGCTCTCTGCTGCAGGAGGTGAGGTGAAAGAACTATCGAGCATAAAAGCGTAATGGGTCTCTCCTGGTCCCAAGACCAATGGCTGCTTCTGTTCTGTGCGGACGGCCTGGCTTAGGTGAGCAGTCAGGGTGAACACCGCACCAGCGACCACAGGCATTAACTCTTGCGCTGCTTCATCATCCAATATCTTAAAGTATAAAGCAAATTAGAGTGAGGATCCTGCTTTCAACTGTAATCACAAACACATTATATATATATATATATATATATATATATATATATATATATATAAAACCCTTTTTTACTAATGTAAAATGCGGAAAAATTAGGGTGGCAAAATATATTTGTTTTTATATATATATTTTATAAATATATATTTATATATAAAATTTGTTCAGCAGTATAAAGTAATGTAGGAAGTATGTCACCTTATCGTGCACATCTTGTAAAATATCCCGAATGATCAGTTGTCGATCCTCTGCTTGAATGAGGTCCTGGGGACAAGCTGTCAGTATGATTTCTACCAGCTGCCTCCATGACTCCAGTGCATGCCGCTTTGCATGAAGACACTGCAGTAATTTATTTCTTTCTACCACATACTGAAGTATAGTGCTGATTTCCTAAAGTCACAGAAATTGAATCAAAAGGTTGACACACAGGCAAATAAGGTCCGTTATCAACAGATTCATTTAAGTACTCTCAGTTACTCAGAAAATATTTATTTGAAAACCTACTACCTGAAAGCCAGGAAGCAGCTACCTTTTCATGTTATTTTGGTGGCCAAGACTATAAAAATAATATATATGGGGGTGTGTGTGTGTGTCATGCACACACGAACACATGCATGAAAGGCAGGAAACAGAAGAGATATAGATGAAAATGAACTTTTTGACTCTTCCTTATAACTATCTACTTAAACTTACTCTAGAGTACTAAAATTGCCTAAAATCCAAGTTCAATGGCATGTTTCCCTGACAATATCTTTTATTTTCTTTGCCTTTTGCTTTGGCCTGGCCAACTATGTTTCCATCTATGTGGTGGTTCTTCCCACCTGACCTCTTACCCAAAACTCCCTACTTGTGATGACAAATGTCTCTCTTCCCTCACTGATATGGAACAAGCAAAGTCAGGTTGCAAATCCTTAACTAGCCTAGCAGAAAACATACTATTTATTTTGACATACCAGACATTAACTTTAGTTTACAAAAGTTATAAAATCAAAAGTGAAAGATTCCATTAAGGTTTAATTTTTAGGTAGTTTACTAATTAACGAACTACATGTCAATTTACATGTCTTTTCACCAACAACTGAAGTGGTTCAAGTAGTTAAAAGGCTAAAACTAACATATACTCAATGGAGCTTACCTCCATTAGTAGAGGTCTCTGTCCTATGGCTGCCATACCTTGAAGGGCATTTACTTCAGCCACAAGAACTCTATGAAGAAGCTATGGAATTAAGAAAAGAGAGAAAGTAAGACGATTTCAGACACTGGCAGAACAAAAACACCCAGCAATTACCATAAACAGTCCTAAAAAAGAAAGTTTCAGATACCTTTATATATAATCCAACAATGGCACTGTCCAATTTCCAAACAAAAATATTAAGTATCCCTCATATTCCAGAGAGTGGTACCAAAGAGCCTATGCGCAGGTAAATTAACGCAAGCACTCTGGATATCTTCTTCCTATTGGCAAAGCTATTACCATTTACCTGGTAGAGAGTTAAATAGTTAAAACCACTCCATATTCTAGCTAGGTGGGATAACTATTAATCCTAAAAGGAAGGTGATGGGGAACCTTTTACTAAAGTTAGTGTAGTTTATTAACTCTTATTTCAGGGTTGTTTAACAAAAGCCCTAGTCTAATAAGCAAGTGACAGGGTCTCATTCTGTTGCTCAGGCTAGAGTGCAGTGGCGTGATCACAGCTCACTGCAGCCTCCAACTCCTGGGCTCAAGCGATTCTCCTGGCTCAGCTTTCCAAGTAGTTAGGACTATAGGTGTGCAACACCACACCTGGCTAATTTTTTTTTAAATTTCTTGTAGAGATGGGGTCTTGCTGTGTTGCCCAGGCTAGTCCCAAACTCTTGGGCTCAAAGGATCCTCCTGCCTCAGCCTCCCAAAGTATTGAGATTACAGGTCTGACCCACCACACCCGGCCTATAGATACATACTTTAAAGCAATCCTCACCTTGACATTGCAGACTGTCTGTCCCCGTAAATTCTTGTGTTCACAGTTAGCAATAACTTGTTCAATCTGTGCCTGATCAAAAAAATCCAGCTGCAAAGGCTCAGGGATCTCCTGACTGAAGTCAATCGAGTCAAGAATACTCAGAATTTTTCGACGTACTAAAAATAATAGAAAGTAATTGAACTTGGGATCAAGCAATCCTCCTGCCTCAGCCTCCTGGGTGGCTGGGACTATAGGCATGCACCACCATGCCCAGCTAATTTTTTTATTATTATTATTTATATATATATATTTGTTAGTTGTCCAACTAATTTCTTTCTATTTTTTTTTAGTAGAGATGGGGTCTCCCTCTTGCTTAGGATGGTCTCGAACTCCTGAGCTCAAACGATCCGCCCGCCTCAGCCTCTCAGAGTGCTAGGATTACAGGCATGAGCCACCATGCCCGGCCTCTCTTAAAGTTTTAAGCAATTTTATATGTCTATAAAATAAATTTATTACAAATTCAAAGGCCTTTACCTTTTGTAGTAGTGTCAAAGTGAAGAAACCCAGAGACAGACCTATTTTCATCTTCTATTCCTCCTTCACCATCTGTTAGAAATTCAAAAATAATAGATCAGAAATTGGAAATAACAAACATAGGTATTTTATTTCTAGGTCATTATTTCTAGGTCAAAGAGCCCTTTGCAAATGGATAATTAAAATGCAAAGATTGATGAGTACTTACTACCAACATTCATCTAATTCCTTCTGTCCCTATGGGATTCACTTCACAATTGTGAAGAGAATAATCAAAATTCCAAAACTGGTAAGACCTAATCATGCCAATGAGCTGATTTAAAAGCTTATGCTTAATTTGCATGTATAAAACATAGTGAAATAACAGGTCATGCTGGCTTAGTGTGACAAACTCAACTGAATATTTTGTATATAATATCTGTATGACTACAGGGTAATGTAGATGCTTAAAACAATAACAAAATTACTATGGGATAATTTTAAAATTTGTGTTTTAATGAAAATTATTCTAAAGGTAAAAAGAACTATTTTGGTCTATAATCACATACTGAGCACAAGATTCAAATTCGTGCTTGTCTTCACAAAGACCAGTCACCAACACAATAAGACAAATGTCAATATTCACATATTCACCTGAGTATGGTTTCACTGGCATGTCATCCAATAGGAGGTGTAGGAGCCTCTGGGTATGGGACCGCTGACGATTCAGAGAAGTTACCCTTAGTTCTATTGAAGCAGTTTTCATAAGCCATGACATTTGGTTCAGCATAGATATTTCATATTCTAGAATTTAAACACATAAGTTTCATTTCCCACAATAATAACACAAGATCAGAGCAGACCTATATCCCATAACTCATCATACATTTTCCATATAACAAAATCAATAATTTATGAAACTTAGCAATATAATAATTTACCACTCTGTAAAATTACAAAAGAAAAAAAGATACCAGGGGAGAAAAAAATAAGTTAGTATGTGTCTATGACAGATAAGCTAAAGCAAATGAAGAACGAGAGAAAAGTTTTCATACCAGGTAATTTCACAAAGATCTTCTGAGTCTGTCATATTCTGACATTAATACATAACTTAATACTGTTTAAAAAACAATTTTATAACTCATTAAAAAAGCTATCATATAGGCCGGGCGCTGTGGCTCACGCCTGTAATCCTAGCTCTTGGGAGGCCGAGGCGGGCGGATTGCTCAAGGTCAGGAGTTCAAAACCAGCCTGAGCAAGAGCGAGACCCCGTCTCTACTATAAATAGAAAGAAATTAATTGGCCAACTGATATATATATATATAAAATTAGCCGGGCATGGTGGCGCATGCCTGTAGTCCCAGCTACTCGGGAGGCTGAGGCAGGAGGATCGCTTGAGCCCAGGAGTTTGAGGTTGCTGTGAGCTAGGCTGACGCCACGGCACTCACTCTAGCCTGAGCAACAAAGTGAGACTCTGTCTCAAAAAAAAAAAAAAAAAAAAAAAAGCTATCATATAGCTTGATTTTGATTTCATAAAAGAAAACTTTAAATTGCATAATTTTATAATATCTCTTAAGATAATTGAGGACATTTGGTTTAACAATTAAAGCTGAGCATCACTTATACAATAGGAGTTTTTTAATCCAATATTATTTTAATATACTTGGCTTATAACTCCTAAATTCTGTCAGTATAAACATAAAATTCACAAAATAACAATAATATTAATAATAATTTCAGGCAAAGCTAAATCAATTTTTACAAAACACATACCATAATAGGCAAGATATTAATCATTCTTATTAATTACTTAGGTGTAAAAAGAGAGTTTCTAAAAGCTTCTTATATAAAGAAATCTCAGGACTAAAAATAAGATATGCAATGAAAATGAAGTGAAAACCTTTTGTTTTTGGTCCAAAATTAAGTGGCCAGAATGAAAAATCTTTTGCCATTTATAATTCCCAAGAGTCTGACACCATTACTCTAAAAGGTAAATTAGAAGCTGACAATTACTAACAATGGAAATTTATTTACAAAATACAGAAGCCTCGATTTCCTAAAATATAAAGATGATAAAAAGGTAAATTTTAAAAAAAACTCTACACACCAACACTGTCTAGATATAATTTGAATTTAGAAAAATACTTAAAAGTCAATCAAAAAGAAAATAAAGTAAAATCCTGATAAGACATCAATAGGTTGGAATAATTATTAGTTATGTCAGTAAGTTAAGTTATACATGTTTTCCACCATAATCAGTTTTCAATATTTCATTTCAAAACCTCACTTGGTTTCAATATATACAAAACAAAAATAAATCAGGGGTTTTTATAAAACCATTTTTATTCAAAAACTAAATTTTCATAATTTTCTTATAAAAATATTTTCTTATCCCTTCACAATATAATCTTTAAATTTTTTTGTTAGTAAAAGAATCAAATTCCATACTTGCTCAACTATGTTTAAATAAGTTTATACTAGCAAGCTAAAACCTCAGGCTTCTCAAGAACAAATCACAAAAGCAACCCAAAGTAACAAGTATCAAAATGAGAACAGAATTCCCCCAAATATTGTATAAGTAAAATCACCCAACATGGACTTATAAATTTCTTACAATAATAAAGGCAAATAATGTCCTACCTTTGTTTGAAAAAGGCAAATGTTGCAACTGAGAAAATAAGAAATCCTGGCTGGTTCTCAAATACCTCATCGTAGGACCAGATGTATCAGAGCATGCACATAACTGATATATAACCTAAAGAATTAAAATAAGAAACTCTCTGAATCAGTCTTTCTGTGCTATAGATTTTAAGATAACAAAATATGAACTTAGATCTACCAAATAAAAAACTAAGACCCAGCAACAACTCAAGGAAAATGTATAAAAAAAAATATAAATCATAAGCTCAGAGTTATAAGCAGTCTTTGGCATCCTAGCTCAAGAAAATACATTGAAATACAATTGATGGTGCTGATAACATTATTATAAGACTGATCCTGAAAGGATGACTCTAAATAATTTAATTACCCTAAATAATCACTCTAAATAAATATTTAGTGTATATTTATTAATATACACACATATAGTTAATTAACAAGTTTTAGTATTTTAAACACAAGACTATTACAGAGTTTCTACACTACCTGCTCAAAATCCATCACAAAAAATCTAATTTCCCTCATTTTTCAAGGGATTAATATATAGGACTTAGATCTATAGAATCTTGGAGTTTGTACTTTATGGATTTTATTCATAAATGAAAGACTGGTCAAACTACTAAATGAACTCATTTCAACTCAATCTTACTGTTATACTCTCATATCTGTAGTATATTCAAGGATCTGGTCAAGTTTCTTCCGTTCAGTGCTACCAAGCAGTCTTCTGTATACCTGGTAACACAGCTCAGCCAGTTGAGGAGATTCTCGCACTGCCACCGGGCCTGTTCTCCGCCCTGTTCCTTTCTCCAAGATGTTCAGAATGGCATGAAGGCAAGTCCGAGGGCAACCTAACACTCCTACGTGAAACCCAAAGAAATTCAACTTTTTAGAATTTCTGCATTAAAAAACTTAGACTGCCTTTACAAAAGTGAAATTCTGTAAATATACGCTTTACTGTAAATACTCATTCAAATACTAATACAGCAAAGTGATAAATGCTAATTCTCTAAGGCTCAGATCTAAGTCCTAAAGATTGATCCATCACATCACCTTTCATATGCTATTTTTTCTTTCAATGAATTATCCCATGAGCCCAGAATTCAATAAATGGTCCCTGAAATATACAAATACAGAAAGAAATAAATGCCTATATGTCTTATGGCTATACCTGGATCTTGTAGGTTTGTGGTACTGACAGGTTTCTTCAATTCAAAGCCCAACAGGTAGAGAGCAAGATTGGGTGGATTACGCTCCAGAGAGGTGATGAGAAGATTCAAGATGTGGATTCTTGTTTCATGACGGATTATAGCTAAATTCTTTTCGACTTCTGATCCTTAATATAGAAATCACAAAACAAAATTACAAAAAAAATGGAAAGTTAACATAAGTCAACTTTAAAAATATAAAACTTGTATTCCAAACTTTCTTGTTTTCTTTAGTTTCTGTTTATCTGACCAGCCATTACATCGGTTTTAGATTTATTTACAGAGGAATCCTAAAACCTTCATAAATTTACAGGTTGAGTATCCCTTATCTGAAATGCTTGGTACCAGAAGTGTGTCAGATTTCACAGTTTTCAGATTTGGGGATACTGGTGTTACAATAGTTGAGCATCCCTAATCCAAAATCCAAAATGCTCCAATGAGCATTTCCTTTGAGTGTCACATTGGTGCTCAAATTTTACAGCTTTTTGGATTTGGATTTGGGATGTTCAACGTGTATTCTAGCAAATTCTCAATTTCTCTTACATTACCATTAAAACAGTTAACAGTTTCCAGTTTTTTCTTTAAGTATATGTATAAACAAAAAATATAAATGTATACATGATAATCTAAGGCATACCCTCCTCTAGACGTACAAATTCTTCTGTATCTTCACTATCCAAACACTCCACAAATCCAGCCATCAGCTTCTGACTTACACTCTGAAGTCACATAAAGGCAGAAAAATAACAAATTATAAAAAATTTCTAAATATTAGAGAAACTGTGATAAATAGGATATATTTATAAATATTTATCTGGAAAGAAAAAAAGGCAAATCTGCTCCAAGTATTTATGTTTTAGCTATGTTTTGAATTAATAGAAAACTTGGTTCCTTAAGTTACCGTATGTAAATCTATAGAAATGATTAAAAAAACAAAAATTTTAAAAACATATTGGCTTCAAAACTTGCTTCCTTAACTTCCCTTCCCAAACAATCAAACTGTTTAAAAAATAACATTAAATTGCTATTTCTTGACCTCTTCCTTATATATTCAATGTTATCAGATCTTAACTAAAATATAAAATGAAACTCTCATTTTTTTCTCTTTAGAAATGTACTACCTATCATCAGTGTTATATTTCTGAGCTGGTTTTCCTTTTAGAAATCTAGCAGGATGTTAAATCAGTAATAATAATTTACACTAAAATCAAACCAAAAATCTTCAATATCCCCAAATTATCACATGGTTTCATAACCTGATCCATAAGCCACAGATTAGACATATATACTTATTATAGTGGTTTTCAACCTGAGTGGCACTATACTCCAGAGGGCACTTAGAAATAAGTGGGGTCATTTTGAGTTATCATAGCTAATACTACTGATAGATAGTGGCAGGGGACCAGGGATGCTAAAAGTCTTGCAATATGAGTGACAATTAAACAATTAAACACAAAATGAAGATCTGTCCCACTCAACATGCCAGAAGAGACTCTATGTCAAAATACTGTGAAGTAGTACACAATAAAATCCTTCAACTAGCTAAAGCAGTGATTTCCACCATAAAGATACAATGGGATAAATGTTTATAAAGGGAAAAAAAAGCAGATTCTCCAATTGTAGCTATTCAGTGAATAGACTATTATAAATTGAATACAAAATTGAACAGAAAGAAGAAATCTACAGTGTATTATCAAATGAAATGATGCAGATGTGGATCACAAGAAAACCACAGAAGTAGACAACTCCTAACAGTGAGACACAATCAGAATTGCAGAAGCTCACTTAGAACAGAGGCAACTGATGGGTTGGGAGCAGAAAACAAACTTGGAGCTACAAACCTAATCACTTCAAATGTGTTTACATTAGTTGCAGTCTTGTTAGGCTATACAGCCACATACTATAATATGTGTGATATCACCATAAATAGTGTTATCTTGAAAGAAAAATCACAGCCAAGTTCATGGGTAGGTTTTTGCTTATCCTATATAAATATACATACTTG
Organism: Microcebus murinus; assembly: GCF_040939455.1. Lineage (NCBI taxonomy): Eukaryota > Metazoa > Chordata > Mammalia > Primates > Cheirogaleidae > Microcebus > Microcebus murinus. The sequence continues at coordinate 86,644,382 of NC_134112.1, read as the reverse complement.
CTCTTAAAAAATTTTCCCACAACAATACTATGATTCCTCTATAGACAATGCGATCTCCACATGTATTCAGAATATACCAAAAAATAACAACAAGAACAATATCAGTTACCTGGTCATGTGTGAAATCTCCAACCAATTTTATCTGAATATTGGAGTTGCAAGAGATACAGCAGAGGATCTTGGCACTTTCAAAAGCCAATTCTGGATTAGTATTGCCATGGTACAGATATCTTTCAAAGAAGAAAACATTTAAGGAACAGTGTGATGAAATGTTTGGCTTCTCACTATAAAGAAAATTTAGAACTAGGTCCTCCCCTACCTACATAGCACTTTTAGGTAAATCAGAAAAAGGTGTCCCCTTGTAGCTGGATGCAACCGGTTTTGTGTCCCTCCGCCCCAAAATTCATATGTGAAGTCCTAACCCATGTGACCTTATTTGGAAGTAGGGCCTTTTTTTTTTTTTTTTTTGAAACAGAGTCTCACTTTGTTGCCCAAGTTAGAGTGCCGTGGCATCAGCCTAGCTCACAGCAACCCCAAACTCCTGGGCTCAGGTGATCCTCCTACCTCCGCCTCCAAAGTAGCTGGGACTACAGGCATGTGCCACCATGCCCAGCTAATTTTTTCTACTTTTTAGTAGAGATGGGGTCTTGCTCTTGCTCAGGTTTGTCCCCAACTCCTGAGATCAAACAATCCACCTGCCTCGGCCTCCCAGAGTGCTAGGATTACAGGCGTGAGCCACCGCGCTCAGCCTGGAAGTAGGGTCTTGCATATGTAGTCAATCAAATAACATAACATCATTAAGGAAGACCCTAAAACATCGTGACTGATATCAAAAGGGGAAATTTGAACATAGATATATACAAACACAGGGATATTGACATGCAAAGTTGAAAGCAAAGATCAGGGTAATTCTGGAATGCCAAAGCACCAGAAAGCTGGGATATTTACATGTAGAGTGAAAAGTCTGCTTCCTATCCAGCCCTATCCTCCAAGCACCTATTTTCCCTATAGGAGACAAACAATATTGTCATTTTTGACTTAGAAATTTTTAGTATATAGAATAAATTAGGAGGAAGAAAATACATTGTAAGGTTCAGAATAATTAAAATCAGAGGAGCTAGAGAAGGTAAGAGTAAAATGAGGCATAAGGGGAAAAAAAGTGATGCGTTAGATATCCAATCAGGTTTGTAAATCAAAGTTAGAATGTCCATATGATTTCATCATTTCTCTACCTACAAATGTAACTTACCTGGCAATATTTACCACGTTATCTGCCTTCTTAGTTCTAGGATTAATTCCCTGCAATAGCTGTTCTAAAGGAGAGACTATTAGAGCCAGTTGACTCTCTCTTAGAAGATCCATAAAGAGATTTTCCTTTTGTAGAGTAAGATTGAGAAGTGCAAGGCAATGCTGTACTGCTTTTTCTAGGCGTTTCTTTCCTATAAACCAAAAATTAAGTTAGAAAGTTCTAAATGAACCCTAGAAACTCAGTCAATTCTTAGGGAAAAAAATATATAGAACAAGTTTTAGATTCAAAAGACACTCATTTTTTCAAACTTTCAGAAGAAACTTCACAAAACTGTTCACCTTATCCAACTCATGGTTATTTTTGTGATTCATATTATTTTCATGGAATGGCTTCTTGAGCCATTTCTCCTTTATCTCATCCCTGATTATTTAGAGCAATGGTTCTCAAACTGGGGTGATTTGGCCCCAGAGGACATTTGAAATGTCTGGAGACACTTTTGGTTGTCATAACTGAGGAAATGCTACTGTCATCTAGTGCTGCAGACCAGTACCAGTCCGTGACCTCTTAGGAACTAGGCCACACAGCAGGAGGTAAGCAGCAGGCAAGGGGGCAAAGCTTCATCTGTATTTACAACCACTCACCATCACTCGCCATCCTCCCCTCACCTGCTATCCCCCAACCCCAACCTACAGAAAAATTGTCTTCCATGAAACGGGTCCTTGGTATCAAAAGGGTTGGGAACAGCTAATCTAATGCACAGAAACCTACAACACACCAGTCATAACCCACAACAAAGAATTAGTCCCAAACTGTCAATGGTACTGAAGTTGAGGAACTCTGACTTAGAGTAAGTTCCAATCATTGTGGAAAACAAAGAAGCAGAAAATATAAATAAGGATCACCTATTATCCCACCAAATTTAAAATCCTAGCCTAATTCTTTCCATGGTTTCTTCTCTGTGCATTCTGATTATGCAGTTATAATTCATATGTTTAAAATCTGTCTTTTCTCACTTAGATCATAGCCACATTAAGTAGAGATAATAAAGCATAGTGGTAAAAAGCACGGGCTCTGGAGACAAACTGGCTAGGTTCAAATCCCAGCTGTGATGATTGTTGTGGAAAGTCAGTGTTATCCCTGTTTGCCTCAGTTTCCTTACTTGTCAAGTGGAAATAACAAGATCTACTACATAGGGCTTTTGAACAACTGACTGAATTAATACACGCAATATGCTTTTAAAAGAGCCAAATGTATAGTAAGCACTCAATAAGTAATTAGTGGTAACAATAATATTAAGTAAAATTTATTGAACACTATGTATCAGGCACTATAGTAAGTGCTTTCACAAATATGGGGAAAACAAAACAAAAAAGTACTTTAAAATTAGCTATGTTAAAGACATTAAAGTGACAGCAGTATCATTTTATTTATAAAAACCCTGCAATAAGACACAGTTGCAGTGAGAGTGTCTCTCTGTAGTCTACTTCACTTACAATACACTCGCACTTAAATGACTCATTGAAAACACTACTATAGATGCAGAGAGAATCTTACAGTAAAAAGGAACTTCAGAGATCAGCTATTTCAAACTCTGTTTTCAAAAGATAAAAATATCAAAATGGTTTTCAAGACACAAAGACTTTCAGGCACATACCAGGAAAAGGGGCATAGGTATCAAGCTGCTTAACTCCTTCTTCCAGTAAACTAAGAACAAGTTCCAACATTGGTGACTCATTCAGAAGATGATACATCAGACTAAATCCAGGTGGCTTATAGGCTATGATTTCCTCTCCTAAATAGAATATAACATAATCCAAGAGATGATGAATTAGTATCTTTGTCATACACTTGATTTATATGAAATGTATGAGATTTGCAAATTAAATGGCAACTAAATAGATGAAGGCAAGTTTCAATTTAGAGACAGTGACACAAATTGTATACAGCAGTAATTTCTGTAAGGACTGATCTGCAAATAGCAGTTAGTCACCTATTATATATTAACTCATTAAAGAAGCAATAATGCAGTGTTCTTGATCTTCCATTCAGTAAAATTTTATTTTCTCTCAAAAAGGACAATTAAAATGATTAAAACAATGAAAGAAAAAATTAAACTCTAATTTATAAATATAAATAATTTTAACTTGCATATAATTTATAAATAACAAATAGCTATATAAATAGCTGATGCCTTGTTTGAAAGTGACAGAATTAAATTACCTTGTAGTTCCACAAACTGGTCTACAAAATCTTCAAGCTGAGGTTCATAATCTCTGAGCAATTTATAAAACACTTCCAAAACAACCTCTGCAACTTCCCACTATAGAAAGACACAAATATTTCAATAACAATAAAATAGTTCAAGGTTAAGGTAGCCTTGCCAGGCTTTTCATTCCTCCCACTTTTTTCTCCAGAAAATGAGGGAAGTCCCTTATCTACTTTTAAATTTATGCTAAGTAATAAAGAAGTCTCAATTTATTTTGCTTTATTTTGCTAAAGGATAATGAATTGGCTCATTTTCAAGGTAAAACATTTTTTAGTGTATTACTAATAAAGATACATTTTTATGGCGGATGTTTGGGCTTTAATGACAAGTCTAAAGCATTTGGTATGCAGTCACAGTCACTTTACAATTAAACATTAGATTTGGACACTTCCCCAAGTAACTAATATTTCACATTGTCTCTAAGACTCTTAGCTGGAAAAGATCTAAGAAATCATCTTATCTAATCATCCTTATATCAATAAGTGAAGCCAGTGAATCTCAGAGCAGTGAATGAATGAATCCTCCAAGATCATACATAAAGCTTGGCAGCAAACAGGCTGGAAGTCAAACACAAGTCTTTTAATTCTTAGACCAGGCTTCCATCCCATGGCTATAGTCAAAGAGGTAAGAAAACAATCACTGGTAGACTTGCCCCAAATGACCACACTATCACTATCTCATTAAAAGTATATTTAAAAGTTATGAACCAAGTAAGGAAAAATACTTATGCCAAAGGAAAATTATACACAACTATACAGACAATAAAATTAAAACTTTGCTTAAAAACCCCACTGCAGGCCGGGCGCTGTGGCTCACGCCTGTAATCCTAGCTCTTGGGAGGCCGAGGCGGGCGGATTGCTCAAGGTCAGGAGTTCAAAACCAGCCTGAGCAAGAGCGAGACCCCGTCTCTACTATAAATAGAAAGAAATTAATTGGCCAACTGATATATATGTAAAAAATTAGCCAGGCATGGTGGCGCATGCCTGTAGTCCCAGCTACTCGGGAGGCTGAGGCAGAAGGATCACTCAAGCCCAGGAGTTTGAGGTTGCTGTGAGCTAGGCTGACGCCACGGCACTCACTCTAGCCTGGACAACAAAGTGAGACTCTGTCGCAAAAAAAAAAAAAAAAAAAAACCCCACTGCAAAGAATTGTAATAAGACTGGTTTGGTCATTATAGACAGGGTAATTTTTAAAATTATTTTAAAATCATTATTTCCATTGCACATAATTTTACCAAGCCTGAGTTTGGGAATGAGACTATAGGATGACTTTTTATTATTATTTTTAAATTATTCACTTTTTTATATTTTCCAAAATTTTCAAAAAAATTTATTTAAGTAAAAAGGACATATTACCACATAATAATGGATTTTGTGATTGATACACTGCCTCTAACAATATGTATTTGTTATTTATCTCAATCCAAAGCACTGTTTTTGTGTGCAGCTAGTATCCTAAAATAGAGTTATATAGGTTAAGCCTTGAGAAGACTTTCAAGTAAAATAAGTCCACAAAATTATGGGAAAATATCTTAGAGTAAATAAGGTAGGGTTGAGCTGAAATCAATGGCAGCAGGGAAAGCAGCATCACTTGACGTGTAACTATGCATGGGTGAAAAGTGGTAACATCTGGAAAAAATGCAGCTGAATGAATCTCTAAACACTCAGGTCATAATGACCGTTTCAGGAAAAAGAACATGAGATATTTAAAACAAGTACAAAAAAGTGTCAGAACATTTTGTTGAAGAGATTGCAATTATCAGCATCCATTATTCATCTGAAATGACTTTTATTAACGAGGCATGGCTGCTGTTATTGTTTTCATCCAATCAGGAAATGTATGTTAACAAGGTAGTTCTAGAGCTTAAATAAAATGTATACCCCTTTCAGTGCTTATTTTTACTATCTGGGAATCAAAAAGTCTAAAGCAATTGACAAAAAATGAACTTCAGTTATTTGTGAGCAAGTATTAAGAACAAGCTATGTCCAATGATAGACAATGAATAAATAAACTATGCTTAGATACAAGTAACAGATATTATGCAGTCACTAAAAAGACTATTTTCAAAGAATCTCTCTGTTTCTGAAAATACGATAAAAGGCAAAAAAAAAAAAGAAAAGAAAAGAATCTCTAGGCTGGGGACGGTGGCTCACGCCTATAATCCTAGCACTCTGAGAGGCTGAGGCAGGTGGATCGTTTGAGCTCAGGAGTTTGAGACCAGCATGGGCAACAGCGAGACCCCATCTCTACTAAAAAAATAGAAAGAAATTAGTCAGACAACTAAAAATATATAGAAAAAAATTAGCCGGGCATGGTGGCGCATTCCTGTAGTCTCAGCTACTCGGGAGGGTGAGGCAGTAGGATCCCTTGAGCCCAGGAGTTTGAGGTTGCTATGAGCTAGGCTGCCGCCATGGCACTCTAACTCAGGCAACAGATTGAGACTCTGTCTCAGAAAAAAAAAAAGAATATCTAATTACATGAAAAATCCTCAGAATGCTAAGTAGCAAAAATGGAATACAAAGTAATATAACTAATTATCTCAAATGTTATTTAAGTATACACACATAGGAAAAAGACCAGAAGTAGTTACCCTCCCTTTGGCAAGATGATTAAGGGTGATATAATTTCTTTTATTTTACTATATTTTCCTAATTGCCACAAATTAGCATAAAGTATTTTTATAATCATTAATAAAACAACAAAAATCCAATAGGTTCAAAAATAGCAAACTACATAAATAAAGTAAAAATGTTCCTACAAAATACATCCAAGGGAATTCTGTGAGGTAATAAACAGTATTATAGACTAAAGTGAATTACATCAGAACCTGGAAGAGTTTCTTACATAGCTTAGAGGTTATGAGCTTGGATCTGGAATCAGAGTCCTACGTTCAAATCCTGGTCCTGGACCTTAGGCAAGTTCCTTAACCTTGCTAAGCCTCCATCTGTAAAATGGGAATATTAATAGTACCTGCCTCACAGTAATATTGGAATTACATAAGATGATATATTACGATAAGCTCAGTCACGAGCATCTCGCAAGCAGAGCAAATATGTGCATAAATGTCAGTGCTCCCTTAGCCTCCATCCATGGCAGACACGCCCAATGGATCACAACACTCCTTCCCACTAAGGCAACACTGCACAAGGCAGTGCCACTCATCAACAGAAATTAATCTGTAAATTAAACTTATTCTGATCCCTAACCTAAATCATCCCAATAAAGGTGCAGCAGTGTTTCTAATAAACGTGTGACATTTTTGTTTCAATTTCAGTCAAAATTTGTTCAATTAAGAATGGAAATCACTATGAACCCCTATCAATTAGATTACTGATCACTAATGTGTCAGTGCTTTGGTTTTAATGCCCAAATTTATTTTTTAATGCACATAAATGAATCAGACCACAGACATTTCAGAATTAAGACTAGGAATTGTACTGCCTTTCAACAACTAGCATGCATTTTTAGCACCTTATACCTCTGATAAAAGAAAAAGTAGCAGTGAATGAATAAGGAGAAAAAGTTTTTCTCTGGACATCACCTTTTCAGCTGCTCTCCGGTAAGCTCTTGTACGGAATCGGAGAAACACAGAATCTCTGAGGAACTGCAAATAAGGGTCAAACCCAGGGGGCCGCAGTCCAGCACCCAAATTAGAAGGAAATGAGCTTTCCACCAGGGTACTAATGAGCTGGCAAAAGGCCCGAGTCAACGGATATTCTTCACCCCGGGATTCTATTTCATTTAGTTCAACCTTCCAAAGAAAAGTAAAAAAAAAAAAAAAGTTGAAAATATAAAACTACCAGCTATGAAGTATAGAGCATTTTGCAGACATTAACTCATTAATAGTGCTATATCACACCGAAAGACACATAACAGGTATTACCATTTTTCATTTAGAGGAAAAGATACAAAGATATTACATGAATCTAGATGAGTCAGATGAAAGAATTTCAAATTCCCACATATTGTCCCCAATCTTGAATTAAAAATAGAAATCTTTAGTGTTTCTTTAAAAAAGATAGCAGGAGAGTAGGTAGAAAAGAAAAGAAGCTAAAACAATTAAATTCTCACTTCAGGTTGACTCAGGTAAGCTAATTAAATTGAGTTCAAACCAAGAACTTTTGGTTTGGATGGATGCCATGTAGCCATCTGAACTCAACTCTGAAACATTAAATATTTTGGTTCCTTTCATTAAGTTTCATCTCAATTTCAACACTGATCAGAAAACCCTTCAAATGAAAATATATTAAATTTGAAAATTACAGAAACTTAATAGGGTAAAGAATAAGTTTCAGAGTTTTTTTTATCAGAGTCTTTTTATGTATGAAGGAATATAGCATTTAAACTAAAAGAAAAACTTTTACCTCAATACCAATAGCTTGCCTCTGGCTTGGAACCCTGACGGTCTGTAGTATCTTAAAACAGTAAGAAGTAGATGTCAGTAGCATTCCTCATTTCATCAATGAACAGTAGTGGCTTGGCAATGTAATAGTTATATACCTCACCCAACGCACCCAAACATCTCACAACGTCCACCAGAAATGACAATTGAGGAGTCCTTGATGGACTTTCATTAGCAATTCTGTCAGGTTCAGGTAGAAATTTCTATTAGAATTCTGAAAACAGATAATTTCTAAGAGCACATAAGATGGTTTTTCAGCAACTTTCCTCTCAGATATTCTAGGAATGATCTTAAAAGGGATTTATGGGATGAAATCTCACCAGTGTTTAACACACTGGTCTGTTTACAACCAGCCCTATTTTGGGCACCAGAAAATCAAAAGTAAGCTTATTAATAGCTTTCCTTTTGGGGGTTGAGGCAGGAGGATCGCTTGAGGCCAGGAGTTTGAGACCAGTGTGAGCAATATAGTGAGACCCACTCTATACAAAAAATTTAAAAATTAGCCAGGCATGGTGTGCACCTGTAGTCCCAGCTACTTGAGAGGGTGAGGCAGGAGGATCCTTTGAACCCAGGAGTTTGAGATTACAGTGAGCTATGATTGCACCACTGCACTCTAGCCTGGGCAACACAGCGAGACCATCTCTAAAAAAAAATTTTTTAACTTAAAAAATGGTTATTTCTATGACTAATGTGTTAGAATCATAGGCCCCCTTATGTTATATTACTTCTAAGATAAACAAATATTCTACCTAACCATTTTCCTAGAGATATTTCTATAAAGCACATTCTTATTTTTTTTTTTTTTTTTTTGAGACAGAGTCTCACTTTTGTTGCCCAGGCTAGAGTGAGTGCCGTGGCGTCAGCCTAGCTCACAGCAACCTCAAACTCCTGGGCTCAAGCAATCCTCCTGCCTCAGCCTCCCAAGTAGCTGGGACTACAGGCATGTGCCACCATGCCCGGCTAGTTTTTTGTATATATATTTTTAGTTGGTCAATTAATTTCTTTCTATTTTTAGTAGAGACGGGGTCTCGCTCAGGATGGTTTCGAACTCCCAACCTCGAGCAATCCGCCCGCCTCGGCCTCCCAGAGTGCTAGGATTACAGGCGTGAGCCACTGCGCCCGGCCTCATTCTTATTTTTGTTTTTCACTTTATCACATACAGAATAACTACACTTTATAGAAAATTTCCAAGAGAGCTTACATTTAGGGACAGAAAAAGTTAATAATTCTGAAGTCACTGAGAACTCAATCATTAAATCAGTCATTTATTTTCCCTCCCATGTCCACACAGGTATATTCCCTCAGTGTGCAGAAGTTAAAAATTCCTATTATTGCACTCTTTGCCCAAAGTTAAGTTTATGGTCCTGACAATAAGCCTTCATGACCACCAATAAAAAGTCTTCTGGTTGTTGGCAAAATTACTGTGTAAACATGACTAACAGTTGGACCTACTCTGTAACGAGAAAACAACTCCAAGTGACCACATGTAGCTATATAGAGATACTTCATTCTTCTGGTAAGGGGCAGGAAGGACACATAAGGAGCAGAAAAGAAGAACAGACATTCCTCACATTTCCCTATGAGTGCAGATGACTTCTGAAGGCTTACATTAGCCTGGTCTAAAGACAGAATAAAAGAATTCTATTCTTCTAGTATTGTCTTACACTCATTGAAAAACAAGATCTTAAGAGAGATGTAGTACATGAAAAACTAGTCCCCAGCAGCTTCGTGAAGTTATCAACTAATCCAAGAGAAAAACTCGATCCTATTAGTTTCTGTTGTTTTTAAGTCCCCAAACCGTAACTCTAGTTGAGATGTTCATGATATAGTGTAAGTCTCAATCAATGCTCATGCTTCTACAGTATTATCAAGCCTCACTTTTCAAATTAGAATAATAAGAGAGGGAGTTCATAATGCTACCTGAGTGTATTCCAATGACTGCCAGAGAGAAGCAGCGATTTCAGGAGATTTTCCAAAAGCTGCAAGTGTCTTCAGTAGCTCAGCTTTTAGAACAGGGGGAATACTGCATTGCAGGAGACCCAGAATCACCACAACAGGGGTCCACTGAGGATGTTCACAAAGTGCCAAACGAGCATTTTCACTCTGAAAATTGAATATAAAAAGAGTAAGAGAGACTTTCCATTTTCAAAAGCTAAGAAAAATAGCCAACAATCATCTAAATTGCTAGAACTACACTGTAGCCTCATAGGTTTAATACATACTAAAACAGGATAAGCCCATCGTTTATGTTTGAATTCTACCAGTGGTTCAAATCAGATTACTAGTTCAGTCCACCTAAATAATGGAAGAGAAATAGTCTTTGTAGAACTACTTTGGCAGCTACAAGTATGGAAAATAATACAAACAGAGATAAATGGTCTGTCACAAATATCATACCTAGGCATTTTAAATCCTTTCTGGAACAATGTGAATATATTATGCAGCAATATAATGTATGAAGGAATAAATACCTTGTTCTTTTCTGAGGGAAAAAAATGGAAATATATGGTAGCAAATATCACTCCATTATTTTTCTTTTTATTTATTTTTGACATGTAATAACTACATATTTATGGGTTACAGAGTGATCTTTCAATACATGTCTACAAAGTTTAATGATCAAATCAGGGTAATGAATAAATCACTTCAAACATTTATCATTTCTTTGTGCTGGGAACATTCAAAATTCTCTCTTCATGGCCAGGCGCGGTGGCTCACGCCTGTAATCCTAGCTCTCGGGGAGGCCGAGGCGGGCGGATTGCTCGAGGTCAGGAGTTCGAAACCAGCCTGAGCAAGAGCGAGACCCCGTCTCTACTATAAATAGAAAGAAATTAATTGGCCAAATAATATGTATAGAAAAAATTAGCTGGGCATGATGGCGCATGCCTGTAGTCCCAGCCACTTGGGAGGCTGAGGCAGAAGGATTGCTTGAGCCCAGGAGTTTGAGGTTGCTGTGAGCTAGGCTGACGCCAAGGCACTCATTCTAGCCTAGGCAACAAAGCAAGACTCTGTCTCAAAAAAAAAAAAAAAAAAAAAAAATTCTCTCTTCTTGCTTTTTGAACATATACAATAAATTATTGTTAACTACATTTTTCCCTACAATGCTATAGAACACTAGAACAATACTTCCTATCTAGCTATAATTTTGTATCTGTTAACCAACTCCTCTCTATCCTCCCCTCCCATCTCCATTTTAATTCAATGAGAAATAATTACTAACTTGACATTTTGATGCCTAATAACACTAGACATTATTAGAAAAACCAAAAAGTTAAAAGACACTATTTCTATCCTTCAGAGAGAATGTTAGGCTGAGCAACTTAATTTGCTTTAGTGAACAACGGAAGCAACTAAAAGATACATACAGTAATGCAAATAATGTTTTTTACAAAGGCTCATTTGTTAGTGGCAGGTGAGATGGTTTGGTATAAGGAGAAGAAAAGTAATTCAGTAAATAAGCCTTTTATTAATTAAAAATATTCTTTATGTATATACACACATCAATACACACATGCTAGAAAACCTTCTAGAAGGATATATATCCAACAACTGATTCTTATTTGTCCTTCTGTTTTCTTTCAGGCTATTATATTCATATTAAGATTATGAATAGGGCTACCATAACTTTCACTAGAGATCAAGAAAACAAAGAGCTTAAAGACAGAACACCATATATATATATATATATATATATATATATATATATATATATGCGCTAAATTTATCATTCATAAACTTTAAGCATTAAAAGAATATGTTTGGGCCCTTAAAATGCCACTATGCTAGAATGCAAATAAAATTATGCTGTGGATGAGTTACCTACCCAAGTAATGATGGTAGACGTGAGCTGCAAAAAAGCAATCAATCCATCTTGCTCCTTCTGGGTGATGCCACGTGAAGGAAGGTGACGGTACTGGACGCTATCTGCACTTGGAAGATCCTTCCGGAGGTGTTCATGGTAAAGCATTAAGGAATGAAAGAAATGTTCCCAAGAAACAGGACTGCCACCTGCTCCCTGAATATTTTCAACTACAAAAAAAGATAGAACAGAATTTTCTTTCAAAACTGGCCAGGCATAGGAAACAAGTCTACTAAAAAAAAAAATAAATAAATAAAAAATAAAAAAGAAAAAAAAAAAACAAAAAACTGGCCAGGCATTTGCTTAGAAATGAAGAGAAAACTAATTTAAAACAAAAAACTTTGGGGCCAGATGCAGTGTCTCATGTCTGTAATCCCAGCACTTTGGGAAGCCAAGGCAGGAGGGTCACTTGAGGCCAGGAATTCCGGACTGGCCTGGGCAACATAGGGAGACACCTATCTCTACAAAGATTTTAAAAATTAGCCAGGCATGGTGACCCATGCCTGTAGTCCTAGCTGAAGTGGGAGGATCACATGAGCCCAAGAGTTCAAGGCCACGGTAAGCAATGATCACACCACTGCACTCCAGCCTGGGTAACAGAACAAGACTGTGTCTCAAGAAACACACACACACACACACACACACACACACAATAAACTTTGTCTTTGTCTTAGCACAAAGGCAATCTTTATCATAGATAAGTAGTAAGTTGGAAATGGGTTAGAATCTGTGAACTAGAACTCAGGATTAGTTTTTCCTCTGGATTAATTTTTAAGAAAGGGATGGTATCCATGTTAAAGTAAAGAGAAATTGCTTTCAGATGTCAGTTATCTATTTTATATTCAGAAGAGTTCTCTATGCTGTCATGTAACTATATAAAACTGCTTTTTCCCACAGAATAATTCACAAATGTTGAGTCTGAATTCCCAAAGAGATAAACACAGTCTAGATTTATAAATTACACTATTCCATTAGATACCAAGCACTGGATACAAAAGCATAGCATACCACACAGGCAGGCCTTGACAGAGTAATCAAAACACTGGCTTTAGAGCCAGGCAGATCTCAGTGCTAATCATGGCTTCCCAATTACTTGTAACCTTAAGTAAATTACTTATCTAAACCTCAGTTGCTTCACATGTAAAAATGAAAGTAACAAGTATCCAACAAAGCAGATGTTTAATTTTTTTCCCCTTTTGCAGTGTTTTTGGTTTTACTAGACCTAAGTCTGAAAATTAAATGAGGAAATTGGGAACAGGTCAAGAGAAAAATTCTAAATACAGATATTTATAAAACAAGTACTTATGAAGATAAATTAAAGAAATCAAACTTATGTGGCAAGGTTATATACTTTGGATGTGCACCAGATATGCTTTTGAAAGTTTATATATATTAATTCTGATTTATTAAACTGTATTTTATAAAGGAGAATGGCAAAATTCCCCAATCTGTGAGACCATAATCAAGGCATCATTATACATAAAACCACCAGTGTGCTTCTTTCCCCTTATTACTATAAAAATAATTTCTACCTCTGGCAGAACCTAGCACAAATAACCAATATTATATAATACACAGTGAGATACTGAACTTAAGAATATAAGGATGAATTTTAACAATATTTAGATTTTCCTTACCATGACTACTACCATTGACTTTGAGCAGGCTGAAACAGTAGTGGGCACACTGGGGCCCACTGGCCAACCCCTGGAGCATTTTCAAATAAGGAATATAAATAGTGGGAGGCAACAGGTCACCCATTTGCCTAACAAACTTTGATAAGACAACCTGAAATAAAGAAAAGCAAATCGTTTATAAAATGTATATCTGAACATTAAGGCAACATGGACTAGCTGACTACATATGAACTAAATCTAAGGACTCTGATTCAATCCTCACAAAAGATAAATTTAATTGATATTCTATTTATGAAAAATTATTCTTTCAGGCCTATCATTAGCAATTCAATGCCATTATAGAATACCTTTGTGAACATAAAGTACATTTTTTTCATAACATCACAATGTCATGAAATATAAGGCTATTCCTATTTTAAATACGCAAAACAGCTGAAGAAATTTTCTCATCCAAAATCAACCAGCAAATTCAAAGGTATACTTAGAACCCAGAGTTCCTAAATCCCTGACACTTGAAATCATTTTTGATGGTAACCTAAACATATTCTCCATTGTGTTCCACCAATACCACACTCTTATACTCCTGTTCTCTAAGTCCACTTCTTAGTTTTTCCTTTTTTTTTTGCTTATGCCTTAAATCTATTATCAAGTAAAAATATTATTCAGATTCATCAGTCAGAACTCAGAACTAAAAGTGTAAACAGATCTCTGGAAATCATTGTTAAATTTGTTAAGTGTAATAATGGTTTATGATGATGTAGAAAAATATCCTTCCTTTTAAGAGATACATACTTATTTAATTACTGGGGTGAAATGCCATGTTGCCTATAATTTACTTTAAAATAAAAATAGTAAAAATAATAGTTGTAGATAAAGCAAACATGGCAAGATATTAATTTCAGATGTGAAATTAAGATGTTGGGTGTTTATTATAATTATTCTCTCATCCATATGTTTCAAATTTTTCATAATGGAAATTTTTTTTAAAAAATCTTTAAAATTTTTTACTAAATCCTTCTCCAAATTTTTTTAAATGAGGAAAAAACTGAAACAATAAATGTAAGAAACACAGTTTTTTTAAAAAAGGCATCCGATTCCAGCCTTCAGAAAAAATGAAAAATATATAGCATGAAAGCTTCTAGAATAGAATTCCCCAAAAAACGAACACTGATATGGCAATCCATTTTATTTGCTTCTGTACATCATACTTCAGTTAACAGAGGATAAAAAATGGACTTTTGCGTATATTATCTATAGACTCAAAGGGATTTGGCCATCAATTAAAACATATAAGCCTATTTCTTTAATACTTATACCTATCTTCCCCAACTTGATAAGAATTATGTATATTGATTATTGTAGAGCAGCAGTTCCAAACCTTTTTGGCACCAGGGACCAGTTTTATGGAAGACAATTTTTCCAAAGACCAGGGAATGGAGGTCGGGGATGGTTTTGGGATGATTCAAGCATATTACATTTATTGTGCAGTCAAACCTCTCTGCTAATGACAATCTGTATTTACAGCCCCAGCACTAGCATCCCCACCTCAACTCCATCTCAGATCATCAGGCATTAGATTCTCATAAGGAGCATGCAATCTAGATCCCTCGCATAAGCAGTTTATAGTAGGGTTCCCGTCCTATGAGAATCTTAATGCTGCAGCTGATCTAAAAGGAGGCGGAGCTTATGAGGTGAAGTGAGTGATGGGGAGTGGCTGCAAATACAGAAGAAGCTTTGCTGGCTTGCCCACTGCTCACCTCCTGCTGTGTGGCCCAGTTCCTAACAGGTCACAAACCAGTACCAGTCTGCGGCCTGGGGTTTGGAGACTGAAGCTATAGAGGACATATTAAAACACTAACAATATTCAAGGCTGGGAGCAGTGGCTCATGCCTGTAATCCTAACACTCTGGGAGGCCAAGGCAGGAGGATCACTCAAGGTCAGGAGTTCAAAACCAGCCTGAGCAAGAGCAAGAACCCATCTCTACTAAAAATAGAAAGAAATTAATTGGCCAACTAAAACTATATAGAAAAAATTAGCCGGGCATGGTGGCACACGCCTGTAGTCCCAGCTACTCGGGAGGCTGAGGCGGAAGGATTGCTTGAGCCCAGGAGTTTGAGGTTGCTGTGAGCTAGACTGATGCCACGGCACTCTAAACCAGGCAAAAGGTGAGACTCTGTCTCAAAAAAAATAAAATAAAATACTAATATTCAAACAAGTGATACATAAAGAAACTAGATTCCTTTATGCCTCTAATGATGCAGCACACATTTAGTATCTAACAAAGGGCTAACTACATAAACTACAAAGTAATCAGAACTTAAATTTAAGGGTTGCAAATTTTCTTAAATAAAAGGGAAAAGTGTATTTCTAAAGGTTACACTAGCGCAGTCATTTGTTAACATCAATAACATCAGGGAGTAACATCTTTCATGTTTTCAAGACCCTCTGTTACCATACCAGAGTATAAAAGTAGGAAACCAGAGGCTTTACTCACCTGGCGTTGAGGGGGTCGCTGATGAGCTACCCCTAGATAAGAACCCATGATCGTGGGAGTCTGAAGAGGCTCTGAGGGACACCAATATTCTAGAGCAAGCTCCAAATGAAAAGGGTTCTTTTTGTATAGCTCGCCAATCTGCAAAGAATAAAGCAAAGGCTGTGGGAAAATGCTTATGACTCAAAAATTAAATTAGAATGTACATTTGTATTGAAATCTCTGGTGGATTTCAAGTATTAGACCTGAAATTTTCCAAAGTTGGAGAAAAAATAATGGAAGGAGGGAAAGACCACAAGCTTTCCAATATAATGGCTTACCAATAGCATTAAATGTTCCAGATCCCTTCTAAGTGAAATGGGGGGTTCATTACCCATCTGCATACTCATGTGAATCATTCGAGCATCTTCATCTGCCCGATTCCTCAGCTGTTTCACCTATTAAATTTAGTAGATACCGTTTAATGTGTACATTTATTATATATGAGTTAATAATAATGAAGTCAGGAAATTAGGCAACTGTCTTAAAGTGGCTACATACAAGAAAAACATTGTTTAAATATCTATTCCACTTTAGTGACACAATGAAATATGCTAGGAATTTTATAGCAATACAACTGTCCATAATTTATGTTTTAAAACTTCAGTTCATTTTCTGCTACAGAGAAAATGAGTTTAATTAGTGTTACTCAAGGGGGACATGACTGACATTTTGGGCAGAACGTTTCTTCACTGGATTGGATTATCCTGAACACTGCATGACATTTTAGCATCTCTAGAACTACCTATTAATCCCCAATAACAACACTATAGACATTGAAACAATCAAAACTGGCCTCACTCATTTCCTAAACACACTCTGAGGAGCATTATCACCCTGAGAATTATTGCCTTATAACATTTGCATGAACTGAATTCCAAAAGAAATATGAAACTACTTCTCCCTTAAAAAAAAAAAAATCCCAGCTAGACAAATCTACATTGCAGCTGAAGATTTTAACACCTCTTTCTCAATATTCAATATAACAAGTACACAGAAAATTAGCAAAGCTATGGAAGACAACAGTATCAACCAACTTGACTTAATTGACATTTATAGAATACTTCACAGAACAGCAACAGAATACATACATTTCCCAAGACAGGCCACATTCTGAGGCATAAAACAAATATCAACAAATTGAAATCCTATAAAGTATGTGTTCTGACCACAACAGAATTAAGCTAGAAATCAGTGAAAGAGAGATAATCTGGAAGTCCTCAAATATTTTGAAATTAGACACACTTTAAAATAGTCCATTGATCAAAGGAGTCTCAAGGAAAATTAACAAATACATTAAACCTAACAAAAAGAAAACACAACATATAAAAATTTGTGTAGCACAGCTAAAGCACTGATTAGTGGTAACTTTAAAGCATTATTAAATGCTTATATTAGAAAAAAGGTTTCAAATCAATAATCCAAGCTTCCACCTTAAGAAAATGAAAATGGAAAGGGCAAATTAAACCCCAAACAAAAGGAAGAAGATAATAAAGAGCAGAAACCAATAACAGTAAAACAAAATATAAAAAAATCAATGAAGCCAAAAGCTGATTCACTGGAAAGACCAATAAGGTCAATAATCCTCTAGCCAGGTTAATTAAGAACAGAGGGGGAAGACACAAATTAACAATATTAGGAATTAAGGAGGAAACATCACTACAGATTTCAAAATATTTGAGGACTTCCAAAAGTAGCCTTTGCATTAGTTTCATAAATCCATCACTTTACCTACTTTACCTGCATCCATGTTGAAGCTCATTTATACACTACAACTAAGAGTCTACACAATTATCTATAAAACAAGATTTTACACTGTGCCTTTTCCAAATCATGTACAAAAATATTCAATAAGTCATAAACTGATTCACAAACTGAAATACAACTACTGTCAAATTTTCATCTGTACAAAAGATTTTATTAATTTCTAAAACATAAAGCTAGTTAATCAGTTTTAAATTACTTTATAAAATTCTTCTACTATTTATTCATCCTACATTATTACACTTACCTTCATTGGCATAAGTGCAAGGAAATCTGTGATGAGATTATGAATTCTACGAATATAAAATTCCTCCTGATAAAAGTTGTCTGACACCACTACTGATTCAGTGAGGAACAGGAAAACATTGTCAGCAATTGCGAGCTCTGCCATCGCTTCATCTGCTTCTGTGAATTCAGCCAGAGCTAGAAATATATTTTTAAAAACAGTACAGGGAGGAAAACTTATTAACCAAGATTATATCTCATGATACTATGCTGATGGTTCATCCATCTTCCCAATCTTCTAGCATGTGCTAGGCACAAAATGAGACTATGTATAATTGTAATTGAGTTATAAACTCCAAAGAACTACTGAAAATGTACATTAGAAATACATATGCTCTTCTAATAACATCATGAGTGATAAAAATTATTTTGGAGATCTGTGATGTTAACACTGATGTAGCCAGGGAGCTATTATCTAATTATCAACATATTAAAATCACAATAAGGCCTTAATACCAATGAAATCTCATGGGTTACTCAGAAAAAGTCTTCACAGCCAAGTGAAAACTGAAACCTCAACATGACCAGTTAAGTTTGAAGATAATCTGTTTTACTTATAATTTTTTAGCATTTTATTTGGAAAATTTCAAATAGGTGTCTAAAAATAGACTAATACAATGACCCTCTATATGCCTATTATCTCATTTCAATATTATCAATTTAGGGTCAATCTTTTTTCATATTTTTTTTTAGAGATGGGGTCTTGCTATGTTGTTCTGACTGCTCTTGAAATCCTGGCCTTAAATGATCCTCTCACCTTAGCCTCCCAAAGTACTGGGACTACAGGTGTGAGCCATTGTGCCTAGTCAATTTATGGTCAATCTTGTTTCATCTCTTGCTTCCCCTTCTCCACTTATATTACATTGAAACAAAGTCTAGACAATTTAACATTTTACCCATAAGTATCTCAAGTACACAACTCAAAAAGATACTTAAAACACAAAACAAAAGTAAATGACATACACGACACCATTATCACATCTTAAAAAGTAATTCCTCAGTGTCAAATATCCAGACAGTGGTCAAATTTACAAGTGTCTCATAAATGTCACGAAAGGTTTAGGTTTTGTTTTTTGCTTTTTATCTTTTGTGCAGTCTGTGTGCTTAAATCCAGATGCAAATAAGATCTGATACCATCTGTAGGCTCCCCAAACATCTTTCTTATTTTTCCCCTTTGCCCCTTTTTTGTTTAAGAAACTGGGTCTTTTATCCTTTAGTTTTCCACAGTGTGGTTTGGCATTGCATCTCAGTGGTTCAGGTTACCACATTCCAGTAGCATAAGTTATCCTCTTTCCTTCAGATATACTAAAAATTGGTATTAATAGTTTGATCTAAAGGCTTGATCTGACTTAATTGAATTTTTTAGTAAGAGTATGTCATAGCTAGTGTTGTATCCTTCCATTACACTGATTACTTTTTTTAAATTTTAATATAAAATTGCTACGTAATTTTGTGGCAACCTCGTTTTGGAAAAGAATTTCTACATAGTTTATTCTCTTTGATTGTCATGGTGACCAAAACACATAGTGTGTTACTGAAAGTACATTTCATTGCCTTGAAAAGGGTCAAGAATAGATAAAAGCCAGGATAAACTCAACCAGAGGAAAACAGATGGCTTGGGATTGTATTTATTGGCTTATATTTTGTTTTATACTTTGAAATAAAGTATGCATAGCTACTCATAGCATAGAAACTCCTTGAGAACAAAATATTTTCTTAACTCTTTATTATGACTAATAATATTTACTAAAATTATTAATTGATGTTAAATATTATTAATAATGACCAATTCCAAACCTTTGCTTGAACTTGGAAACACTGGAATTAAAATCGCAAAATAATCTATTTGACAACTACTTCTTAAAGACTAATTAGGTAATAAGGCAACATTAATATATGTATTATTTATATATATATATAATTGAGTTTTAATGCCTAAAACAGCACACTAAAATTTTGTATAATGAAAGTGCAAACACACTTTTTTTTTTTTTTTTTTTTTTTTTTTGAGACAGAGTTTCGCTTTGTTGTCCAGGCTAGAGTGAGTGCCGTGGCGTCAGCCTAGCTCACAGCAACCTCAAACTCCTGGGCTCAAGCGATCCTCCTGCCTCAGCCTCCCGAGTAGCTGGGACTACAGGCATGTGCCACCATGCCCGGCTAATTTTTTATATATATATCAGTTGGCCAATTAATTTCTTTCTATTTATAGTAGAGACGGGGTCTCGCTCTTGCTCAGGCTGGTTTTGAACTCCTGACCTTGAGCAATCCGCCCGCCTCGGCCTCCCAAGAGCTAGGATTACAGGCGTGAGCCACAGCGCCCGGCCCAAACACACTTTTTATAAAATAAGAATGCAATAAACATGTTCAATAAATTTTTCAGAAATCTAGAAGTAGGAAATACTTTCTAAAATTTGAGATTTTTGTTAAAACTTGTCTAGATTATTTCAAGAAGTGACCATCTCTACAATATAAGATAAGCTATTCATCTTTTGTAGCCATTTTTTAATGCAAATTAACACAGGGTATGAGCATATAAAACCAAAGAGATTAAGTAGCCAAAGATCTGGGACTTGAAAGGGTTGTGAATCCTAACCTATTTTTATCTACTATTCTATAGCAAATTATAGCCTACTCTATTGTGCCTGTCAAGGCACAAGATTAAGGCAATGGTATGGAAAATTATAGTATAGGAATTTTATTAATAATAACTGTCACATAGCCGCTTAAAAGTTTAAAGGGTAACTTAATGTCAGAAAAGTCCTGAAATAGGACTTATAAATGAATAGGGTATGTATAATTAAGAAAAAGAATTTGTACATGAATGTAAAGGCTAATTAGCTATCTATCAGCTCTAACATAAAAAAAAAAAAAAAGAGTAGCCAAATAAAGATTCCTAATACAAAAAAAGCTTTCTGCAAACTCTTGGGAACAACATGATACGGTGAACAAAATGTTCCGGAATTATATAATTGATAAGATAAAATCTGTTGACACTTTAGGACTAGAAAACATTGACATGGATTGTAATCTTGAACAAAACCTTCTCAGATTTACCATAAAAACCTACAGAAGTGACAATTCTTTGGGCTTCAAATTGCAAGTATAGTTCTCATCTGTTAGAATATATCACCATTAGTATGATAATTATATGAATGTAAACAGCAGAATAGGGTATGTTATAGTGAATTAACAGATTCTTCAAAGTCAGGATTCCACATCTGTTTTTCCTTTTTCTTTTTTAATTATAGAAAATGGGTTATGTATGCTAGAATGTAGTGGTTATTCAGAGGCCCAGTCAGGACACACTGCAGCTTTGAACTCCTGGGCAAAAATGGTCCTCCCACATCAGCCTTTGCAGTAACTGGGACTACTGGCACATGCCCAGCACACATTTGTTCTTAATTGATTGAAATATTTTCTTTCTAATACACTTTATTTAAAAATAATATTCTTTTAAATTTGACACAATGTGAAAAATTAGTTTGTGAACAAACCAAGAAGTAAAACATATAAAAATGAAAGTAATAGTAAATTTAATTCTTCTTCTTTTTTTTTTTTTTTTTTTTTAAGAGATGGGGTCTCACTCTGTCACCCAGGCTGGAGTGCAGTGACATGATCATAGCTCACTGCAGCATCAAACTCCTGGATTCAAGTGATCCTCTGCCTCAGCTGCAAGTAGCTGGGACTA
Source organism: Microcebus murinus (assembly GCF_040939455.1). Classification (NCBI taxonomy): domain Eukaryota; kingdom Metazoa; phylum Chordata; class Mammalia; order Primates; family Cheirogaleidae; genus Microcebus; species Microcebus murinus. The sequence continues at coordinate 86,622,701 of NC_134112.1, read as the reverse complement.
CAGGTACATGCCATTTACACTCTGTTGCTCAGGCTGTTGTTGAACTCCTGGCCTCAAGCAATCCTCCCGTCCTGGCTTCCCAAGTGCTAGGGTTTACAGGCGTGAGCCACCACACCCAGCAGCAGTAAATTTCAATTTAAAAAAATATTTAATATGATATTGTCATTTCAAATTTTAAACTCTTACTCTGAAGATAAAATGGCACTGTCACTGGCTCCAAGAAAGGTAAAGAATATTTCCTAAAACTTATTTGGGAGACAAGAAAAGAAAAAGTTTGTATTTCACCATTACCTTACGAAGTCTCACTTAATATAATGCAACTCCAGATATCTTCATATGCTTGTGCTTTTATATGTCAAAGATAACAGCCTTTCCAAAATTTCATTAAGTGCTCATATGCTATTTCTGATAACAAAATTATGTACAATCAATTTACCTGTCACATCAGGTAGCTGGGAAATTCCCCTCAATGCCAGTGCCCAGGCAAGTCTAACAGTGGCTTGCAGCCCAGGCAGTTTCCAAGGCTGTGAGTCTTGAAGACGAGAGTGAATTGTTGCAATGTACTGTCTCTCTGTCAGCAGTGGAAGTTGATGAATCATATCTGAAAACACAAAAATAGATCACTTTACCACACACTAGCAAAATAAATTCTCACTTTTGATATACAGGAATAATGTCTAATAGTCAGAAAATCTGAGCATACATACCAAAAAATGACTAATTAACATTAACTTTTAACATACCAAAAAGTACACTACTATTAAGGATTATACACAAACTAAACATGGAAAAGGAAAATAATAATCCTAAATTTTAATTTCACTATTTTCAGTGAATTTTACAAGTATATAATAAACAAGAAAAAAAATTAAAGCCACTCATTTTTTCTGCATATGAAATTTTTTTCCAGATCTCCCTTTGAAAAAGAATCTGCATATAAATCCTAAAATATAAATCAATGCTATCTAAAGGCTAAAAGTATTTTATCAACTTCACAGAAAATACAGGCCAAACATAATATAATATATTACTGAAATTATAGTCATCTCTTAGAATGTTTTCATGAAAGATTTGAAAATGTGAACAGTAAAGAAATAAGCAATTAAGTAAGCATGTGTAACTCATAAACATGTATTATATATCTTTTAATACTGTCCATTCCAAATCCCATAAAGACAACAGAAACAATTAACAAGTTGGTAATTATTTTTTAAATATGATCTTATATCTATTCAAATATGAATGAATTACACATAAAGGAATAGAATAGACAATTTTTTAATTTTAGTAGTTAAAATATCACTCTTCTTAAGTGTTACCTCCACAACTTAAAATCTAATCTTTTTAAATAAATGTATGAAAAGGTATAAAATTCAATACCATCTCGTTCCTCTGTGCTTTGTTCTATAAAACTGATATCAAAGCAGTACAGAAGCGCCATAAGAAGAGCCAGATTCACAGAATCCAGAGAGCCATTAGCCTCAACTGTCACTCTTTCCAAATGTCCAATAAGGAGGAGGGTGTCATCTTTGCCTAAAGGTGACTGGCAAGCCCAGGCAAAAAGGCTTTCTGCCAGAGACTGCCTGCACTCCTTGATGAGATCAGAAACCTAGAAATAAAAACATATAATTACCAATAAAAATAAATTACAGTGAAGCCTATAATATATTCTAAAATATTAGTATGAACTATTTTTTATAAAGGCTAATGAAATAAACCTATCTTAATCCACAAGTGATCCTAAAAAAATCTCACCTCTGAACAAACTTTATTGTTTATTCCTTGTCCTTAAGTTCCTTAAAAGATTGGGATGACCAATTTCTTAATAGTCACCAATGTCATTATTAGGTGACTATAATTAATAATTTATTATATACTGCATTTTGAAATAGGTAGAAGAATGGATTTTGAACATTCCCCACACAAATAAATAATAAATGTTTGTGATGACAGCTATGCTAATTATCCTGATTTGATTATTACACAATGTATACATATATCAAAATATCACAATGTACCCTATTAATATGTACAATTATTATGTGTCAATTAAAAATAATAATAAAAGGCCGGGCGCGGTGGCTCACGCCTGTAATCCTAGCTCTTGGGAGGCCGAGGCGGGCGGATTGCTCAAGGTCAGGAGTTCAAAACCAGCCTGAGCAAGAGCAAGACCCCGTCTCTACTATAAATAGAAAGAAATTAATTGGCCAACTGATATATATATATAAAAAATTAGCCGGGCATGGTGGCACATGCCTGTAGTCCCAGCTACTCGGGAGGCTGAGGCAGGAGGATCGCTCGAGCCCAGGAGTTTGAGGTTGCTGTGAGCTAGGCTGACGCCATGGCACTCATTCTAGCCTGGACAACAAAGCGAGACTCTGTCTCAAAAAAAAAAAAAAAATAATAATAATAATAATAATAATAAAAGCAAAAAGAAAGATGGTAATTGGGCATGGTGTCAGCTACATAATTCTTCCTGGAAAAATAAAATAAAAACCCAGTATAATAAAAAGTGTAACAAAAAAATACATCACTAATTTTTCTTTGCCTATACTAAAAGAATATTCTAATTGTCATGATGTTTCTGCCTGTGAGATGTGACACAGACAACCCATGAATTGATTTCATTGAACCCTTGCCTCTTTACGGTGCTTTTCTCTGCCCAAACCTCTCTCCCGCTGTAGTTTCTCAAACTCATTATTCACATCAATCTGTGACACCAGAGTAAGGACTTTGTAAGTCAATCCTTGCTCCATCAGCTCATCTGTAAAGCGTGTTATCATGGAAACCAGCTCTGGACTGTAATGAAAAGAAATCAATAAACAAAGCTATATTAAACAATATTACTTCTACTTCTTATAACAACAGATAGAGCAAACACTCTTGACAATAATATCGCATTACTGAAAACAACCAGGATGAATTGTAACCTCTTTTCACCTTTCCTAAATCATCAGGTTTCAATAAACTTCTAACCATAAATAACTGAATTATTTTTTATTTGTAAACAAAATAAAATAGGTTTAAATTGTTATATCATTCTTGACAGAAAAAGGGAGTAAATTGCTCAACTCATGTATTTTACTTAAATTATACAATACTAAGAGGATATTTTTGTTATTTCTAAAATTATAACTCTATAAGTAATTTCAACTTGACCCTTGAAATCCCAAGAAGCAAACAGACCTCAGTTCTAGGGTCCATGTCTTTCCCCGTCTAGATTGTATCAAGACTTTCAGGGAATTGGCAATGCACCGCTTTCCATCCCAGTATAAAAGGACAGCTACTAATCCTCTGGTAAGGCCAGGAAAATGTGGCTGTTGGTGCTCTCCTAAAAAAGGAAGTTGAGAAATCATTTAGTAAATAAATACATATATGTTTACGATGAGACAAAAATCACTATACCAATGTTCAGTTCAAACAATCATAGAAGCTCAGAGTTTAAGGGGTCCTAAGATTCTTCTTCAAAAATCCTTCCACTGTTGCACAACTTGCACAAATATACACAAAGAGCCATCCAACCTATGATTGAACACTAGCAGTCACATGGAATTCACTCCTCTTCAAACTCTCACTTTTACCTTCATCTGTCATTTACATATACTAGGCAAGAAACTTTCAGTCTCACTATGGTTCGTGAAATCTCATTTTATTTGATGCTCATTTTACTCTCTCTCACCTGAAATCTTTCAACTATTTGGAAGTTTCTTCGCCCAGAATCTTCTCTGAAAATTAAATAACCTTTTTGTACATTTCGAGTTCACTTACCCTTTTAATTGCTCTCCTTGGAATGAGTTCCATTTTATCTTTTTAGAGCACTTTGCCTACAGTTCTAGTTTCATATCCTATAGCTTTCTTCTTCCCTTACTCCAATCACCCCTCCACTCCACTCCATTCAGTTCCCCAAATTCATCACCTTGCTTCATCCTCCTGTACAGGTGATTTCTTCTGCCTGGATGCCCTTCATCCTCCTGAATGCCCACCTATTCCACCCGATGCATGCTTACTCATTTTGCAACATCTACCTTAAATCTCATGATCTAGACTTCTCTGTATAATCCAAGGTGAATTTAATCCCATTCCCTCTGCATCATCTCTAAGTCTTGGAAAACACATTGCATTAATGCACTTAATTGTGTCAAAATTATTTGCTTTCATGTCTTTCTCAATTACTAGATGATGAGCTTCTTTATATTATTAGTTGAGGTTTTATTTATCTTTATGTTGCCAGAGTCTTAAGGCAGTGCCTGGCACATAGTAGGCACAGAATAAATGTTTATTAACCAAAAGTTCTGACTTAAACTCTAAATACAAGCAGGCTGGGCGTGGTGGCTCACGCCTATAATCCTAGCACTTTGGGAGGCCAAGGTGGGAAGATCGCTTGAGGCCAGGAGTTGAGACCAGCCTAGGCAATAGCGAGACCCTGCCACTACAAAAAAACCAAAAAAATTAGCCAGGCATGGTGGTGTGCACCTGTTGTCTCAGTTACTCAGGAGGCTGAGGCAGGAGGATCTCTTGAGCCCAGGAGGCTGTATTGAGCTATGATGATGCCACTGCACTCTAGCCAGAGCAATAGAGCAAAACCTTGCCTCAAAAAAAACAAAAACAAAACAAAAACACATAAGCGTGTTTAGTTAACATGCCCCTCACCGAATGGGAGAACTACATTCCTCAGACCTCTTTTAATACAGACTTAGTCAAAAATGATTTTGGCAGCCATAAAAATATCTTTAGACATACTAAACTTTTGTGTAATGAAAATGCCCATATTATAAAGAAAATGTGGTGTATACACACACACACACACACACACACACACACACACACATATATACACCATGGAGTACTACTCACCCATGAAAAGGAACAAAATAATGTCTTTTGAAACAACATGGATGGAAGTTGAAACCATTATCCTAAGTGAAGTATCTCAAGAGTGGAAAAACAAATGCCACATGTTCTCACTTATAAGTGGGAGCTAAACGAGGAGTAAATATGGTCATAAAGTGGTGTAATGGACATTGAAAACTGAGAAGGGGGGATGGCCAGAGTGGGTGAGGAATAAAAATCTACCTGTAAGGTACAATGTACACTATTCTGGTGACGTGAACACTAAAACCCCTGACTTCAGCATTATACAATTCATCCATGTAACAAAAACATGGATCGCCTTGCAGTGCCTAAATTCATTGAAATAAATAAATAAATACAAATGCTCAGATTTTCTTCACATGGCTCTTCTGTTATAATTAAAATGAACTGCTCATTTTATGGAAATTTCAATCTTTTCTCTATGTAGCAGCCAGAGAAATAATTTCAAAGTTTTCTGGGTTATGTAGCATTTCCATTTAAAGTCCTCAACAATAACTTTCCATTGCAATTAGAATAAAATCCAAATAATTTCCATGGCCTATAAAATCAAACATGACCTGATTCCTGCTGTATCACACCTTTCTCCACTCTCTTCCTCATCTATGATGTTCTAGCCACAGTGGTCTGTTTATGCTTAAACAATGCCTTTGTTCCCACCTCAAGCACCTGTTGCTCACTCTGCCTGGAACAGCCTTCCCTAAGAGGTCTGAGTGGTTGGCACCTTCTCATCAGTCAGTGCTCATACCAAATATCCTCATCTCAGAGAGGTCTTTTCTAAGTATCCTTTTTGAGGTACCTACATCCTACTACCTTGTTTTATTTTCTTCCTACTACTGTTATTGAATTATCTTATTTTTGACCTATTCATTCATTATCTGAATCACCCTCTCAAAAAGAAACTCCAAAAAAGCAGTGATCTTACCTCTCCTATCACTATACGACAATAAATGTTATGTGCTATTAAACTTCGGAGATGCAACCAATTATTTTTTGCTAGTAAATTATTAATATCATGTAAAAGTCTATCTGAAAACAGTTCAATTACCTTTAACAACTCTGATCACTAAACTGAATTATTCCCTTTAATCAAAGATAACCAAAAGAATATATTTTTGAAGATGGTTTTGTCAAACTACATCCTTAGGAACTATTATGGAATCTGGTGGCCTAGTGGCTCATGCCTATAATCCTAGCACTTTAGGAAGCTGAGGCAGGAACATTGCTTGAGCCCAGGAGTACAAGACCAGCCTGAGGGACAGTGAGAACCTATCTCTACAAAAAATAGAAAATAGGCCAGGTGCGGTGGCTCACGCCTGTCTGTAATCCTAGCACTCTGGGAGGCCAAGGCAGGCAGATTGCTTGAGGTCAGGAGTTTGAAACCAGCCTGAGCAAGAGCGAGACCCCGTCTCTACTATAAATAGAAAGAAATTAATTGGCCAACTAATATATATAGAAAAAGAAACTAGCCAGGCATGGTGGCGCATGCCTGTAGTCCCAGCTACTTGGGAGGCTGAGGCAGCAGGATTGCTTGAGCCTAGGAGTTTGAGGTTGCTGTGAGCTAGGCTGACGCCACGGCACTCACTCTAGCCTGGGCAACAAAGCGAGACTCTGTCTCAAAAAAAAAAAGAAATAGAAAATAAAATAAAAAATTAGCTGGGTGTGGTTGTGTAAACCTGTAGTCCCAGCTACTTGGGAGGCTGAGGCAGGAGGATCACATGAGCCCAGGAATTGGAGGCTGCAGTGAGCTATGATTATGCTACTGCATTCTAGCCTAGACAACAGAGCAATACCCTGTTTCAAAAAAAAAGGTCAGGCGTGGTGGCTCACACCTGTAATCCTAGCACTTTGGGAGGCTGAGGTGGGAGGATTGCTTGAGCTCAGGAGTTCGAGACCAGCTTGAGCAAATGCAAGACCTCCTCTCTACTATAAATAGAAAGAAATTAGCCAAACAACTAAAAATAGAAAAAATAGCTGGGCACAGTGGTGTGTGCCTGTAGTCCCAGCTACTTGGGAGGCTGAGGCAGGATTGCTTGAGCCCAGGAGTTCGAGGTTGCTATGAGTTAGGCTGACGCCATGGCACTCTAGCCTAGGCAACAGAGACTCTGTCTCAAAAAAAAAAAAAAAAAGAGAGAGAGAGAAACTACTATGGAATCTAAACAATATATTTTAAAATATCAGTGAATAATTTTCTAATTCTGTACTACTTTACCATAGTTTCAGTTAGACATCAACCTACCAGCAAGCAGAAGCTCAACAGCTGCCAATTCTCCAATATCAAAAAGGTCACTGAGAATAAAGGCTTCTTTAATGAGCTGTTCAGGAAGAAGTCGGGTTCCCTGTTGACCTTGGATGGCGACTCCCTCTGTACTGGCTTTCTGAACCTTCTCATGCTGTTGAACATTTTTTGGCTACAATGATAAAATTGTAATCATAATGAAAATACCACATTGGAGAGAGGTCCTGAAGTGTTACCTACAGAAGTTTATTCATGATAACACAGCCTGGTAATATGACAAACAGAAGTATTTCTTATTAATAGTCTATATTAGACCTTTATGAGCTAACATTTTATATTACCTTCGACTTTTTATGCTAATACTACCTTTGCAATAACTGTTTCTGCTAAACTCTGAACTACAAAATCTGGAGAAAACACAAAATAACATACTATTTTTCAAGTTTCTAAGGAATTTTTTCAATTATATATTTAATGAATTAAAATAATGATGTTTTCAGGTCAAATGCAGTAGGCTCACACCTTTAATCCCAGCACTTTGGGAAGCCAAAGTGGGAGGATCACTTGAGACTAGGAGTCCAAGTCCAGCCTGGGTAACATAGCAAGATCCCATCTTTAAAAAATAAAATAAAATACATTAGCCAGCTGTGGTGGCACACAGGAGGCTGAGGGAGAGGATCACTTGAGTCCAGGAATCTGAGGTTGCAGTGAGCTATGATCATGCCACTACTCTCTAGCCCAGGCAACAGAGTGAGACCTTGTCTCTTGGAAAAAAAAGTCTTCAAGTGGGAAATAACAAATGAATATATAAATTGTCAAATTACCTAGTTGAGCAAATAATATTTAGTTAATATATTCTATAAAATGTGACCCTGTTTCCTAAATGATTGGTTCAAATATTTAGCAAATGACATATAGAATTAACTGAAAGACTGAAAGATCATAAAATCTTAAAATTTTAGACCTTGAAAAAAGGCTACAAAGGTCATTTATTCCTGCTCCTGTACTATAGATGGGAAAACTGATGCCCAGATAAGTCAGATAACTTGGCTGTGGTCATACAACTCTTCAGTGGTAGAGCCAAGATTGGAACTCAGCTCAACTGGCTCCCAGGCTAGGGCTCTTTCTACTAAAATAAGCAAAAAAGGCCAAAAACTAAAAAGTCATTTCTTGTAACACAATCCTATAAATAGTTCATAGACAGTCTTGTTAGTATATAAAAAAGAAAATTGTCAAACAGCAAGGAAAGGAGTTACCAAATTTGAATCCCCTCCACTGAAATACTGTATTCCTAGCTGCAAAGAATTTCAAGATGCAATCATTAATGACATGCAAGAATTAATTAATTCAGCTAACACAACTTACTTAAATAACACTATGAAGATTTAAAATGCTAAGATATACCTGGAAATAAGTAAAATCATCAATCTTATCAAGCTTAGATGTATTATATACAGGTCAGAAATTCTAAAGCAGCTAGTATTTCTAGAATATACTGAATTTCCTAAATCATCTTCAAATTTTATTAAGTTTATCTCTTAGCTAGAGATAAATACAATATTAACTTCCATGGAGAAAAAAGGAAGATAATAATTGCTCCTAGGAAAAATTACATTTTAAGAGAAAATCACTGAATTACTGGAGTAGACAAGTAATACATTTTGTTGACATGCATTAAGAGTATAATTTGCTCCTTCAATCTTATTAAAAAACAAAACAAATCCAAGAAGCAAAAAAGAAAATTTCCTACTGGGTTTCTGAACAATGAGATGAAGTCAGGTTTGTGTTTCTTCAAAATCATGTCAAGAAGGTGAACAGCTTCAGGTTGTCTTCTCCAAAGAGCACTTCCCACTGTTTGCCAAATGTCTTTGTAAGGACCCCATAGACTAGCAGCTAGAAAAAAAAGAAAGAAAGAAAATCAGCATCAAAAACTAGGTAAAACACACAAAACAGTACCTGGCATGTCACAGGCACTCAGTAAAGGTATGTGCCTTTCCTTCCCTCCCTCCCTGTCATCCAAATGAAAAGCAGGACTAGGAAAGTACTCAGATTTTAGAAAACTGAGAAGCTGAAAAATGTACTTTATTTTGGCTAAGGCAGTGGCTATTAAAAAACACCATATGGAATACTTTTATAAACTCATATAAAAAGGATCACATTTATTTATTTGTTTGTTTAGAGACACAGTCTCACTCTGTTGCCTGGGCTAGAATGCCATGGTGTCAGCCTAGCTCACAGCAACTTCAAACTCCTGGGCTCAAGTGATCCTCCTGCCTCAGCCTCCTGAGCAGCTGGGACTACAGGCAAGAGCCACCGTGCCCAGCTATTTTTTCTATTTTTAGTTGTTTGGCTAATTTATTACTATTTATAGTAGAAAGGGGGTCTCACTCTTGCTCAGGCTGGTCTCGAACTCCTGAGCTCAAGCAATCCTCCCACCTCGGCCTCCCAAAGTGCTAGGATTACAGGCGTGAGCCAATACGCCCGGCCGATCACATTTAAATTCATAAATGTAATAACAATAATAGGGAATACTTAATGAACGTTTGCTAAATGCTACTAAGCATGGTCCTAAGCTTTTTACACGTATTAGTATAGCTCATAAAACCCTATGAGGCCAGCATTATGTCTTCTGTCATTTTATTATTATTATTATTTTTTTTTTTTTTTTGGCAAAAATACACAGTAACCAATCTGTCATTTTATACATATGAAAATTGAGGCAGAGAGATCAAAACACTCACCACCAAGGTCACACTTGATAAGCAGGACTTGAAACCACACAGTCTGGCATCATAATGTAGCCTAAATTATAACTAAATTATATTGCTCCTGTACAGAATCCTTAGAACGTGAAAATGTTTGAGGAGATGAATTTAGGTATTTCAGAAATACCTGGTACATAAATAGTCTGGTAAGTAGAGAAAGACACACCTAGGCTAATTCATCTAAACTAAGGAAACCAATTTACCTAAAAATATTTATGCTCCAAAAATGAACAGTAAGGTATCCTAGGGGATAGGAGAAATAATCCTAGTCTTTAAAAAGTTCACAATCAAGTTTGGGAGACAAAATGTACATAAGTAAAATGTTTCAGTAACAATACAAAAAAGAAATATGATTTTTGCCACAAACAATGTAAGAATTTCAAAAGGTCAAAATGATGGTCAAAGATTGCTAAGGGATGGCTGCACTTGTGCAGCATTTGAAGGATGGGGAAAATCTGGGTGACAAAGAACAGACAAGGCAAAGTGTGAGCAAGGCTCAAAAACAGGTATGAAAAGTATGAAAGAAAATTCACAGAGCAGTAGCAAAGAGGTCAGAGTGGGGACTTTCAAAATTTTTGATTGCAACCCATAGTGAGAAATATTTCATATTTTATGAAATATTTCTGTATATACTGGCTTCATATTTCAAGCCAGTATATACATATGCAAAACTAAAACAAAACTTTTATATAAAATACTAATAGTCATTCATTAATTACATTCAATGAACTCTGATATTTTATATTCTGTTCCTCCTTTTTGTTGGGGGGGGCCACTAAATTGGTTTTAGGCCCACCATTTAAAAAATACTACCCTAAAGCCCAAGGTTTCTGTTTAGAAATAATCAGATAAGGTACCCATATGTGTTTTAAAAGACCCTGAAAGGGAAACTAGTCAAAACTAATCAATTAATTACTCAATAGATGAAACTTGGAGCTAACTATAGCCTAAATTTTAAAGGATGGTCTATAAGCATGTTAAAATGTTATCTGAGAAAACCCAAATCCAAATAAAGTTACCAAGACAGTAAGAATGGCATGAAACGTAACCATAATGTAATTAAATGCATTATAACCCAATGAACATAGTGAGAAATATTTTTTCAAAGGGGAGATGTGCAGGGAGAGGACAGAGTAAACCAGTCAAGCTGAGCATCCATTAATTCTTTCATTCGCTCAACAAATATTTCCCGAGGGCCTTCCATGTACCATGAACTACAGACTGAACAAGACAGACAGGATCCCAGATCTCATGGAACTTACAGATTGAGAAGACATTAAATGTAGAATTAAATGTGCATTAAATGTAGAATTCAAAAAACAATTATCAGTATAATAAAAAGTATGATGAAGTACAGAGTGCTATGACAGCATAAAAAAGGGAGAACCTAAACCAATCTGAGGATCAGGGCAAGAGATGATATGTTAGGTCTTTGGTGTGGGGATGTGGGAGAATGGGAATCAGAATGTTTAGACTTTTCTTACCTAAAGAGATCATCCAGTTCCCTGCTTTGCTTCTCCTGCTTTGATCTCACACTTGCCACTCTTCTGATTTAAAAAATAGCTTGTCATATAAATTTCTAGAATGAAGAATGTACTGAAAAACCAACATAAGTACCCATGCAGATATACTTCCCACTAAAGATCAATAAACTGGCATGCTAGAAGACAGAACCTGTCTTCTCCAAATCTGATTAGAGAAAAATCAATGAATGGGACCTAATGAACTCTGGACACATTGACAAAAATCAGATTTCTGGGCCTGCCAAAATGAGGACCTGACTCTAGATCCTGGTGACTAGATGACTTTCCTCAAGATAATTTTCTTGGCCCCCTCTAACTGCAAAGGATAGAGTAGACATGAGCCTTGGATTCCAGTGCCAAGAAAAAATTTTTTCCATTAATAAATGAGAAAGTTTCAAGTACTAGATGACAAAATGAAATTGGCATTGTAGGACAATTGTGTTATAGTGTGACTGACAGACTAGAACAGGAAGTGTTATAAACGAGGATAATAGGTAAGACACTCATAAGATGATTGAACCTAAGCTAGGATGAAGGCAGTGAAAGAGGAAAGAAAGAACTGTTAATAGTAGAAAGGAGTTAGAATTGGTAATCAAATGGCACAGGGTATAAAAGGAAGGTATCAAAAATGACTCGTAGGTAAATCTGAAATATGCCTACTACAGTATTTCAGAAATGTGATAAAGAGCTGACAAAAGTTGGCTAGGCATGGTGGCTCACGCCTGTAATCCTAGTACTCTGGGAGAGCGAGGTGGGAGAATTGCTTGAGCTCAGGAGCATTTAAGACCAGCCTAAGCAAGAGCGAGACCCATCTCCACTAAAAATAGAAAAATTAGTCGAGTGTGGTAGCACACGCCTGCAGTCCCAGGTACTTGGGAGGCTGAAGGAGGAAGATTGCTTTGAGCCCAGGAGTTTGAGGTTGCAGTGAGTTATGATGACACCACAGTACTCTACCCAGGGCAACAGAGTGAGACTGTCTCAAATAAATAAATAAAATAAAGCTGACGACAGTTAATATTCGTCCCTTAAAAGTAATATTTAATATACAATAAGACCTCTGAAACACTAATAAATTTCCTTATACTTGGTGTAATAAGGTCAATGAGTGGTAGAAAAAAAATTCCCTTTTTCCCTCCATTACAGGGAGGCATCCAAAAACAGAACAAAATTCCTACACAGAAAAAAGAAAAAGAAAAAGAAACATATATACTGGCCTACTTAGTCCATTATTAACATCAACATATCACCGAAGCCAGCAAATATTTATCTTCAGTTTGTCTTCAGTTTGACTAATTTTAAAAAATATCTTTTTACTAATTACAAATTAAATGAGACTATAAATTTTTCAAAATTACTAAATATGTATTCTTAACATGTAGTTTACACACTTAAGAAATACACGTATTTTCCTTAACATTTAGGGATACCTCCAGCAAGTCACATTTATTCAGTCATTCACCATGCATGAGGTACTGGTGAGCTTACAGCGTAGTGAGGAAACATAATAATCATATAATCATACGTAAATCTAGTATCAAACTGTCATTAAGTGCTATGAAGGAGAGGAACCCAGGGCAAAAGATCACATGATAGAGGAAGCTGACCTAGCCAGAGAGGTCAGGGGAGGGAAGGATTCCCTGAGAAAGTGATGATTAGGCTGAAATCTGAAGGATAAAAGTGGGAAATAACTGAGGGGTGGGAGGTAAGCACATGCATTCCAGGAAGACAGGACAACATGTGGGTTCCTCTGGCAAGAAGGAACACTGCATGGGTGAAAGAACTAAAAAGGCTAAGAAAACAGGAGTACAGAGAACAAGGGTTTGCCAAGATAGGCAACTGTCACACCATGCAGGACTTTCTAGCCCATTTAAAGGATTTTGGGGCCAGGTGTAGTGGCTCATGCCTGTAATCCCAGCCCTTGGGAGGCTGAGGCAGGAGGATTGCTTAAGGCTAGGAGTTCAGTATCAGCCTGGGCAACATAGCCAGACCCCATCTCTATAAAAAATAAGAAAAATTAGCTGGGCATGGTGGTGTGCACCTGTAGTCCTAGCTACTCAGGATGCTGAGACTGAAGGATGGCTTGAGCCTAGAATTTGAGGCTGCAGTGAACTATGATCGTGCCACTGCCCTTCGGCCTGGGTGACAGAATGAGACCCTGTTTCAAAATCAATCAATCAATCAATCAAGGAAGGATTTTGGTCTTTACCCTGAAAGATCAAGCAAGATGAAGAGTTAAAATGTCTGCTGGACTCTGAAATACAAGAACACATTAACCTTATTAAGAACTGTTTACGAGAATAGAAACAGACTAGAATGGAATAGGAAGAGGAATAGGAGTTATGAAAATGGACTCAGTGACTACTGACAAATATTTCCAAAGGTTTGAACGTGAAGAGGGGAGAAAGCATGGTAACTGGAGTGAAGAATGAGATCAAGATTCCCTTGCGCTCTCTCCGGCAACATGGCGGGTGTGGAGGAGGCAGCGGCCTCCGGGAGCCACCTGAATGGTGACTTGGATCTGGACAACAGGGAGAGAGAGCTGCCTCTATGGCTAAGGAAACAGCCAAGAAAAAAAGACGGAAGAAGAAGAGTAAAGGGGCTGCTACAGCAGGATAACAAGAACCTGATAAAGAATCAGGAGTCTCAGTGGATGAGGTAGCAAGACAATTGGAAAGACAAGCTTTGGAAGAGAAAGAAAGAGACAATGATGATGAATGTGGGGATGGAACAACTGGAAAAAAGAAGAAAAAGAAGAAGAGAGGACCAAAAGCTCAGACAGACCTTCCCTCAGTTCCAATATATGACCTGTATCCTAATGTATTTCCCAAAGGACAAGAGTACGAATACCCACCCACACAAGATGGGCAAACAGCTGCTTGGAGAATTACAAGTGAAGAAAAGAGAGCATTAGATCAGGCTAGTGAAGAAATTTGGAATGATTTTCAAGAAGCTGGGGAAGCACATCAACAAGTTAGAAAATATGTTATGAGCTGGATCAAGCCTGGGATGACAATGATAGAAATCAGTGAAAAGTTGGAAGACTGTTCGCGCAAGTTAATAAAAGAGAATGGATTAAATGCAGGCCTGGCATTTCCTACTGGATGTTCTCTCAATAATTATGCTGCCCATTATATCCCAATGCTGGTGACACAACAGTATTACAATATGATGACATCTGTAAGATAGATTTTAGAACACATATAAGCAGTAGGATTATTGACTGTGCTTTTACTATCACTTTCAATCCCAAATATGATACATTATTAAAAGCTGTAAAAGATGCTACTAATACTGGAATAAAGTGTGCTAGAATTGATGTTCGTCTGTGTGATGTTGGTGAGGCCATCCAAGAAGTTATGGAATCCTATGAAGTTGAAATAGATGGGATGACATATCAAGTGAAACCAATCCATAATCTAAATGGACATTCAATTGGGCAATATAGAATACATGCTGGTAAAACAGTGTCCATTGTGAAGGGAAGAGAGACAACAAGAATGGAGGAAGGAGAAGTTTATGCAATTGAAACCTTTGATAGTACAGGAAGAGGTGTTGTTCATGATGATATGGTCACATTACATGAAAAATTTTGATGTTGGACATGTGCCAATAAGGTTTCCAAGAACAAAACACTTGTTAAATGTCATCAAAGAAAAACTTTGGCACCCTTGCCTTCTGCTGCAGATGGCTGGATCACTTGGGAGAAAGTAAATATTTGATGGCTCTGAAGAATCTGTGTGACCTGGATATTGTAGATCCATATCCACCATTATGTGACATTAAAGAATCATATAAAGCACAGTTTGAACATACCATACTGTTGCGTCCAACATGTAAAGAAGTTGTCAGCAGAGGAGATGACTATTAAACTTAGTCCAAAGCCACTTCAACATCTTTATTTTCTAAAAGTTTTGTTGGAATACATTATACCAGAATGAATTTGAAACATGTTGCCTGTTTTAACAGTGGACCTATGTAATATTTTTTATCCATGTTAAAAAAGAAGGAATTTGATCAAAAACAGTCTAATGTAATTAACCAAGGAAAAAGCTTTCACGACTTTTCAAATGTTAACTGTTTTACCCTTTCCTGTGTAGGAAATGCTATAAAGCTCAAATTAGTTAGGAAAGACTTAAACATTTTGTTTTAAACACCTAAGAGATGCTTTTTGGATATTTATATTACCATACTCTTACTTGAATGCTTTGAATGACTATATCCAATTCTGTACCTATACCCTCTGATATTGCTTTTTAACCTTCCTGGAATCCATTTTCTAAAAAATAAAGACATTTTCAGATCTGACAAAAAAAAAAAAAAAAAAAAAAGAATGAGATCAAGATAAAAAGATGGGTTAATGGAGAGAAAAGAAAGAGCAAAAGAGAGATAAACATATAAGACAGAGAAGGGGTAACAGATCAGGAAAAGGACATGAAGGGTAGAATTTACCCTAAATAGGAAGACAGGGCAAAACTTATTCAAAATGAGGCAGATATAACTCGAATTGTAGTTTTGAGGATGAAAAAAGAGAGTTCATGTCTATTGGTTTCTGTTTTCTCTGTGACTAGGAGTTTAAGGGGTCATTTGGAAGTTAAAGATTTGAAGAGTGTGGAGAGGTCTAAAATTATCACTGCTGTGAACAGGACAGGGGTGACTAGACTACCACAGAAGGACTGTCAAGCAGTATTAATGGTTGCTTATTCACAACAAGCCTGTGCGTGTATTTACACAGCAGGGATGACACAAGTCACAATACTTGGAAGTCATGCAGCTGAAATTCAAGCATAGGTCTTAGAACTCTACAACCTCTATTTTTTTATTCTTTTGCAACTCTAAGATGTTTAATTTTTTAAAACTGTGGTTAAAACACACACACATAACATGGAATACCATCTTAACCATTTTTTAAGTGTACAGTTCAGTAGTGTTAAGTATTTAATATATTCACCTTGTTCATCTGATCTCCAGATCTTTTACATCTTGCAAAATAGAAACTCTATACCCATTAGACAATAATTTCCCATTTCCCCTTTTCCCAGCCTCTGGCAACACACTATTCTACTTTCTGTATCTGTGAGTTTGACTACTTTAGATACCTCTCATAAGTGTAATCATACAGTATTTGTCTCTTGTGACTGGCTTATTTACTTAGTATAGTGTCCTCAAGGTTAATTCATATGCTAGCATGTAACAGGATTTCCTTCCTTTTTAAGGATGCATAATAATCCACTGCATGTATGTCACATTTTATTTATCCATTCATTCACTGATGGACATTGGGTTGCTTCCCTAAGATGTTTAATTTTTAAAAAAAAATTCTTCTGACTCTTGGCTTTTAAAAATGTTTTCTATGTTGCCAATTAAAGTCTCCTGCCACAATGCTTTATTATACAATATATACCCTTTGCAGCTGTTGGCAACTCCTTTTCCCTTTTGCTTCAATGATTTGTTTAATGATAATAACTTGGAATGAGTATGTACTAAAGAAATGTACATAACCACACATAACATGCAAGCCTTGTTTTTAAGTACATCTAGCTGGGAGGGAGGGCAGCAATATTAAGCATGTAATAGCATTACTAACATTAAGAACATTCAGATACATAAAATATATAAAAATCTGATGTCATAAAATGAATTAGGTTGTGCTCCAGTAGTAGCATGCATGTAACAATTTAAGCACCTAAGACTGCCTTAGAATCATTAGCTGTTTGGCTTTGGAGAAGTTACTTAACCACTTGAAGCCTCTATTTCCAAACTTGTAAAATGAGATATTTGATAGCAGCTACTTTCACAGGTGTACAAAGGGGATTGAATGAGAAAACCAAACACAACATTTAGTGCAGTGCTGGGACATAGTAGGAGTTCAGTAAACATGGCCTTCATTATTATAAAGTAATTTATCATAGTGTTTCTGAAATAGCTTGATTTATGAAACGCAGATTTAGACTTTTCAAGTACATCAGTTCTTTGCAAAGTAGAACAAACCAATAGAAAAAAAAATTGCATAGACAGAAAATGCACTCAGGTAAGTCACCTTGAACGAGATTGTCTACAATCATTTATCACACAAATATTCTCTTAATTTTCCCTGGGAATTTAAGTGTATTTCAAGAGAAGTATTAACATTGTGAGCAGGAAATTCTTTTTCAGGACTGTTCCTCCCGGTACAGGGCTTGAGGCTTCCTTGCCCCGCCTCCTATGCACCTGCAATGTATCCCAGGAAATGTGACAATCAAAATGCACCCTCTCTTTCAAACAACCCTGGAGGGCTGTAACGCCCCGAGTTTATAAGCACCAAGAAAGGACCCACCTCACATCTTCCAGAGTTCCTTTACTACCATCTAGATTCCACCCCACCCCGAAAATCTACTACTCCAAAAGTACTGGAGTATCTAGGGCCGGACCACACCCGCAGACCTGGGAGACATTTGCTGAGCGCGCGACACTCCCGTCCAGGCCACCTTCTGGATGGTAGACTTCATAATCGGGGGTACTAGCTGCCTGCAAGACCCCACCACCACCACCCCATAAGGAACCCCGGTGTCTACTTTGGCCTGTGAGTTTTCAGCTTCCTCTCGTGGCTGAAAAATGTCTCAGGTCGTATGGCCTCATTGCCAGTGACTTGACGCATATCCTTACAAAATCAGGGCCGCAGACTCATGGTGTGATGGGAAGTGAGAGGGATCAGGTTCAGCCCTGGGCTGCGAGAGATAACACACCTGGCTCCAGCGGACCAAGCCCTCATCGTCTCGACTCTCTAACCCCAACTCAAGGGCTAGAGCCTCAGCGCCGAAGCGCGCCATTCAAACTGGGGAGGGGCGGGACTCTGGGCCCAGAGGTAGAAAAAAAGCAGACACTGCGCACAAGTGGGGATCTGGACTCCGAGAAACCTCACAGCCCAGGACTCTCCCTGCAGAACCGGTCATCGTTCTGCTCCACCGTTTCTCTTCTGCCCGGCCGCACTTACCCGAATTTACCGCCAACAGCGTCGCCATCTTGGAGGCGCACTAACGGAGCCCTCCTGCCGCATGGAGGCCCCAGGAGAGGGAGAGGCTGCCCTGGGAGAAGCCTGAGCAAAACGGCACCACGCTGTCCGCTCCGAAAGGCGCTGTCTGGCCGAGCCAGGCGTACAAAAGACTCCCACATCTGCTCTGGGTCACAAACATCAATTTTCCCTGACATTATTCCCATTCAAATGAGGCGAGGGCAACCAGGTCAGAGATTCGAGGTCCTCGCCTTGACGTTCATAGTGCAGTGCATCCTGGGACTGGTAGTTTTTTTCCTAATGATGCATGAGGTTGGTTAGGTGGAGTGGCAAGGTGTTAGAATAGAAAGCAGTATTCTGAGACTAGTTATTAAAATAATGCCCACTTGTGATGCCATGAATTCGAATCACCTCCATTTCAAATTAAATCTTCTTTGCATTAGTCCCTTACATTGGAGAGTAGGGGGGGTGTGTAAGGTGTCTGCACCTCGAAAAGCCATTTGACCTAAGTTTCCATGACATTTCAATTTACCAAGTGTATTGTATCAACATAGTTACATAGAGCGAAACAAATCATAATTTTTTATTATTAAATTTTCAGGGCTAGGCGCGGATGGCTCATGCCTGTAATTCCAGCACTTTAGGAGACCAAGGAGTGGGAGCCGGGCGGGGTAGGGGGGCGGAGGAAGCATAGCTTGAACTCTGGGGTCCGAGACCTGCCTGGGCAATACAAGACCCAGTCTCTACAAAAAATTAAAAAATTAGCCAGGCGTAGTGGAGCGTTCCTGTAGTCCCAGCTACTCCGGAGGCTGAGGCAGGAGGATCGCTTGAGTCTGGAAGTTGGAAGTTGCAGTGGGCTGTGATCCTGCCATTGCACTCCAATCTAGGACACAGAGTGAGACCCTGTTACAAAAAATAATAATAATAACACCAAATTAGAATAATGAACGCCCAGCTTCAATAACATAGCCAATTTCCCTTACCCCTACGCACAGATTATTTTAAAGTAAATTCCAGACATATTTTATAATCACCGAGTGCTTCTCTACCTGTCACCCAAAATAACTGACCCTCTTTTTATCACTGGTTAAATTTTACCTCGCTAATTTTCAAACTAAAAAAAATAATCATTACCATTTACTATCATATACCATATATCTATTAAGAATTTTACATGCATTATCTTATTTAATCCCTGCAATTAGGGAGATGACATAACTACAGCTATTTATGTCTGAGATGTTCTGTGTGCCTTACAATCTCATGTGACACGATGTACATTAGGTGAAACACAAACTCACCGGTGATTTTTTTTTTGAAAGTCGTTGTATAGAGACAAATGCTAAACTACAATAAAAGTGGTTTTAAAGAGTGAAGGGTTGGAGAGAGAATGAAAAGGCAAAGGGATTTCTCATGAAATTTATCATGAAGGTGAGAAGAATATTGAATGGGAACTTGACAGGAAGTGGCTTTCAAAGGTTTTCTTTCTCTGCATAACCATTACAAGCCTTACACACACAGGCCTTTAAGTCCACACACTTCCCTCTCAGTAGATCACTTTGCTTTCTGTGAAGGAACTCTTTAACTTGGCAGCAACCAACCCCCTCACCCTTCATTATACGTACAAGCATTCTCTAACAGGATTCCTCAGGCTCTTGCAATTTCGATATTGCTATCTAACCCCTTCCAAAACTGCTCTTAGAATGGTCACCAGTAATAAACTGTTAAATTCCTTGGGCACTTTATTTCTGCATTATAAAAATTATTGTGGCTTGTAGGACACCACCATTCCTGGTTTTCCACCCATCTTTCTACCGTGTTTCCCGAAAATAAGACCTACCCATAAAATAAGCCCTAGCAGGATTTCTAAGCATTTGCTCAATATAAACCCTACCTCGAAAATAACACCTAGTGATGGGTGTAGCTACGCAGCATATCTGCATAACCCATGCATTTTGTCACCGGGCAGTAAAGAAGACAAACAGCCCTTCTCATCTACCCCATGAAAGCTCTATTGCTCAACACGAAAGATTGGGGCCAATGGTTCTAAAGGAAATCTTTCAAGTTGCAAGAAATTCAGGATGGAATTCTGGGTTTGGAGAGTTATGATGATGTTCCAGAAGAAGACTTAACTATATTTGAATAAATGTAGATTGTTGTACCGTATTTTAAAAAAATAACACATCCCCTGAAAATAATCCCTAGGGTGCCTTCTTGAGAAAAAATAAATATAAGACCCTGTCTTATTTTCAGGGAAACACGGTAGTTCTTCTTTTTTTGTTTTTGTTTTTTTGTAGAGACAGGGTCTTTCTCTTGCTCAGGCTGGTCTCGAACTCCTGAACTCAAGCAATTCTCTGGCCTCGCCTCCCAAAGTGCTAGGATTATAGGCATGAGCCACTGTACCCAACCCTCTAGTTCTTCTTTTTATTATAAGTTTCCTACATGAACTTCTGTTCTTCTTCTCACCCACTAGCTGTAACTTTTCCCTTGTGGTCATCCCCTAGTTTCTGTCCTTTCATTCTACATGCTTTCTTTGGGAAATTTTATGGCTTCTTACTACCATCTGTTGCTGATGAATTATTATTTGCATCTCTAGCTCAGTCCTCTCTACTCCATCTCTCTAGTGATTGTCATGTAGACATCTCAGAATCAATTTGTCCAAAACTTAAATTATCACTTATCCCCTAAAACTCTGCCACTTGTATCCACCCATTTGCCAAAGTGAGAAACCTGGCAGTCATTCTATATTCCCCCTTAGATTGCCAAATCCTGTTCATTTCACCTTATAAATATTTCTGGAACCCTTTTTCTCATCTCTGCTCTCTATGCCATTTTTCTCTTTAGGTCTCATGTCATACTTGGTATTTTATAGGATAGCCTTCTCACTGGTCTTTCCATCTTATCCTCCTCTCATGGATTCCCAAAGTGACTTTTAAACATACAAAGCTAAACCTGTGCTTGCTCTAATCGAAATTTCTCAATAATCTTCTATTACTAAGAGTATCATTTGCAACATCTTAGCAAGGCACTCCTGACACTTCCTGACCTGATTCATTCTTCAACCTCTTCATCCATACTCTTCCTCAAGAGACCTTTAATCATGCTGAACTATTCATTATTCCCCCAATGACAAATGCTTACTTGTACCAGATATTGATGCCTTCACACCTGCCCTTCTATCCTCCTGAATTGACCTTCCTTCCCTCCCCCAACCCCTTTTTGACCACCCACCAAGTTAACCTCCAAACCTGACCCACCTTCCAAGTCTCAGGGCCTGTGCTAGCCAGGATCCTCTCCCCCACAACTGATTTGGGGGTTTCTTTCCCTACAGCCCTGTTATTGCACTTTTACCCACTTCCACTATGGTCCTATGTGCTACAACAATTGTCTCCTCACTGAAAGCTTATTTCTATTCTTTTTTCTTTCTTTTTTCAGAGACAAGGTCTCGTTCTGTTACCCAGGCTGGAGTACAGTGGCATAATCATATATTACTGCAGCCTCAAACTTCTGGGATCAAGCAATTCTCCTACCTTAGCCTCCTGAGTACAGGCATGTGCCACCACACCTGGCTAATTTTTTTTTTTTTTTTTTGAGACAGAGTCTTGATCTGTTGCCTGGGCTAGAGTGTGTGGCATCAGCCTAGCTCACAGCAACCTCAAACTCCTGGGCTCAAGCAATCCTTCTGCCTCAGCCTTCCGAGGAACTCGGACTACAGGCATGTGCCACCATGCCCCACTAACTTTTTATATATATATTTTTTAGTTGGCCAATTAATTTCTTCCTATTTTTAGTAGAGACGGGGTCTCGCTCTTGCTCAGGCTGGTCTTGAACTCCTGACCTTGAGCGATCCTCTCGCCTCGGCCTCCCAGAGTGCTAGGATTACAGGCATGAGCCACCATGCCCAGCCCTAATTTTTTTAATTTTGTAGAGATGGGGTCTCACTATGTTGTGCAGGCTGGTCTCAAATTCCTGGCCTCAAGCAATCCTCCTCCTAGATCTCCCAAAGCACTGGAATCATAGGCATGAACTGCTGCACCCAGCAAAACTGTTAGCTTCCTTATGGGAAACTGTTATAAAAGCCACCCCCTCCCACAATGGCACACAGGTCCTTGAATTCAAGCCCTTGTGTAATTATCTGCCACCCTGAATCTAAGTTGGCCTTATGACTTGCTTGGACCAGGAGAATGCAGAGGAAATTATGTTTGACAAGTTCTAATCCTAGGAATTAAAGGCCTGTCACTTCCATTTTTTGCTCTTTTGCCCATGTAAGGAAACCCAAGCTAGCAAAGACCATGCATGAGGAGGGAGGTCTAGCAAGCCCCCAGCCATTCCAGACATCCCAGCTGAGATGTCAAATATGAGTGAGGCTATCTTGGGTCTTCAGCACTAGTTGAGCCACCAGGTGACTACAAATGCACAAGTGAGTCAAGACCAGATTGCAGACTTATGAACAAGTAAATAACTGTTGTTTTAAGTCACAGTTTTGTGATTTTTTATGCCCAATAATTAACTGATATACTCCTAGAGAACAACAGCTATGGCTTTTTATCTTTTTATTCCCTGTTTCTACCACATCTCTGACTTGCAATTATAATTCAGAAAAAATAATTTGCAGAGCTTGGAGCTTCCACTGTCTACTGGAAGAAAGAGATACAATTGTGGTTAAGAGCACAGACCTTAAACATAGGCTTCCTGGATTCAAATTCTATTTGGGTCACTTATTTGCTATGAAACCCTCCTACTATCTCGGTTTTTCCTCTATAAATGGGATGGTAATATTAGTACCTACATCATATGGTTAAGAGGCTTATTTTAACATCATATGGTTAAGAGGCTTATTTTAAAGTCCTTAAAATGTACCGTATATTTGTTAAATGAAAATAAACTAGTATTTTTTTGAGACAGATCACCTAGGCTAGAATGCTGTGGCATCAGCCTAGCTCACAGCAACCTCAAACTCCTGGGCTCAAGCAATCCTTCTGCCTCAGCCTCCCAAGTAGTTGGGATTACAGATGCATGCCACCATGCCCGGCTAGTTTTTCTACTTTTAGTAGAGACAGGGGTCTCACTCTTGCTCAGGCTGGTCTCAAACTCCTGGCCTCAAGCGATCCTCCGACCTTCGTCTCCCAGAGTGCTAGGATTACAGGTATGAGCCACGGCACCTGGCCCCAAAATAAACTATTTCTAAGGCAAAATAAGTATAAATGGAGGTACACTTAATTATTTAGGACTAACTTAACCAAGTTGTTAGAGTGCACTACAGACATGGAAGCACTCAGCAATTAAACAGTTGTGTTCGGCTGGGCGTGGTGACTCACGCTTGTAATCCTAGCACTCTGGGAGGCCAAGGCAGGAGGATCACTCAAGTTCAGGAGTTTGAGACCAGCCTGAGCAAGAGCGAGACCCCGTCTCTACTAAAAATAGAAAGAAATTAATTGGCCAACTAAAAATATATAGAAAAAATTAGCCGGGCATGATGGTAGATGCCGGTAGTCACAGCTACTTGGGAGGCTGAGGCAGAAGGATTATTTGAGCCCAGGAGTTTGAGGTTGCTGTGAGCTAGGCTGATGCCATGGCACTCTAACCTGGGCAACAGAGTGAAATTGTCTCAAAAAAATACACACACACACACACACACACACATATATATGTATAAAGGAAAACTACATACCAATATTTCTCATGAACATAGCTGCCAAAATCTTTAACATGAAAAACTACTAAAAATAGCAAAACAAATTCAGCAATATATAGAAAAGATAATATATCATGACCAAATGGGCTTTAAATATTCGATTTTAGCAGTTTATTTTCAATCACAGAAGTAACTGACTCTTCTTACTAATTGAATTTTATAAGGAGAGTAAATGGCAAAAGAACATATTAGTTTGTTTACCCAGGAATATAACTAAGCCAGCTGAAATCTTTGGAGAGACCTGTCTAGGCACTCTCTCTATAGGACATTGTATCAGTCACAAATCTAGCTCTTCTGCTCTCCTTTTCCCAAAAAGACAAACCACTTTTTTCTGATAACATTTTTTTCTTTTTTTTTTTTTTTTGAGACAGAGTCTCACTTTGTTGCCCAGGCTAGAGTGAGTGCCGTGGCGTCAGCCTAGCTCACAGCAACCTCAAACTCCTGGGCTCGAGTGATCCTTCTGCCTCAGCCTCCCGGGTAGCTGGGACTACAGGCATGCGCCACCATGCCCGGCTAATTTTTTTATATATATATCAGTTGGCCAATTAATTTCTTTCTATTTGTAGTAGAGACGGGGTCTCGCTCTTGCTCAGGCTGGTTTTGAACTCCTGACCTTGAGCAATCCGCCCGCCTCGGCCTCCCAAGAGCTAGGATTACAGGCGTGAGCCACAGCGCCCGGCCAATCTTCCAAATTTTTATAACACGTTTATACTCCATCTCTTAGGATTTCTTACAAGTGACGATTTCATCCATTAATCTGTGTGATCACTAATTTTAGTTTATAGTTTATAATAATCAATATTAATTGTCCTCTCTGATTATTTGGCGAATGGCTAACTCACTAAAGGATATGAGGGCACAGACCATCTTCCTCTCATGTGTCACCTACAGCAACTAGCACAGTACCTGGTTCAATAAACAACTAAATGAGTAAGTCTGGGAATCTCAAAGGATAACCTTTTCTTGACATCACTCCCCAATCCTAGGACATCTTATTATCTTGTTACTATTCTACTAAGTGCAATTTAACAAAAAGCCCTCTTTTATTTTTGTGGTATTTTGAGTACTTTCAGTAAGAGTAATCCTTAAATATGGGGATGGGAAAAAGTACAAGATCCTTTCAACAGCTTTGACTAGTCCAGGACCTGGACATAGATGTGAAACGTTATACTGTTACTAATTTGCAGGAAAACATTTCTACTTAGAGCCAACCAAAAAAGGTTGTCCAAAAATGACAGCACCCAAATATGGGCTTCCCTAGAGGGTCACTCCCCACCACAAACCATCTTGGCTTTCTTGACCCCTAACTCATCTCAACATTGCCCTCACCCCTAACCTGCTTATGGGTAGGTGCCCTAATGGAACTCCCAGCAGCATCTGTCTGTTTGTTGTGCAGGTAGGAAACTTGGATCAGTACAAGGGGAGCCTCTCCGGGATGAAACCTCACTTCTAGGCACTGCTAGCTCCTGGGTGTTTTGGGTATTTTGAATCATGGCTCTAATTTCAGGGTCTTCAGCTAGACTCATAACACCTGCAGCCAAAGAGTTCAATCAGTCCTGGGCCTTGGCTGGAGGTAAAACTGCATCTTTATATCTGAGCTGTTTGCTGATCCTGAAATATGGATCTGAGTAGCTCAGTTAAACGGTGGGGCACTAGCCTATTAGCCGTGCCAGCAGCTCATACTCTGCTTCTGTCCCACCCAGAGTGGGAAGGGCCATGTTGCTAAACAGGGTGAAGGAAAGGCTAGGTTGAGAGCTGGAGGCAGTTCAAACAACCTTCATCTTTATAGAGACCTAGAAACCAACTGTAAGCTGACAAAGCTGCTGCAAGAAGAGAAGGTCTCCAGCAGATTTTGGATGATAAAAGGAGACAGAGCCTAGGGAGATGGGTCAAGGCTCTGAACCTGAAAGCCGGGAGGCTGTTACAGAGGGCAGCCTGCAGCTTTACCCTGAGGGCAGGGGTGCTATGTAGTACCAGGGCATCATCCCAACTTAGATCATCACAGTGTGGTGCCAACTATTATAGCATTAAGATGATTTAGCTCAATGATTTTCAAATAGCAAGTTGTGACCCAAAGTAAATCTTGAAATCAGTTTATTAGGCCTATTCCTCACTATTTTAACTGAAAAAATAGAATATAGAATAACAAAATATGAGTGTTTCATGAGTAATAAGTGTATGTTCTGATTTGTAAAAATTTTGTTTCAGCTATATTTTTTGTGGTATAAACCAGGTCATCATGTAAAAATGTGTTTCCAACTAGGGGTCATGCCAACAAAGTTTGCTAGTTCTACCTGTCACTAATTGCCCTTGCTCTTATTTCTTACGACCCCTAAATTAAAACAGCCATTGGCTTTAATTTAGCTGGCCATGTAAAGAGATGCATTAATCGGTTAACACAAGAATTTAGATGGATAGTTTTACTTCTTATTATGAATTAATAAGTTGGCATTCTGATTTTACTATTGTCAATCTCTTATAATTTTTTCTAGTATGAGTCAAGTCTCTATCACCCATACTGTGCTGAGTAATCAACAAAATGGATTTCCAAGCCAACAAATCTGAGGACTGAATATTAGAACAGGTCCATTTCAAAGCAATTGCAACCTCCGTGATCTTTTCTCTGCTCTCTCACCTGCCTCTCATCTATCCTTCACCCAGCATCGAGGGTGTTCCTTTTACAACATAAATCCAGTCATGAGTCTGCCCATCTTAGACCCTTTTAAAAGTGTTTTATTTTATTAGGTTGAACCAAGTGAAATTGCTGATCAAAAATGAAAATCAACAATTTTATATCGATCAACCTAATACTTAAAATAAAACAGAAACTCATTATCTATAAGGACTTGTATGCTCTGGATCCAACCTATTCTTACTCTTTTACTCATGTCGATATCTTCATCATACAATGATTTTCAATTTTTTGATGGCAACTCATAGTAAGTAATACATTTTACATCCAGGATATACACTTATATAAGCAAATGTAAAGTGCTTGCAGTCTGGATTGAATATTACTTCTTAAGACAAGCCTTTAAAAAATCTTTAGACTAATTAATTAATTTTATTTTTGTAGAAATGGGAGTCTCACTATGTTGCCCAGGCTGGTATCCAACTCCTGGCCTCAAACAGTCCTCCTGCTTCCGTATCCCAAAGCACTGGGATTACATGCTCATGCCAACCTATATGAGAGGATCCCAACTGCAACCTCTTTGACTCTCGGTCATACAGCACTTAGTGTAATCTACAGTTCTGTATTTACTCGTTTACTTGTGAGAAAGACAAGCAGTTCTGGTATCTGGAAGCTGACCTGATGTCATCAGGTGTTGTACCTTGGTGTCGGAACAAGCTATCCCAGCCCTCCTAGCTAGGTTTTGATGCTTTCCTGTTGAACACAAATGACATCACAGAACATCAACATCAGAAAAGGGCACTCTGTGACTATGATGAATCAAGACCAGAACAAGACCACTCTGTAATCATGCCTGAACGCAGAGAAAACATTAACATTGTCCAAGCTACAAAATACCAAATATCCTCCCTCCAGCTAATATGAGTGACTGCCACCTCTTTCCCAAGTACAACTTTAGCCTCCCTCTACTCTGCTCTCCCTACGGATAAGCTAGAGATCTCCATCACAGATATGCCCTCATTTCCTGAAAGCATCTAATCCAGACTGAACCTCTGCTTCCTTGGACTTCACCCAGAATTCCCCAAAGCCCAAACTTTGTAAGTCCTTTCTAGCAGCCTCCTACTGAGATGTCCCATGGTTCCCTATTGTGTGTGTCCTTCACAGCAATGAGTAAGAACTCAACGTGTTCAACTGCAAGTGTGTTCCTGGTATATTATTCAGGATGTATTCCCTGGGCTTTGCACAGTGCCTGGCACTTAGGAGGTACTTAATAATATCTTGAAGAAATAAATGAATGAGAAAGAAGACGATGAATTACTTAATTTTCATCTGCCTGGACCAAAGTGGAGGCTCCATCTAGGGGGTGGCTGACCTTGCCAGGAGACACTGCTCTGCCTTGCTGTGCGACTTTATAGCTATCAGCTTTCATTGACAGCTTCCTTAAACTCTCGGCGCTCTCTTCTGACAGTCTCGCCAGCTAGACAGAAGAGTTTTCAGTTCTTCTAAGCATATTTAAATCGAATTTTTTTCATGATCTTGGCTTACTGAGTCCTGAGTTCTCAGCACCTGATGTTCTCTGGATTGTAACTGGCAAAACTAAGCGCTCACCTATGGATCTGTCTGCAGAGTGGTACTCTTTGAACTTATAAACTTTCCAAGCAAAAATTTCTTTGGCTCCTGAATCAAGGACCAGAGTTAAGCAAACAACAAAACAACGAAAAAGAATTTCTTTGGCAACTAACTTCTGACTTCCTCACTCGCCCCATCTGGCTTCTAACATAATACTTAATCTCTAAATTGAGGTTCATTGATAAACCTCCATAATTTTTATTTTTTTCTGATGGTAACAGTAGCACACACTTGTTTTGGTTGTTGTTGTTGTTGTTTTGAGACAGAGTCTCACTCTGTTGCCCTGAGTAGAGTGCCGTGACATCAGCCTAGCTCATCACAACTTTAAACTGCTGGCCTCAAGCGATCATCCCACATCAGCCTCCCAGAGTGTTAGGATTATAAGAGTGAGCTACCTTGCCCTGAAAGTAACACACACTCCTTGCAGGGCATTTAGAAAACACAGAATGGGAGGGGGGGGGTGTCTCACTCCCTTTCAGGCTGGTTTCGAACTCCTGACCTTGAGTGATCCGCCTGCACCTGCCTCGGCCTCCCAGAGTGCTAGGATTACAGGCATGAGCCACTGCACTCTGCTGAGAGATAATATTTTAATCAAAACTGTGGTGAAAAAGCCAGGACATGCATTGCACATATTTATATGCCATGTTGACTTCAGAATTATTGGTGAGGGAAGGAATTACCAGGTCATAATTTCAAGGGATCACGAGTTAGGAAAACATTCCTATAAATTTTGCTTATTTATTATGTGCTACTGGGTTAAGCCATACGATTTGAGACAGGAGGGAAGGGACGGATGTGTATTTCAGACAGAAGTACATCTCTGCCAAAGGTTCAATAATGCCCAGATGTTTCCCTGGTGGTATTTTGCAATTCTTCATATGTTGCATTTTTCCCATAACAAAGACTCTAGCCTGCAGCCAGAGCTATTATACCCCCTCAAAATTCTCTGAACGAAATTGCCTGGATCCAGATCTCTATTTTTAACCCCTCTGAAACTCTCCTTGAATAAATCACTTGATCTGAGCGTGTGAAATATGTTCTGCGCTCTGAATAGCTTCAATTACATTATAGTCTATTCAGGTTAATTCAATCCAAAAAACATTGATTGAGAATACACCATGAAAAAATATGGGGATTAAAAAGAGGTTCAGTAGTAGTAACAGATACATCAATACATAGCCATAATAAATTGTGATTTTCTGTGTGATGTGGATGTACATGAAGCACTACAGAAATCCAGGTAAGGGACAAGGAAGAAAACTCATAACTCTTTTTCTTTTGTTAAACGGGTGCATCAGTGTTTTTCAGGAAATAAAGGAGAGAGAGGAAAATGAGAATGGGGTGACAAATAAGAAAACAACTTCAGTTTCTTTCCCATACCCACAAACCTACCCCTCCCTGCAATTTAATTCCTACATAGGCTCCCTAGACTGACCTGGAATTTAGGTAAGTATTTATAGTTAAAGCTTTGGGGTAGATAGCTAAGGATTTATTGGGCAACATGAATGGCCCATGGGAGTGGCCAGCTATATAGAAAACTGGATCAGATATTATAAGAGGTAAATGCATGAGGCTGTATTTCTAATTGAATGGATCTTTACAGGTTACAAAGTCCTCCTTCCTCCCTATATGATCTCATTTGTCCTCATAACAATTCAGTAAATAAGAAATTATTCTTCCATTTTCCAGATGAGAAAATTGAAGTTTAAACAGGTCAAGTGACTTGCTCAAGATCACCTAGAAACTGGCAAAGCTAGGCATAAAACTTAAGCTGTTTGACTGCAAGTTCAGTGTTTTTTCCAGAAGAGGAAAGCTTAAATATATTAAAAAGCATGCTGTTATTATCTATGCCTGCAATGACTCCAGTTTCTAGAATATGCTTTGATATTTCCAAAGAGGTTTCCCTTTAAACCTATACTAAAAACTAGACCTAAAAGGGAGGGGAGGAGGAAAATTTTAGTTATGGAAAAATATAATGCTCTAAAATATTTACCTGTCTTGTAAAAGGAGCATTAGAGCTAAAGAAGAGAGCTAGGCAAGACCAACCACAACAATATTATCATGTTATTATCCTATTTTCAACACATAATAATATACTTAATACACAAGTAATACTCATTAAGACATTTAGATGATACTTACCATACTCCAGGTACTGTTCTGTTTTATATGTGTAAACTCATTTAGTCCTCACCACATCCCAAGCATTTCTATAATATTTACTATGTGCCAGGCACTGTTCAAAGAGCAAATATATTAACCAACCCTGTGAGGTAGGTACTATTTTACAGATAAGGAAACTGAGGCACACAGAGGTTGACTAATTTGAAAAATGTCACACATTAAGAATATGTAGGCCCGGCGTGGTGGCTCACGCCTGTAATCCTAGCTCTCTGGGAGGCCGAGATGGGAGGATTGTTCAAGGTCAGGAGTTCAAAACCAGCCTGAGCAAGAGGGAGACCCTGTCTTTACTATAAACAGAAAGAAATTAATTGGCCAACTAATATATATAGAAAAAATTAGCTGGGCATGGTGGCGCATGCCTGTAGTCCCAGCTACTCGGGAGGCTGAGGCAGCAGGATTGCTTGAGCCCAGGAGACTGAGGTTGCTGTGAGCTAGGCTGACGCCATGGCACTCACTCTAGTCTGGGCAACAAAGTGAGACTCTGTCTCAAAAAAAAAAAAAACAAACAATTGCAACTTGGCTGGGTGAAGGTACCACATATTTCTGTCACAGTTATTCGTCTCTTGTTATTTAGTCTCTATAAATGTCTCAAGGTGGAAATAGTTGTCCAATCTTTGGAAAAGAACTGAAGAACTGGATTCTCATAGCGTTGCTAGCTATAAGTAGAGTGCCAAACGGGGGTGGGGGGGCTGGGGGGGGAGGCTAAAAGAATTATTTTAATTCCAAACTTGATGCATTGTTTTGCTGAAATCCCTAAGATCCCAAGTAAACTGTGAAAAGTATTCAGACAGAATTAAACATATATTTTTAAAATATAAACAGAAATTTCTCCCATAACATTTTCTACAGTCTATTACTTACTTGATTTCTTCTATAAAAAAAGCTCATGCTGTGAAAATAAGATACTAGTTTCTTTAAAACTATTTCACACCTACTGAAATATTGGGAGAAAAAAAATTGCATAGTTTGGAAGTAGATTTGCCTGAATATACAAAGTTTTTTGTTTTGGGTTTTTTTTTTTTAATTATCAAGTCTCTTTACTGGTATTTCAAGGACTTTGAATGAGAAAACTGCACAAAACTGTGCTCTCACTGATAGAGCAAGAGTTAACATTATCAGGTTTGTATTTTCTTCTACTTTTATTATCATCAGAGGATCTGAAACCTGCTTGCAGCATATGGGCCACTTCAATGTGTAGCACTGACCCTGGTTTTCCCTGTAGGTGCTTAATATTTGTTGAATAAGTAAGTAACATAGAAGGGAAGATACATACAGTTAGATATCCAACCCCTATGTTCTAGAATGGCTCTTCAAAAATGCAGATCCGCCTCTCCAAAGAGATTAAAGTGAAACCAAAGATCCTGTTTTTCCCAAAGTCTTTGTGGCAATTAAACCAAGAGGAGAAATCAGAAAAGATTTAAACTAGAAACCAAATCATCTTTAAATGCAGCAATTTCTCAAGGTCTTTCAGATGAATCATAAATTATCACAGGTTTTGTCCAGATTTTCCCCCAGTAGAAATAATTTATTTTATTTCAGTGCTATATTGAGCAGGCAGTGAAAAGAATGTCTCCCTCACACCACTTCCCCTAGCCAACAGATTCCTTCTCCAGAAGCAATCACTATTGCTAGTTTCCTGTGTATCCTTCTGGAGATATTTATTGCGTGTACAAATTTCTTCCCAAATGATAATATACCATACATACACTTCTATCCCCCTCCTTTTTCATTTAACAAGATGTGTTGGGCATAGCTCCATACCAGGATATATAAATCTGTATCATCCTTTTAAAGGACTGTATGGAATTCCATTATATGAAAACACCATAATTTCTTTAGCCAGTATACCATCAATGGACATTTAGACCCTATTTTTTGCTATTATAAACAATGCTGGAAAAAATGTGCAAACATGCAGACCACAAATATTTTAGGGGGAAAATAACATTAGATAAAAATAGGATCTTTGAAACCTTATTTGGAGTACTTATGTCCAAAATTTTAAAAAACTGTAGTAATATAGGAAAACAATGAAATATAATAGAAATGAGAGGTTTATAACATGCAAAACAAAACAGAATCCTATTTTATGAGTAGGATGGTTTAAGAGTTAAGTGAAGTGTTTGGATAGTAGAATGAAATGGTCATAGAGAAATAATTTTAGCTACATGTGCACAGATTTTTCCAGTGTAAAAAGGCCCTTATAGCTGGAAAAGGTATAGAATATAGGACCGCAAGTTTGAAATGATTAAGACTCAGAGAAGGGTCTTTGTCATGAAAACACAAGTTCAAATAGTACTGCAGAGCAACATGGCAAAGAAACATGGAGAACAAAGGCAAGGAGTTACAAATAAACTAAAGGCAAGTCAGGATGAAAAAGAAATAATAGTATTCCAAAGGATGGCTATACAACAATGGACCTAAATAGCAGGAAACCCACAGAAGCCCCCTTGCAAATATTTTTGCACCTCAATTCATGGTTAACCCTGATCCTTCCAACTCATCAGTTAGAAGATTTGGAGGAGTATCTGCCAGGGGAAGCTAGGAGCAATAAAAAGGGTTATCAATCAATATGGCATTAAATTTTGCCTGCGTTTGTGGACAGCTAAAGCACAGGCATGACCTAGGCTCTGCAAATAGATGCTCTTTTTAGGACTCAGAGTGAAGCAAGGAGAAATAGCTAGTCAGATTTTATTTGTGGCAGTGTACCACACAACAGTGCTGCCACTTGAGCCATGCAGAACCATGGTGATGAATTTGATGCCAGCAACGTTTGTCCTGCTATCCAGACGTCTTCAAATGCCAGCCCTCTGGTTCCTGCCTGTTTTCCAAGCCTGGTTCTACATTTCCCAGCCAATTTTGTGAGTCATCCAATATTATTCTCCTAATAAATTCATTTTCTATTTACGTTAGCCAGCATCTATTGTTCTTTGTATTCAAAAACCCTGACTAATACAGTGAACATAAAGGTAAGCAAGCAACTTCAGCTGGAGCGAGCCTCTGACAGACATAAGCACAAGGGTAGAGATCCCCAGAACTAGCGTCCTAAATGGGTTAACCTCTAACACTGGGCTGTAGACTTGGTCTCTTAACGGAAGGCCAGAGAAGAGAAAAAGCAGGGCAAAGGTAAATAAAGGGCTGCACTGGGCTCTGGTGATTAGATGACTCTCTTCCCTTCTGATGAGGTTATCAGAGCTGTCAGAAGATAAACATCTGAATGCTCTTCTCTGCAGCAAATGAAAGCTGGTTGGGTGCAGGAATGGGGAAGGGCAGACAGTCAAGAGGAAACTCATGCAAGTATCCAGTGCAATGCTACTGAGTCTGAATCTAGCTGTCCGAAGGGAGCCTGGTGGACAGGAGGCAAAGGGTCTATAACCTGGAAATGGTCAAACACCATGAGAAAGCTGAGGAGTGATTCTTTGTGACACTAGCACAGAGGGAGGTGAGCCTTTGCACTTCATCATTAGCAAAAGGAACTCATTAGCTTTGCCCACTGCCCTATTCTCCATGATGCCTGATACACCGTAGGTCTTCAGTTTTTGTTGAATGAAGTAAAGAACTGTTATAGATTGGACACCCACCATCAACAGGCACACGCCTTATATTAGGGACCCTCATGTAGGGAAGGAATGACATTTGGGGTTTGAATCCAGATCTGCCTGACAATGAAGCCCATATTCTTTTTTTTTCCTTTTCTTTTATTTCCTTCCTTCTTTTCTTTCTTTTTTTTTTTTTCTTTTCTTTCTTTTTTTTTTTTTTTTTGTGACAGGGTCTTCCCCTCTTGCCTGGGCTAGAGTGCAGTGGTGTCATCATAGCTCACTGCAACCTCAGACTTCTGTGCTCAAGCGATCCTCCTGCCTCAGCCTCCCCAGTAGCTCGGACCACAGGTGTGCACCACCATGCCTGGCTAATTTTTAAAATTTCTTCTGTAGAGACAAAGGACCTTGCTATGTTACCCAGGCTGGTCTCAAACTCCTGTGCCCAAGTGATCCTCCCTACTTGGACACTCAAAGTGCTGGGATTTACAGGTGTGAGCTATCGTGCCTGGCCCAAAGCCCATATTCCTAATCATCAGGCTATATTGTTTATGTCCTAGATGCCAGCAGCAGGAATTGCTCAGGATTCTGCTGCCTGCCAAGCCATGTGAAGTTGCCCATGACAGTTGCTGGTGCTCATCAGCCCTGAGTGCCACCTCCTCCCTCTCTAGGCATCATCATGGTGGATATGCTGGATTTTTCAAGGTTCCAAAGCTCCTCTAAATTCTGGGCAAATGTGCTTTTGGATGTCATGCTTTATGAGTGAGTATTATAGACATGATGCTTCTTTATCAATGTTATACAGAGATTTTAGGGAAATTGGCCTTTCAGTGTTGACTCATAACTTATAAGAGTTTATGGAGGGGGCTGAACTGGGACACAAATATGAGTAACTAACTGACTCAGTATCATCTCCTGCCTCTCCAATGACTAAGGCTTTGTTACAGTCTTGGATGCCAGGTCTTGCTTGGAGATTCATCTCTCTTAGGAGATTTCTTGGGATCTTCTACAGGTAGACTTCTGGTGGCTTTCACTCAGTTTTCCAGAGATGCTCAGACTTGTATGAATGCCATGAATAGACACAAATGAGATTCTTCCTGAAGTCCTTCTTGGACAAAGTTAGCAGTTTAAAGTATATATAAGAACTTCCTTTTGGCCAGGTGCGGTGACTCACGCCTGTAATCCTAGCACTCTGGGAGGCCAAGGCAGGTGGATTGCTTGAGGTCAGGAGTTCAAAACCAGTCTGGGCAAGAGTGAGACCCCATCTCTACTATCAATAGAAAGAAATTAATTGGCCAACTAATATATATCGAAAAAATTAGCCGGGCATGGTGGTGCATGCCTGTAGTCCCAGCTACTCGGGAGGCTGAGGCAGTAGGATCACTTGAGCCCAGGAGTTTGAGGTTGCTGTGAGCCAGGCTGAGGCCATGGCACTCACTGTAGCCTGGGCAACAAAGCGAGACTCTGTCTTAAAAAAAAAAAAGAAGTTCTTTTTAACTCCCATGCAATAAAATCAACAAGATGAAAACTTTTAAAAATCAAGTTTCCATTTCATGTGAAAATATATGAAAGTATAATAAAATGAAATTGATAGAAAGTTGGTTAGTGGGGTGAGGATGGTGGTGGTGAGAGAGGAACAACCGCAAAGGGGCACAAGGAAACCTGATAGACTAAGGGAACCCCTTTAAATCATGATTGTGGTGAAGGTTATGTGATCGTATACTTTAGGGATTAGCTTGAACTCTTGCAAAAACAGACCCTGAGGCCAGAACTTAGGTGAAAGTAGTTATGTGGGAGATGATTCCAAGAAGTATAAGTGAGGAAGCATGGAAAGTGAGACAAGGAAGAGAGATCAGTTTACTACTGTGGACAATTGATATGCAATGCTGCTGAAGACTCTCTAAGTTACTATGTAGAACACGTCTCAGAATTATCCCACCAAGAGGACAAGAATACTGCAGTATTTCCCAAACCCTGTTTTTTGTTGCTGCTATGTTTTTAAGAGATGGAGTCTTGCTGCGTTGGTCAGAAT
Organism: Microcebus murinus; assembly: GCF_040939455.1. Classification (NCBI taxonomy): domain Eukaryota; kingdom Metazoa; phylum Chordata; class Mammalia; order Primates; family Cheirogaleidae; genus Microcebus; species Microcebus murinus. The sequence goes on along the minus strand of NC_134112.1, from coordinate 86,586,609 downwards.
GGACTCGAACTCCTGGGCTTACGAGATCCTCTCACCTCAGCCTCCTCAGTAGCTGGGATGACAGGTATGGGCCAGCACACCTGCAAACCCTGTTATTTTGAAGGTTATCCCTGCTGCATTAACACCCTCACCCTCCCAGGTTGCTCTGGCCTGCAGCCAAGCTCCGAGTGACGTGGAGGTCATCAGCAGCTGCAGTGCACTCCAGTAGGCCGACAGGATGCAGGGCACAGCAGCAACAGCATCGATAACACACCAATACCAGACAGACCTCTTGGTTACAAATAACAGAAAATTTAACTCAACCTGGCCTGAGCAAAAGAGAGAATATCTCAGCTAATAGAACCATATGATCATAAAGTCCAAGGACAGATCAAGGGGCTGTCATCAGGTCTCCATCTTTCAGGTCCAATCCCTTCTGTGTGGGCTTTATGACAGGTTCAGTGTGGTAAAAAAAAAAAAAAAATGCTAAAAGCTCTTGGATCTACATCCCCCTCCCCGCCCCCGCCTCAACATCAGTGGGAATAAAAAGTAAAGGAAGTTGGGAAGTGAATGAAGTGAGGTAGGAGGCTTTCCTGAAGGAGTAATTAAAACCTTCATTCCTGAGGCGCGTGCGCTCTGCATAATTACAGCCTCTTCAGGCCAGGACAGCAGTGTCCACTCTCAATTAAAATTGGGCAAGGGAGTATCAAGACACGCCCACATGTTCCACCTGTTTGCCTGCATCCTCCCACTGTGTACAAGCAGTAAAAGCAGCCAACCTCCCCCCAGGTCAGTGATCAGGTCAGTGACCCCTGCTGAGATGGTGACTCTTCCCACCTGCTGGTCCCCGGTCACAATGAGTTCAAAGTGCTCTGGTGGCAGCAGCAGCTTATAGTTCAATGGGACCCTCGCTATGTCCTCTAGCGAGGAAGTGGCCTTTTCGGGTACCAGACGTGTAACCCTCCAGAGCCCAGCATTACAGGATGGCAGCACAAAATCCCCAGTGGGTCACTGGGAGTGACAGGAAATGGGGCCACTTCTGCTTTCATTCCTATTGCCTGCGTCCATATATTCTTCCTATCGAGACACTGTGCCACATGGACTCTGGTTTAATGTATATATTGCCTCTGGAAGAATGGCATCCTACCCTTACAGTATATTGTTTCTGAGCTAGTACTTAAGCTGTGCCTTCAGTGGGCATTCCCGTGTTTTATGAGGCTGGCTGATTCTGACTGGTGTGGTAGATTCAAAGGTATGGCATCTGAGATTATCAGTCAACTATGCTTCCTGCAGCAGGTTCTCTTCAAAGGACGTATGAGCAGTGCACCTCCATGGCTGACACAATATTCAAACTGCTGAAAACCAAAGATACCTGTTAACTCAGCATTCACACCCAGGGAAAACATCTTTCAAAAATCATGTCAAAGTAAAGCCTTTTTCAAACTAACAAAAGCTTAGAGAATTAACTGACAGCAGATCTGCATTACAAGAGATGGTAAAGGAACTTCTTCAAGCATAAATCTGATACCTGACAGACATTTGTATCTATACAAGGAAATAAGAGCTCAATAAATGGTAACATGAAGGTAATATATAGTATATTTTCCCATTTTTAAAAAAGATAATTGATATCTAAAGCAAAAATAGTAATAATGTATTGGGGGTTTATAATTTATGTAAAAGTAAAATATATCACAAATATAGCATAAAGAGTAAGACAAACGAATTTGAAATATATCATAAGATTTTTAAACTATATGTGAAATACTAAAAATATTATTTGAAGTTAGACTGTGATGTGTTGAAAATGTATTAAAGATGTAAACTCTAGAGCACACACTAAAATAATCTTAAAAAGCAGTATAACTAATAAGCTAATAGCAGAGGTAATACTGAATAATAAAAATATACCCCAAACAAATAAAGCAGGAAGAAAGGACAAAAAAAGGATGAAATAGGCTGGACATGGTGGCTCACACCTGTAATCCTAGCACTCTGGGAGGCAGAGGTGGGAGGACTGCTTGAGCTCAGGAGTTCGAGACCAGCCTGAGCAAGGAGACCCCATCTCTACTAAAAACAGAAAAATTAACCTGGCATCATGACGTGCGCCCATAGTCCCAGCTACTTGGGAGGCTGAGGCAAGAGGATGGCTAGAGCCTAGGAGTTTGATGTTGTAGTGAGCTATGATGAAACCACTGCACTCTACCCAGGGCAACAGAGCAATATTTTGTCTCAAAAAAAGGGGGTGGGGGGATGGAACAAATATAAAACACCTCGCAAATACTAGGTTTAGATCCTACCATATCGATATTATATTAAATGTAAATGGTTTAAATAGCACAATTAAAAGGTGATGATTATCAGATTGCCTCAGAAAGTAAGACCAGACCAGATATATTCTGTCTATAGTTTATGCTGCTACAGCTTCACATCAGGCCTCAGAATGAACACATATGACTTTATTTTTTCTCTTTTACCTTTTGGGAAATCTTGAATCAATGAATCAAGGTCTTTCATCAATTTTGGGAAACTTTTGGCCATTATCTCCAAGTATTGCCTCAATTCCAAATCTCTCTCTTCTCCTTCTGGGATACTAAATCATATTGTACCATCTCACTACATCACATATGTCTCTTGTTCTCTATTTTATTTCATTTTGTCTCTCTGAGTTTCACTGTGGATAAATATTTCACCATTTAGTTCACTAAGTTTCTTTTCAGCTCTTCCTGTTAAACCCATGTACTGAGTTCTTAATATTGGTGACTATCTTTATCAGTTTTATAATATCTAGCTTTTTTTTTTCAACTCTGTAATGTCACTTTTAATTGTATCTAGTTCCTTGTAGACATTTTAAAGTTTACTTTTTTTCTACATGAAAAGAGGAAATGTTACTGTTTCATAATCTCTCCTTGATAACTCTTAATACTCAGTGTCTATGTGGATTTTGTTTCCTGTTGTATTTCTGTTTGCTTTATTGAGTTCTGACTTGAACTGTCTTGACTTCATGTGTATTCCATAATTTATTTTTTCTTGGACATTTTATTTTAAAAATTACTTTTATGGATTAATAAAATGTGGTATACGTATACCATGGAGTACTATTCAGCTCTAAGAAACAATGGTGACATAGCACATCTTATATTTTCCTAGTTAGAGCTGGAACCCATACTATTAAGTGAAGTTTCCCAAGAATGGAAAAACAAGCACCACATATACTCACCAGCAAATTGGTATTAACTGAACAGCACCTAAGTGGTCACATAGGTACCACAGTAATAGGGTATTGGGCAGGGGGGCGGGGGGAGGGGGGCGGGTATATACATACATAATGAGTGAGATGTGTATCTGGGGGATGGTCATGCTGGAGACTCAGACTTGTGGGGGGAGGGGAGGAAATGGGCATTTATTGAAACCTTAAAAGCTGTACCCCCATAACATGCCAAAATAAAAAAAATGACTTTTATATATAATTTAAAAGCTAGGATAATGTAGGTTCCTCCAGAGACTTTTTGTTTCCTTCTAACAAGTACCTGATGGTGTTAAATAGTTCAAGAGCAAGGCTTAGTCACCTATATTACCCTCTGAAGTTGAGTCCCTACCTTTCTTAAGTAGAGCATTTCAGAGTTCTAGTCAAGGGAAGAGAGTATTGAACTTGAACCCCTGTTCTGTTAACCTCAGATGTACATGAAGCTATTCCACTTTTCAGCTGCTCCCCTTAGATCAGCAAATGGCAGTAGCAGTAGCTCTTTACCATTATTTAATAAGGAGGGGGAACTTTATCTTTGGTAGCCAGAGGATTCCATACCTTTGGCCATTGGCCAAGGGCAGCTTTGTCTTTCAGATGCCTTTTTTGTATGATCAAATAACCCTTGGACAGAAGTGGCTTCAAATCACCTCTTTAAGCTCCAACTCTTTCCCAATTCAAGGCCTACTATATTTTTGTCTTTGATGCTTTTCAGTAAATGCTTCTGGTATTTATCCAACTTCTTTTTAGTTGTTTTTAGTGAAAGCATAAAGAGAATTATATTTAATGAGCCTCAAGACCCAGAAAGTGAAGAGAGACAAATCTTGTTGGTCCTGGGGATTGATTCCTTTCTCTCTTTGATTATTGTAGTGGATTACAATATATTGCAAATATTCACTCACTTTCCCCAGCCTCCAGGAGAGAAGTCTACTTACCAACTTTTTGATGTGGAACTTGGCCATGTGACATGTTTTGACTACTGAGATAGAGTCAGTACATCTGGTGCAAGGACAGGCTTAAAATATGCTTGCATATTTGAGCTTGCCCTCTTGCACCTCTGCATTGTCATGAGAAGAGCATTCCTCAGGAAGCTGCTGCCTCTTCACCCCAGGCCCCAGAATGAACACACATGAAAGCAATCCTGAGCCTAAACCACAGAGAGGAGCCCATCCCAGCTGGACTTACAGCTAGAAGCAGAGCCACCTGGATGAGCCCAGCTTATGTTCATTGACTCCCCACTGACTCCCCTGCTCTTTACTGAGAATAAATAACTACGGTCTAAGCCACTACATCTCAGGGGTAATTTGTTACACAGCACTTCTGTGCCAATAGCTAATCATACAAGCAGCCTAGCAAGAAGCTGACTCAGCAAGTCCAAGTTAGCTTGACAGAAAAAAAAAGATATTACTAGAATTTTGAGCTCCAGAAGCTCCTCCTTTCTCACAAGGACATTTCCCCAATCAGAAAATTCTCATTATTATAATATAAAATTGCCTAGATACTCTCCATTTCTCATTCTCAACAGGTAGTTAAAACATCATAGGAGTGTAGTCTATCACCTGGAATCCTCCTCATTTTTCTGGTGGCGGGGGTATATACCTAGTCCGTTTACACCAGGCTTCAGCACATGTCTTTGAGGGATAATGAGGAATACTGCCTTCCTGCATCCCTGGCAATATTTTTTCCCCACTAAATCTTATTTTACACCAAGATAGCACTAGTGGTGTGTGTGCCTCCACTCCCTTTGCACAATAAAGTAGAGGGTTGGTAAGAATCATCTCATACAATATTACTGGAAGTCACAAATCTCAACAACTGTGTTATAAAGCTGTTACTAAAATTTAACAAATCTTACTGTTTTGTGTCATGAGCATTTTTCATATGGCTTTGTATTGTTATTGTTGACATACAGGAATGCTACTGGTCTTTGTATGTTGATATTGTATCCAACGGTCATGATGAACTCTCTATTTTTCAGTTTGTTTAAACATTCTCTTGACTTTCCTATACTGATAATCATATCTGTATATAATGAGAGTTTTTTCTTTTTAGTTTTTTTTTCTCTTGTTTCTTTTTATGTCTTTTTGCATGGGCTAGACCCTCCAGTATGATGTTAAATGGCAACCATGATAGTGGTGAGCCTCTTTTGTCATGTTTTAAAGAAAATGCAAATTTAAAATTCCAGTATTAAGTGTAATGTTTGCTATAGGTTTTGGTCCTTTTATTCCTAGTTAGTAAAAATGTATATTTTTTTCATTGAGCATTAACTTCTATTGAAAGTTTTTTCTGCATCTATTACAATGATCGTATGTATTTTCTTTTCTGATCTGTTGATGTGGTAAATTATACTGCATTAATCTCCATAAGTGAAGAAGTTTAATAAGAACAGTTGAATAAGAGAGGGATTATCTATTTCTTGAATGAATGGCAAATCTAGCCTGCAAAAATACTCAGTCCTGTTGTCTTTCAACAGAATAAACTTGACTACTCATTTAAGGTTTTCATGACTATGTCCCTGAATAATATAACTGTTTTCATGGTGATATATATCACATATATAAATGAGAATTCAAAAAGTATAGTAACATATATACCTATGTGTTTATAACACAAATTAAGCAACAGACTAGCACCAGTTCCTTAGAACAGTGGTCTCCAACCTTTTTTGGCACCAGTGACTGGTTTCACGAAAGACAAGTTTTCCAGACTGAGGGGAGAAGGAGGGTATGGTTTCGGGATGTTTCAAGCGTATTTCATTTATTGTGTAGTCAGATCTCTATGCTAATGGTGATCTGTATTTGCAGCCGCTCCCCAGCACTAACATCACCGCTGCAGCTCTACCTCAGACCATCAGGAGCACACAATCTAGATCCATAGATTTATAGTAGGTAGGGTTCCTGCTCCTGTGAGAATCTAATGCAGCCACTGATCTGATGCAGTCAGAGCGCATGCAGTGATGCAAGCAATGGGGAGCAGCTGTAAATACAGATGATGCTTTGCTCGCTTGCCTGCCATTCACCTCTTGCTGTATGGCCTGGCTCCTAACATGCCACAAACAGGCACCAGTCTGCAGCCAGGGGGTTGGGGACTGCAGCCTTAGAAGATCCTATGTAATTCTCCAAGGTCATATCCCTCTTTCTCCTCCTAGGAATAAATATATCGTGAATTTTATATAAAACATTTACTTGTTTTTCTTTGTAATTTTAACTCTGTATATGTAACTCTAGGCAATATTATTTAGTTCTACCTATTTCTGAACTTTATAGAAAATGTTTCATACTGTTACCTATTTATCTGTGACTTTCTTCCTCTGCCTTGTATTGTTTCTGAAATTCATTCTTTTTTTTTCTTTTGAGACAGTCTCGCTTTGTTGCCCAGGCTAGAGTGCCGTGGCATCAGCCTAGCTCAGCAACCTCATACTCCTGGGCTCAAGAAATCCTTCTGCCTCAGCCTCCGGAAGTGGCTGGGACTACAGGCATGCACCACCATGCCCAGCTAATTTTTTAAATATATTTTTAGTTGGCCAATTAATTTCTTTCTATTTTTAGTAGAGACGGGGGGAGCGGGGGGGGGGGGGGGGAGGGTTCTCACTTTTGCTCAAGCTGGCCTCGAACTCCTGACCTTGAGCGATCGTCCCGCCTCAGCCTCCCAGAGTGCTAGGATTTTATAGGCATGAGCCACCGTGCCTGGCCTGAAATTCATTCTTTCAAACTGAAGTTGTGGTTCATTCATTTTTTTCTGCTCTATAGTATTACACTGTATTAAATTGCTACAATTTATCCATTCTACTATTGATCAACATTTGGGTTGTTTCCAGTGCTTTTGCTATTACAACTAATGCTGCCATTAAGGCTCCTGGCATACCTGTGTAAGATTCATACTCATATACATGCACACACAGGAGTGGAACTGTTTTGTTGTAGGCTATATATTAATGGGTCATTTGTATTTCCTCTTATATGAATGACTTAAAAAGAATCAAACCAGCAAACTATAGCCCGAGAGTCTGTTTTGGTAAATAAAGTTTGATTGGAACCAGGGCTGGGATTATGGGGAAGAAAATGAGGCAGCATTGTATAAATTCAGGGCTGGATCTTGTCTTTATCTTATATTTTAACATTTTGTTCATCGTGGAATTTTCTGCATTAATTTTGATTTTTAAAAATTTTTTATCAAAATATTATTTATCTTGATTACTGAGTTTTCCGGTGCTTGCTTAAATTTTGTGCCCATAGCAAATGCCTCACTCCCCTCACCCAAGTCCTACCCTGCTATAAGCCATGCATTATCTCCAGGCTGCTCTTCTGAAGTAGGTTGCTAACTAGTCTCCCTACGTCTACATTTGCCACTACGTCTACATTTGCCATTCATTGCTAATCCACTCTCCACATAACAGCCACCGTGGTCGTTGGAAAAGACAAACTGAGGCTGAGTGTGGTGGCTCATGCCTGTAATCCTGGCACCCTGGTATGCCTGAGGCGGGGGAGGATGGCTCAGGAGTTCGATGTCAGGAGTTTGAAAAAATAAATTGAGTCTTCTGCTTCAAACTTTTCAACTGTCTCTTATTCTACTCATAATAAAATCCAAACTGCTTGTAAAGCTCTGCATGATCTGGAGTTTGCCTTCTTCCTTATCCTCATCTCCTACCAGTTTGCCTTTGCACTCTACACCCCAACTCCACTGGCTAACTTTTCATTCCTGGAATATGCTAAACTTGTTCCCACATTAGGGTCTTGACACAGACTATTCTTTAAATGGATAATCTCCCCTAATCCTTTAAATCTGGATTATGTCATCTCTTCAGAGAGGCTTTCCTATCTAAAGTAAATCCCTTCCTGGTATTTCTTTCTATCACTCAGTTCTTGTTCCTTCCTAATATTTTGACAATATAAGTAATTTGCATGTTATTTTATTTGTTGTCTCTCTTTCTGTTTAATGTTTTTTTTTTTTTTTTTGAGAGACAGGGTCTCATTTTGTTGCCCAGGCCGGAGTGTAGTGGCACAATCATAGCTCACTGCAGCTAAGAAATCCTAGGTTTAAACCATCCTCCCAAAATGCTGGGATTACTGGCATGAGCCACCATACCTGGCCTGTCTTCCCTTTTAAACTCTAAAAACTTTTTTTTTTTTTGAGCCAGAGTCTCACTCTGTGGTTCTGGGTAGAGTGCAGTGGTGTCATCATAGTTCACTGCAACCTCAGACTCCTGGGCTCAAGGGATCCTCTGACCTCAGCCTCCCAAGTAGCTGGGACAACAGGTGCTCGCTATCATGCCCGGCTAATTTTTTGTTTCTATTTTTAGTTAGGCAGCTAATTTTTTCTATTTTCAGTAGAGATGGGGTCTCACTCTTGCTCAGGCTGGTCTCCAATTCCTGCCCTCAAGTGATCTTCCCACCTCAGCCTCCCAGATGCTAGGATTACAGGCATGAGCCACCACACCCAGCCAAAACTCTAAGATGTTTGAGAGAGTTTAGTGCTTTGCTTACTACCATATGCCCAGTATTTAGCAATCAAATATCCACTAAATGATTAAAACTAGAAACAAATAAATCATAATGGTAAAACTCAAAGTTAATGGTTTTTTTGGAAAATAAAGTGGCATTAGTATTAAAGCAATATGGACAGAACAAGGGTTGTAAAACTGATCATTTCCTTTTGTCTAGCAGGTCTACATTTGAGACTATATGCCAAGAATATAACTTGAACGTTTTATTTATTTAAACTATTCATGTATTAATAATTTATAAGGCCGGGCGCTGTGGCTCACGCCTGTAATCCTAGCTCTTGGGAGGCCGAGGAGGGCGGATTGCTCAAGGTCAGGAGTTCAAAGCCAGCCTGAGCAAGAGCGAGACCCCGTCTCTACTATAAATAGAAAGAAATTAATTGGCCAACTGATATATATATAAAAAAAATTAGCCGGGCATGGTGGCGCATGCCTGTAGTCCCAGCTACTCGGGAGGCTGAGGCAGAAGGATCACTCGAGCCCAGGAGTTTGAGGTTGCTGTGAGCTAGGCTGATGCCACGGCACTCACTCTAGCCTGGGCAACAAAGCGAGACTCTGTCTCAAAAAAAAAAAAAATTTATAAAAGTTGAAAAAATGGGAAACAACCCAAAACACATTGGTTGCCCATTATCACACCCTTGTTTTCATTTTCTTCCTTCAGCCTAAATAAACTCAATTGTATATCATTTCTATGGCAGAACCCAAGCAGATGAACATTGGGAAAAAAATCAATAAGTTGGGCAAAATACAATCACCACGATTTTTAAATTCACCACTCTCAAATGCGCAATCATTATTTCCCTGAAATACTGCAGTTTTTCTGATAAAGTTGTCATCCTACTTTCTACAGATGGTATTTTGATATTCACCATTCTCCTTTTACCAAAGGAGCCACCATCTACAAGGCCATTTAAGCCAGAAAATATGAGAGTCATTTATGAGAACTCTTTCATACCCAGTTCATCACTAAGTTCTATTATTTCAATTTCAAAAAAAATACATCTTGAATTCATCACCTCTTTTCTTTTTCTTTTTTTTTTTTTTTTTGCAGCAAGTAGACGAGCATAAATCACCTCTTTTCTATCTTCACTGCCACCACAATCAGAGCCACCATCTGGATGACTGAAATATTCTCTTAATTAGTTGTTCCATTTTCATTCTTGCCTTTCTCCAATCCACTCCCCACACAGCAAAGTTATCTATTTTTTAAAAAGTATAAAACTAATTCATACACAAAACAATAAATAATACAGCAATTTATAAAGAAAATGTTACGTTCTCCCTCTACCCCTTTTCAATTGCAATCCCCCCAGGTAACCAACAAACACTAAATATTTCATGTGTATGTCTTCTATCTTTTTTTCCTGTGATTCTACAGAAATGTTTTCATATATTTTTGTTTGTTTAAAAGCAGCATCACATGTATTATTATTTTTTTCATATATTTTTGGATTAGCTTTTAGTTTCTAAAAGGTGGATTGCATTATACACAATAAGTTATAATTTACTTATTTATTCTTTACCTGTTATATATCATGGGCATTCCTCCAGGTCAACATGTAGTCTTTCTCTCTCTCTCTTTTTTATATAGCCATGTAATCGTCCAGAGAATGAAAGTACTGAAATTGAATTATTAATAACTTTTCCATTGATGGACATTGAGTAGCGTGGTCTTTTTTTTTTTTTTTTTTTTGAGACAGAGTCTCGCTTTGTTGCCCAGGCTAGAGTGAGTGCCGTGGCGTCAGCCTAGCTCACAGCAACCTCAAACTCCTGGGCTCAAGTGATCCTTCTGCCTCAGCCTCCCGGGTAGCTGGGACTACAGGCATGCGCCACCATGCCCGGCTAATTTTTTCTATATATATCAGTTGGCCAATTAATTTCTTTCTATTTATAGTAGAGACGGGGTCTTGCTCTTGCTCAGGCTGGTTTTGAACTCCTGACCTTGAGCAATCCGCCCGCCTCGGCCTCCCAAGAGCTAGGATTACAGGCGTGAGCCACAGCGCCCGGCCAGTAGCGTGGTCTTTTAAAAACGTGAATCAGATCATGCCTCTTTTCTCCATAGGCTTTCAGTTTCCCATAGAGTAAGAGCTCTATTTCCTACCATGGCCTACAAGGCCCTGGATGATCTGGCCCTTGCCTCTCTTTAAGTTTACCTCATGCCACTCCCCTTGCTCACCACAGTCCACACTCACCTTCTGGTGAGGTTTCTTTTTTTTTTTTTTTTTTTTTTTTTTTTTGAGACAGAGTCTCGCTTTGTTGCCTAGGCTAGAGTGAGTGCCAAGTGGTCAGCCTAGCTCACAGCAACCTCAAACTCCTGGGCTCAAGCAATCCTTCTGCCTCAGCCTCCCAAGTAGCTGGGACTACAGGCATGCGCCACTATGCCCAGCTAATTTTTTCTATATATATTAGTTGGCCAATTAATTTCTTTCTATTTATAGTAGATGGGGTCTTGCACTTGCTCAGGCTAGTTTTGAACTCCTGACCTTGAGCAATCCGCCCACCTCGGCCTCCCAGAGTGCTAGGATTATAGGCGTGAGCCACCACGCCAGGCCTGGTGAGGTTTCTTATCACCTCCTGTTCTTGCATATTTTACACTCTTAACCTAGTAAAGATCTCTGACTACCCTTCTCTCCCCCACCAATCTAAATTAGGTTCCCCGCCTACATTTGCTCATAACATCTTGTACACCTTCCTAGTACACATAACCAGTTGTAATCATACATAAGAAGTTATATTTATATACTTGTATTTATTCATACGTATGATTATTTAATCTCTGCCTTCTCCACTAGGTATGATGCTCTGTGAGGACACCATGTTTATTGACCACTGTTATGCTGCATCATCAGCGCTGAGCACAATGCCTAAAAGTAAAAGATGGTATGTATGTCCCACACTGAGAAATCATTAGGCAAGCTAGGTAAGAGAATTTAATGTGAATCAACTTAAAATTTTATGAGAATTAAGTTTTACATGCATAAGTCTATATGAAATTATACACAGACACATAAATATATGAGAAACTGGTAATAGTGTAGCAAAAAGGAACACTGGCCTGAGAGGGTAGTGACTCTGTCACTAATTAGTTGATGACCTAGGAACTGTCACTTCCTGTTAGTCTCCATCAATGAATGCTTCTCAATATAGGTGTGGCATTGCCCCCTAGTGTTGGAGATTTTAGTTATAAGTGCTAGCAAATGATGACTTGATTATATTTTCTAAAATAGTCATGCCTGAGAATTTGTATGTTGAAATACAACTAATTTTTTTATAAATTACCGTCTTTGTACTTTTTATATTATAAATAGGGCATTATTTTCATTTAAAACAAAATCAGTACGTAAGTAGTTATATCATTTATGAATTTCATTTTAGGCTAATAAAGGGGACATTATGAAAATATTTATTAAAAAAAGGAGTGTTGGGTAAGATAAGTTTGCCACTGGATTAGGTGATGCCTAAAATTCCTTCAAGTTTTTACTGCAATGGTTCTAGTCTTTAATAATGAAAAGAAATCTTTTTATTTTGTTCTTTTTGTGTTTTCAGCTATAATCCTGCCACTGCACTCCAGCCTGGACAACAGAGCAAGATCCTGTCTCTGAAAATAAAAAATACATAAATAAAAGAAAGAACATAGCTCAGGTACTAATGGCCAAAAAAAAAAAGAAAAAAAAAAGAAAAAAAAAAAGAAGAAAGGGCTTCTCACTATGAGATTAAGTTCGTAGATTTAAAATTGCAATCTCCCTACTCCCCTTCCCTGTTTTAAATTTTTTTATCAGTTATGGCATACGATGCATTTTAACCACTTATTTTTAAAGTTGATAGCTTCTTCTCCCCTCTCCCTCACTCCAACACACCCATTACAATAGGAACAGGGAATTTTGTCTGTTTTTCTTACCATTGTATTCCCATATTCCCAATGTATGGAACAGTGCCAGGCACACAGGAGCTCAACGAGTACTTGTAAGAATGGGTGAAGAATACACGCAATAAGCAAAAATGACCTCTTCGAGCGCCACTTGTACCAGAGTTCTAGGAGGCACACCGGAGGGACCAGCAAATTTACTAAGTTTTGTGACTGAGGCTCCCTCAGTGTTTGTAGAGACTGCGATTGCATGCTTCTATTCTTGGGCGACGAGTGCAGTTTGTGAAGCTGACGTACAAAACAGCCGTGCAGGCAGGACCGAACTAACAATATTTTGCACGGAAGTCCGCTTGTTCTCAAACTCACACCAACAGAAACACGTTATTGTAGTAAGTGCATGGGCGTTCCATTCTCTTGAGCAATCTGCACATGACAATTTAGGATATTCCCTCACTGGAGATTTTTGGGGAAGATGGGATTAAGGGTGGCGGCTCTAAACTGCGGAGAGACAGGGAAACCAGTCAACGTTCGCTTTTCCCAAAACAAGTCTGTACTAAGTCCCACCCTAGATCAAATCCCGCGCTCTTCGCACCCCAACCTGCCTCCACCTCCACTCCGCCTCCTTAGATATCTCTGGTGGGCGTGGCACAGGAGGGACGTTCTCGGCTCCCCCCAAAATGGATTAAGCTTGTCTCGAGTTTTGGGATCCCGCATTTCAGCAAACTTCGAGAAAACAGAACCACTAGCGAAAACCGCCGACCATATGACATTGGAGCACCACACGCGGACGGAGAAGGAAGCAAAACACGAAGAAAGGCAGCAGTCCAGCAGCCACGTGAGGTGGGCGATCCCGTCCGCCTTCGGAGTGAGGACTTCAACTCCCGGCTTGCCTCTGGGCGGTTACCCTCCGAAGACTACAACTCCCAGGGTGCTGTGGGAGCGGCTGCCGCAACCTCCCACTCAGCCGCCCGTGGCTCCTCCCGCCCCTCCCCCGCCCCTCCCGGCCGGATCGGCGTGCGCCTGCGCACGGGAGGCCGGCGGAGTCTTACCCTAATGTAAGATGGTGGCCCGTCTGGCTGTGGAACCCACCGAAAGCTGAGAGTCTCTCTCTCAGCCGTAAAGGTCGGACTCGCTGAAGGAATCAGGCCCGGTTCTGAAGAGTTTTTTCCCCGACACTCGTTCAGTGGTCTCTTGTGAAGACGCGGCAGCGCGTGGAGTCGGCTAAGGGAAAAGCGAGGCAAGGCAGGCGGGTGAGTCTATGCGGGGCTGGGCTTAGGGGAAACCCGGGGCTGACCGGCTACGAGAGAGCGGAGGCTTCGCAGGGACTGTGCAGGCCGCACCCCCCTTTCTCCCCACCCCCAGCCTCATCTTCACCCTCCTCCTCCTTGGTCTTCCTCCTCCTCCTCCTCTTCCCCCTGCTCCCCTTTACGGCATAGCAGTTACCATTAGGAAAAGCGAGCGGGGCAGAAGGCAGCGCGGCGGCAGCACCGACTTTCCTTGGAGAATTTCTTTAAGTGGGGAACCGAGGCGGCTTCTTGTTTCCAGCTTTTTCCCCTACGTTTTTATAGGGGTAGGATTCTTAGGTCTCGGTCCTCCTTGTTTCCCCAGCCCCTTTCCCCATGTCTGACGTCTTTTCCCACCGGCCCCCGTCTCCCAAGACCAAAGCCATCACTTCCACTCTGACCCGTGTTGGCTGCTGCTGCTCATTAATCCCACTGCTCATTACCCACTCGTCCTGCTGCTTGTTTTTTGCTCCACTGCTACCACTTTGGAGTTAGCCTTTGCCCCTCTCTGGTGCTTGCAGTCAGCCTCCAGTGTATCTGCCACACGAGAGCTTCTTCCGATTTGCAGTCTATCTTTTAACCACATCTGTCATCTTAAAGCTTCCCCTTAAATATTTAGATTATGCTGCTGTTCCTTCTAACCCACCTGTTCCTCAGCCTTCTTGAGAATTGTCAGTCCCTTCCCTCTTTCCTACAGAGATCCTTTCAACATACACTTCCAGAAAAAGGGATGCCCCGTGTTGGCCCTTGAAAAGTAAAGGAAGTTGGGAAGTGAATGAAGTGAGGTAGGATACTATTAAACGTTATTCAGGCTATTCAGGAGAGGAACGTTTTCGTTTTGCTTTCTGTGATCTATTTGTCGATTATTATCTCTGTTGGGATGTGTCTCCCCCCCCCCCCCCCCCCCCCCCCCCCCGCTTTTTCCTTTTGGACCAGTTTCACCATGCTACTAAGCGTTCTTTGCATTGCCTCCCCCCAGGACACTTAGTGTGGGCTCTGATTATATCAATAAATATTAGGCTGAGCATTTCAAAATAAGATAAATCTGGCAGACGCACGAAATTCATATGTGAACTCCACAAACAAATATAAGTGATCTTTTAATTGTATGCGGGTTACATATCCCTCCTATATTGAGAATTGATTTTTGACTAAGTAAATTAAATTGATGTTCAGCTTAATTGATGACATTTTATTTATGGTTTGAGTGGAAATTTCCTCTCCAGTTAATATCAGATTTACATTTGGGAAGTTCTCTCTTTTGACATATCTAGGATGATAATTATCTCAATAAATTGTCTTCTGTTGAAAATCTATCATGTATGTATGCAAAAGAAAAATTGTTTTTTTTTTCACGTGAACCTAAATTCCTCATATTTTTTCTATAGAAAAGAAGGGGGCTGGGACAAGAATGACAAAGCTCTGCACATATATGCATTTGGTGGAATTCATTGTCATTGTTATTTACAATAAAAAGCAGAAAACTGGAAGCAAGAGGTGGCCTATAATGTCCATGCTTTGGTGAAAGCAAAATTGAAATGTAATGACTAATGGCAGAATGGGAAGAAGGAGCCCTTGCTATAATCAGACCACTGTGAGATAAAGAATTACCAGAAAAGCAAACAGGATTACATAGTTCAGATACATCTCAAGTTTAAACATAAATAAGACATTGTGTTCTTAAGATATATATAAAAATGTTTAAAGTCATGGTAACAATCTCATGCAGCAATCTATCTCTTATTTGCAAAAGTAATAATACCTTAAGTATAAATAAGAATACATACAGTTCCTTTTTAGTCACTTTTGCACATTACTGGATTGCTGTAATTTTTACAAATTTTACCTATAAAACTTGGAGTCTTACATTTGGTGCTGTGTTCGCTTGATTGAGATAAATGGTCTGTTTTACCAAATGTAAACTAAGGTTAGAAAAGCTATTTATAAAACTACTTTTTTCTTTTCAGCCACTTAAGCCCCATTTGGTGAAAATAAATAAATCTCTACCCTTATTAGAGTGAAGCAACTTACACAGCAAATGTTGTTCTAAGTTACAACTTGAGGTTTTCAAAAAGATATTGCTTACACTTAGTTTATCAGTAGGAGTGTGTGTAATACAATTGATCTTAAACTGTAAGTTAAAATTTTTCCTTTTTTTTTTTTTTCAATAATACACTGGTGGAGAAGCTTTTCCACTTTGAACAATCCTAACAGGTTTAGAAACACTTGGCAGTCATACTTGGCTGAATTGTAAGCAATGTGTTCTAGGAGAGGACTGTTTGTCTGGCATAAAGGAGTAAATGGTTTTAATACATCTTTTCTTTTAGAAAGGTATTTTGTCTCACTAAGTATTTTCTCAAGTAATTTTCTCCCTCTGTACTTTTTTGCCTGCAGTCATCGAATTCTTAGTTTCAGTCCTCTGCAGTCAAAATGAATTTGCGTTGGGATTTTTGGTATGATTAAAGAAGATACCTAAAATTGTTTAGCATTTTAATAGGAAAAAGGGAACTGAGATTTCTAAATATTTTTGTATGATTTAAGCTTTTAGATATAACATTATGAACATTCCAGCTTCATACTTTCAGAGTTTCTTTTGATAATTTGGAATACTTCCTGCCAGGTTCAGTAGTTGACTTCTTCAGATGAATAGATTATTCTATAAGGTTTTGAACATGAATCACTTAAAGTTGGCTTATTATAAAATTTGTTTTCAGAAAGTCGTGTAGACCAATCCTTAATTCTGTTAGTTTGAAACAATTATAATCAAATGGCAAAATACAGGAAAATAAAAGTGTTTTGTAATGCCCTTCAACTTCAGTCTAAATGGAAGTACTAATGATAACTGGCAACTCTTTACTTTGTAAAAGAAAGAAGGCGTTGCCTAAGGATAAACTCCTAGCTTAAGGGGAGTGTTTGTTTGTTTGTTTAAGTTTTTATGTGCTTTAAGAGAATGAAAAAATACCTCCTCAGTTTAAGCAGTTTGGTTTTAGAAATTTTGCCTTTCTCCTCCTTACTCCTGGTTTTAAAATGAAGCTATGCTCTTCATTTTAATACATTTTTTATGTGACTGCAAATAATGCTTGATTCAATATATTTAAACTCAGTGTTATTGGTTAAGTAAAATAGTTTGAATTTGTGAAAACTTCAGCCTCTCCTGAAATTGAGTTAGGTCTCTGTCAGTAACTATAGTACTGTCTTGACTTTTTGTGAGGGAATTACATTCAGTTCAGTTGGTTCCGAAGAAAACAGTAGGGAAATAGGTTATAGAGATTTTTGCTGTTCTAGAAACAGTATAACTAGAATGTACCACATACTTTTCTCAAAGGATTTCTTAATCTAAATGGAACTTGTAAATGGTTTTCATCCCACTGGAATATGTATTGGATAAAACTTCTTTAACACATTCTGAGATTTTATAAATTTTATGTTACCTCAAAGATAGTAGGAAAATCTGCAAATACTCATTCTTGAGTAAAATATGACAATATCCCTGATATTTTAAAGATTGAAATACACATTTCTCTAAAAGTTGAGAGTATACAAATTATAAAGATAGCATAATTGACTCAGTTACTTTTGTGATGCAGAGAAAGAAGATAAGTGGGACTTTTTAATCTCTTAACAGTTTTCTAAAAGAACTTTTTTCAAAATTGCTTTTAATCTTGTTTTGTTGCCTTCATTAGAAAAGATTATGTGGTGTAAATGTCAACTTCTCCAAATTTAATAGAATCTAGTGGGTTCTATTACAGATTTCTTTTTATGTTATTTTTTAATCATAAAGTTATTTAAAAAAATTTCAGCACCATTTTGTTCTCCTAGATTTTGGTAGCATGTTTTTCTTTTTTCAGAAGAGGGAAATTACACTGTTTTAAAAAATGATTGCTTTTACTTGCTAGGAAAACCTAATTTTAAATATAGTATAAGTACAAGGGAGTATGAGTTTATTTTTTTCCCTAAGAAGTTTATTTGGGAGGTTGGCTTCTTTATTATTAAACTCTGTTTATGCCAAAGAGTTGTCCCGTTTTAAACTTTAATTGCTTTGGGTGATGGCCAGATGATGTATTGCTATTACGATAAGCCTTCCTATTTGTATAGGTGTATATGTCAGCTATCTGTTAAAAAACAAAAATTTTTTTAGTTATGGTTGCTAAGTCTCTTCTCTTGAGTATTTAAAACAATTATGGAGTAGAGTTGGAAATCAAAATAATCAAAATTGGCTTGTATATATGCTCAAAACCAGTTTGGAAAAAATGTCAAGGCAAAAAACCAGTGTAATTAGAAGAATAAAGTGTTTCACTTAAAAATAGTAGGTGTGGCATTACTGCTTTCAGAAGGAATTAGTGAATGATGTTGTAGGCAAAATAGTATTGAATTTTGAAAAGCAGTTATAAACTGAAATTTCAAAGGGGAGCAATCCTTAACAGCAACAAACAGATACACTGTCATTAAGCCAAATATCTGAAATTTTTAAAGCATATTTTTCAATCCTTGGATTAAAGTGGAAGTGCTAATTTTTCTAATTATTTAAGAACCTATTCATTTCCTATTAGGGCATCAGATGTCTTCAGATTATATATTTCTGGAAATAACATTGACTGATTTGAGTTATTATTGAACATCGGTTATAGCAACTTTTTCTCCTTTTCCTTTATTTCTGCCTCCCATATTTTGCCTGTGTTTTTTTTTCACCTGATTTTTTAAAAATTTTCAGCAATTATTTGTGTGGACCCTCTTGTGAATGCTGTCATTGAGTGAAAATGTGTAATGTAAACAATATTGCTTTTGTTGGTAAGATTAATTTCCTTTTGATGGAGATCACCTTCATTTTGATTATATTTTTTTCCTCTACTTATTTTTACTAATTCTTCAGTGAGAATTAGGATGCTGTAAGTTTCCTGTCAAATTAATTCTTTCCAGAAACCTTTTTTTACTCTCAATGGGGTTCTAGGTATTTGTTGAGTGAAGAAAGTGTTATAATGTGTTTTGGTTTTGTAGTTTAAAATGAAGTGAAGACATCATCGGTATTTTTTCAAAAAGAAACTTTTTGTGAAAAATTTTAAGCAAGTACAAAAGTAGATATGAACGGCCATGTAGCTATCACTCAGCTTCATAGATTATCACCTCATAGCCAATTTGGTTTCAACTATACCCCCATTCACTTTACCTCTCCTCGCCTTACTCTTTGCTCTGCATTATTTTGAAGAAAATTCTAGTTATCATATTATTTCGTTTGTACTAGAACTCTTTTGGCATAATAAAATACCTTCATTTTTAAAATCAGGATTATTCAGCTTTTTTCACATAGTCTTTTATTGTTTATTATAGACTCACTTCTTAGAAAATGGTACAGCCTCTTCTTAGAGTTTATTATCTTGTCAGGAACACTTTCATAGTGATGTAGCTATTATATTATTATGAAATAATATATTCATATAATAATATAAATAATTTGTGCTACATACAGTCTGGGTCCAGGATGTTAGTATGAGGATATCTTCAACATTCTAGGAGTGAGGTTTCCTGGAGAAAGTGGGACTTGAATAAAGAATATGTACTATTTTTATAGGCGAGCATCTCCGGGAGAACATCTCATACATTCTGTGTAGGGAATGGAAGCATATCTTCATCCATTTTATGCTGCTATATAACAAAATACCACAGACTGGGTTATTTGTAATGAACAGAAATTTATTTGGCTCACAGTTCGTGAGGCTGGGAAGTCCAAGAGTGTGGCGCCAGCATCTGGTGAGGGCATTCATGCTGTGTCATGGTGGAAGGCAGAAGAGCAAGAGAGGGCAACAGAGCAAGAGCAGAGGGGGCCAAACTTGATTTTTATTAGGAACCCACTCTCACAATATGGCATTATTATGTCTTTCAGAGTCCTCATGGCCTAATTACCTCTTAATGGCCATACCTCTTAATACCATCACAATGGCAGTTACATTTTCATATGAGTTTTGGAGGGGACAAACAGTCCATAGTAAGGCATGAGCAAACACTTGGTGGTGGGGACCAGCATGATGTGAGATGGATTTAAGGACCCTACTCTGGAATAGTGTGTTCATTTCTGGGAATGGTAACATAAATTTGGATAAGTAGGGTAGAGCTAGATTATGAAAGGTATTTAATGTTAGATTGAATTTAATTTGCTAAACGATAAAGAGCCCATAGAGGTTGGTAGAGGGCAAAAGATAATATGATGACATTGTTTTTTAGAAAGATTCCCCTTTCAGTAGTGTGCAGCATACTTTGAGGCTAAAAGTTGAATTTTGCTTAAAAAATTAGAGACCAAGCCTCTGAGGTAAGGGACTGTTCTGAGAGATATTGGGGTGGAAATTTGACAGGATTTGGCAGCTAATTGATTCCATCTTCTCTTCAGTCCCTTTTGCCCTAAAATGTCACAAAGGTTTTGGAGAGTAGAGAATTAAAGAAGTGTGGTTTATTTGTCTTTAATAGTAAACTACAGTTTGTTATCCATGCCCAGCGTTTGGAAAGGAAGTGATACGTGATTACTCAAATGACAACCTCCCCTAAATATTTCAGTAAAAAGATCCACCAGTGTTTTTGAATGACTTGAGAAATTCATTCTCTGGAGAAAAAGAGCTTGGAAAATAAAGAAATATTATCTCTATAATGTGATAGTAAGAGACAGAACATATTTCATTTGTAAAAGAGAAATTTATGCCTCATCTGCTTTGTATGTATATATTAGTTAAAAGGGGTATTTAGAGACTTCTTTTATTTGAATAGCTATAACCAGTAAATATTATAGGATATCTTTAAATTTTAACAATGGCCCGATTACAGCTGAAGAAATGGCAGAAAATTCTGATGAAGTAGGACATTAAATATTGCCAGCCTCAAGCTCCCTTAAGGACAGAGAAGGTTAGGTCAGCAGGCTGAAGGAGAATGACTGTAGGGATATTGTGAAATGAAAATTTATTCTTTGATTTACTTGGATATACTTTGTTTTGCAAAGGTAATATTAAGACAACAGCAATCGTCTGATTAAACATCAGCAGTTATTTGATTTGTTTTGGTTGGATTTTTTTTTTTAATTCGAAGACCGTTGAAGTTATTCTTTGTTTTCATGTGTTAACCCCATCATTAAGCCAACTTTCTGCATCTGTTGTTTATTTCTGGATATTATGATTTGTCTTGTGAAAGAAAATTTCACATTTTATTTTATTATTTATCTATTTGTTTTCTGAGACAGTCTTACTCTGCTGCCCGGGCTGCAGTGCCGTGGTGTCAGCCTAGCTCACAGGAACCTCAAACTCCTGGGCTTAAGCAGTCCTCCTGCCTCAGCCTCCTGAATAGCTGGGACTACAGGCAATGCACCACCATGCCCAGCTAAGATTTTCTATATATTTTTAGTTGTCCAGCTACTTTCTTTCTATTTTTAGTAGAGACCAGCTCAGGCTGGTCTTGAACTCCTGACCTCGAGCTATCCTCCTGCCTTGGCCTCCTAGAGTGCTAGGATTACAGGCATGAGCCACTACGCCCCGCCACATATTATTTTAAAGCTGTGAAAGAAGGTAGGTTTCTTGCTTCTGGCTTTGTAAGTGGTAGATAAATAATCTACTGTTGCTATTTACTCCTGCTTTCTTCAGAATCTCAGATATTCCTCCTCTACTGAATTTATAGCATATAGATCTCAAAGATTCTCACAGTTGAGTCTGAAAACATCTCAAGCTCAGGGTGCTTACAATTTAAAAATTAAACTGATCTTAATTTTACCAGTCATTTTCTTTCCTCTTATTGTAAAAGGGAATAATGCCATAGACCTTTTTGGTATTGGGGCAATATCAATAATGATAAAGATGATGATGCAGTATAGTACATGCTTGGGAAATAATCTTTTTTCATTGACATCCCTCTATCATTAGACCTCCTTAATTCTTGTAATGTGGCAGAACTATTTTTGACATATTTTTACTACTGTATTTAGCTGGTCATGTGTGCTATTGGATATGATCACTAGAATAGAAAGCTATTACCTTCTCCTTGGGGGTTAACTTTAACAGAGGCTTTTTTTTTTTTCCGGCATATTATGGGGGTTAACAGAGGCTTTAATGTGGCAGTTTCAGATTTGAATTGAGATCGTTGTGCAGGAGAATCTTTTTTTTTTTCCTTTTATTATTTGTTTCTCTTCTTTTTTTATGCAACAACCCATTCCAAATACAGGAGAATCTTGAGAAGGATTATGTATCATTGTCATTGCCCCCAGGGTGTGTAGAAGGGAAGTAAATATCAAATATGGACTATAGGAGAACCTTAGCATTTGAAAATAACTTCAATGATAGCTGCCAATCTAGTCTTTTCCCCAAGAAATTTGTATTTAGTCTCTTATAAGTATGGAATCACTTATGAGAGTGTCATAATAAGTTGCAGTAGATGACAGGGAGGAGAAAACAGCTGCCTGCTTCAAAAATCTCTTCAAGATAGTTTGAGAATAAGAGACTAATTTGAATCAATCTCAAATTATTAATAGTTTATGTATTTTTTATTCATACAGTGCTTGAGAAATAAGTTGGTTTTTTGTGAGGGGCTTTAGGGGTGCCATGGATAGCCAGGAGGGTAGGCGTATTATATACTCAGGAAAAGGGAAGAAAGGCAGAAAGTAAAGTGGGAAGACTTCACATTCTAATAGTAGCTACTACACATTTTTGCCTAAGGCATTGATGGCATTGTTCCTTTGCTGCCTTTAATCATATACATTGTTTTCTTTTCTAACTTAGGCTGTCATTACTAGTTGGAAAGGCTACAGTCTTTTGCCTTTTCCAAACCAAACTGGTGTCCCTGGTTTGTGCATTTGAATCTCTCCATCTCAAAACCTGACAAATGCATGTGTTTTCGCTGCTTGAAGGGAAGGGGAAACTGGAAGGAGATGAAAATGATAGTATGGTATTCCCCAGATGCTCAAGTTAGGATTCTTTTATAGAAGAACCTCTGCCTTTCAATTTTAATTTTATGTAATCAATTATAAAATAACTCCACAAATTCTCATTGTGTCCTTAGAAACCTTTTAAAAGGTCCTTTAGCCATAGAATTAGTGATAGCTTGAAGAGTACCTATGTAAGTTAAATGCTTAGTGGTAGTTTTGGGATTTTTTTTGCTTTTACTAAAATCTTTTCTGTCATACTGGACCTAGTCCTAATTGTGAATTTTGTTTCCAGAAAGTAAAGCTGGTAGTCTTACTTTAAGGTAGATAACTTAAATATTGTATTTAAATCTATTTTCATCTTGATGAAAGCAAGGATGGCAGTAAAATACTTTAATGTAGGCATGCTAACAAAAGAACATTAGTTAGTCCTCGGACATCATATAGTCTTTTGTCATGCCTAGCAAATATTTTCAGCAGCTTTGGGAACCTCTGAATAATTTACGATGTATTTGTGTTTATAGACTGTGTTTTTTCTTCTATGCTATTAAATTCTATAATTTAACAAACTTGACATACTATTTGTTTTTGTTTTTTGGGTTTGTTTTTTTTTTTGAGAGAGGATCTCACTCTGTTGCCCAGCTAGAGTGTAGTGGTGTCATCATAGCTCACTGCAACTGGGACTGCAGGCACATGCCACCATGCCCAGCTAGGTTTTTTATTTTTTGTAGAGACAGGGGTCATGATCTTGCTGAGGCTGATCTTGAACTCGTGAGCTCAAGCAATCCACCCACCGCATTCTCCCAAAGTACTAAAATTACAGGTATGAGCCACAATGCCTGGCCCAAACTTAACATACTAAAGGAAATACTACTCTTCATTATTTGGAGTAAAGGATAACTTAACACATTAACTGCCCTGCTAGTTTTTTTTTTTTTTTTTTTTTTTTTGAGACAGAGTCTCGCTTTGTTGTCCAGGCTAGAGTGAGTGCCGTGGCGTCAGCCTAGCTCACAGCAACCTCAAACTCCTGGGCTCAAGCGATCCTCCTGCCTCAGCCTCCTGAGTAGCTGGGACTACAGGCATGCGCCACCATGCCCGGCTAATTTTTTTTTATATATATATCAGTTGGCCAATTAATTTCTTTCTATTTATAGTAGAGACGGGGTCTCGCTCTTGCTCAGGCTGGTTTTGAACTCCTGACCTTGAGCAATCCGCCCGCCTCGGCCTCCCAAGAGCTAGGATTACAGGCGTGAGCCACAGCGCCCGGCCTGCCCTGCTAGTTTTGAGCCCAAGGCCTTGTGAAGCAAAACCTGGGCAAAGACCTGTAATTGGTTCCTGAAAATCTTACTTGTTGATGTTTTTGCTACAATTAATATTGATAAATTAATTCTAAAACTGGATTAAATGAATAGAAGTCAGTGAATTTCATTTTTCATTAAATTAGAAAAGGTGGTTTTGTTTTCGAAGTTTTTATTCTATTTTTGTAATAAAACACTGTGGCCCCAAGGAAAAAATTTTTTTTTCTAGTGTGGTGGTCTATATGTTAAATGACTTTATAGTTGAACATAGTTTTCATTAGCCTATAATTTTCAGTTTCAGCTTTCAAGTTGGCTTGTTTTTATTACTTCTGGGAGTATGCAGTGTAGTATGGAACCAGACTTACTAAGTGTGAATCTTGGCTCTGCCACTTACTATCTGTGAGACATAGGGCAAGTTGCTTTACCCGGAATCGAAAAACATTCACTTTTTTTAAAAAGACTTACCTTTTAATTCAGTACATTTTTATGTGTGTGTCTAGGTACTAGACATATGTTTTCAGTAGTTATTTGACCAGGTACAATTATAAGCAATATGTTTGAATGGGTAATCAAAGGACTGGCCTTTGTGAAATTCTTTTGAATCAGAGAGTAATGGAAAATGAACCTGGATAGATAGAATAGAAAATGATTTTTTAGTGTTTTGAACACATTTGAACACATTGAACACATTCATTAATATGAATATGAGGGGAATCATTGCAAGGTGTTTTCTTTTTTTTAACTCAGAAGAGTGATATGTTTAAAATAGTATTTAGGGGAAGATGATTTTGAATGTCTTTGGTAGCATAGAGTTATTTGACTTTATATCGATAGGATTTTTTTGGACTGTTTTGTTCACTAATCTGTCTAAAATGACCCAAACAGTACCTGGTTGATTGTAGGCATTCGGTAAATATTTATTGGATGAATAACCCTTAAAGGAGACTGTGATAACATAGAAAAGTGCAGTGGACTCAAACTTTTAGGGTTTCTGTCTTTCAGGGGTAGAAGTGGAAAAGGAACAATTTGAGAGGTAGAGTAAGACGGAAAAGTTTAAGTCTTGGAAAACAAAGGAAAGGATTTTCTGGGAGAGAAGTCAGATGGATAGGAAGATCTAGGATAGTGTCACTTCTAGGTAGCCAAGAAAATTTCAAGAAAAAGGAAAAAAGTTGACAAAGTCCAATACAACATACAAGGAGAATGAGAATAGGGAGAGAATTCTTTGGCTTGGTGGTGTGATGATCACTGACCACATCTCAGCAATTTCAGTAGACTGGGAATGGGAATGTAAATCAGATTAGTAAAGTTATGGTTAGCAAAGACTGTGATAAAGACTATTCAGTCAAGAAAATGACTGTAAAAATGGCAAGAGAACATTATAATAGCAGCATTCATAGTTATCGTATGTGTACTATAGGAGATTCTGTTAATTAAGAGATGAGAATACTTGAAGCAGTTTGTGCTGAATATTCTTAAATTTCATGCTACAGAAGATGTATTATTATTACACATGCTGCTTCAGGGCTCTGCCACTTGCTAATTATGTGATCTTGGGAAAATTGGCTTCATCTTTTTGTGCCTCAGTTTTTTCCCTTTTAAAGTGGTGGCAAAAGGAACGCCTATTTCATAGATCTGATGTGAGGATTAAATTATTTAACCTTTTAGAAACACTTAGAACAATGCTTGGTATGTGGCAAATGTTAGATAAATGTTAGCTATTATTATCATCCACTGTTGAAGTGAGGTAGAGTAGGATTGGAGACTTGAAGAGAAGAAATAGAAAAAAAAGATAAATTAACAAAATTATTGCTAATAGTGGCAAGACTAAGTGGAAAGGCCATAGGGCCTTTTCTCTGTGCTGTTTCCCCTGTCTGGAGAACGCTTTCCAAATATCTGCATAACCTATCTCAGCTCCCTCAGACCTTTGTTCAAAATAAATCACCTCTTCAGTAAGGCTTACACTATTTATATACATTTGGATTTCAGGCCTCTTTCCTCCAATATTTGCACTGTTTTACTTTTTTCTGTAACACTTATCTTCTAACATATCCTATAATTCACATATATACTATTTGTTTTTGCTCTCTTTCCACTATGGCAGGGATGTTTGATTTGGTCCCTGAATAGTATTTGGCACATATTTGGTTCTCAGTATGTGCTGGTTGGGTGAATAAGTTAATCTATCATTGAAGTGGGATGAAGGGAGAAACGTGTTCAAATGCTGGTGGTGATACTTTTTATTTTTAGAGAAGAGCCAGCTTTTGAGATTGGTGGACACTACATAGAAGTTTACCTTCTCAAAGACTTTTCCTTTTTCTCAGATGAGTTTCTGAGTTCATTTTGGTGCAGGTTTTCCTGGAAATCACTTGGGAAAACCATTTAGCTGAGGAAAGGAAAGTATAAAATGAATCTTTTTTGCTATAATAATTATTTTGCATCTGATTAGTTAATAAAAGCTTATCTTTGGGTGCTTATTTGATGCTAGATACTTTCTAACCTCTTATTATTGTTAGCTATTATTATCATCCACTTACAGGTACATTACAGTTTACTTGCAATCATCATCAAGGTTCACGGGGAAGCCTTTTGCACTGAGACCAAGAGCATGCTTTCCCAAACTGTTCCCTTCCATTAACAGAGAGCATCAAATACCACATTCCTCCCTCCAACATTCATGGCCTTGACACCACTACCTGCATTAGTCCACCAGGACTAAATTTCTTTTATCTCTTTTTTATGTCAATTACTACCAGCCTCCCATGTGACACTCATGTCTCCTGCTTTAATCCCCACAAGGTTCTGTGAATTTCCTATCTTTTCAGTCCTCTCCAACTCTTGAAATCTTGTTGTTGTGCAACTCAGTGGAATTCACAGTCTATTACCAGCAAAATTTCCTGTATCCTTGTTTTTTCTTTTCTCTGAACATTTCCCCTATATTGTACTGTTCTGAGGACACTGCTTTACCTGTGGCTTTGTTATATATTGGCAATTAATTTTTTAATTTTTTTCTGATATGCTATTAAGGATCAGCAGGGAGTCCCATGCACTACCTTTCCTGGCCAGGTACAGTGGCATGCTCCTGTAGTCCCAGCTATTTACAAGGTTGAGGCAGGAAGATCCCTTGAGCCAAGGAATTCGAGGCCAGCCTGGGCAACATAGCAAGACTGTCTCTAAAAACAAACAAACAAACAAACACTGTTAACAGGTTCTGTTGTTTATAAACCCTCATGTTTGCTGGTATCTACTGTAACCTGGGTTACTACTTTTCTTTTCTTGACTAATTTGGCTCCTAGCTCACTGTCATTCTTGCTAACAGTATGTCTTTTAATTCTTGGTAATTTCAATATATACCAGGTATGGTCCTTCTAATATTATGGTCTCTTAAGTTCTAAAAGTCCCTTCTCTAATGATCTTGCTCTCCAACCTATCTCAACCACTCCATGGTCATATCTTATACCTTATTATTACCAATAACTTGAACCTCTTCGTGATTTTTACTTTTTGAAACCCCTTTCCGACCACTATCTTTCTAGTTGGTATCCCAACTCAACAATCCTTTACTGTCATTGAGACCCCCAGTCCACTGATTCTAGCCCTTTTCACTGTCTCTTACCTCCTTGATTCCCTTTCTTCTCTTCTTAGCTTGTGTAATTCTATGACCAGTCTTACTCATTCCCTTTATTATGCCCTCAGCTCCCTTGCCCCTTTCTTGCTTTTTTATACTTACTTGGCAAAATCTCAATCTTAGTTAAATCAGCTCTCTGAGTACTTCATGTCACACCTGTACAGCTGAAAGTGACTGAAGAGAAACAAATATGATGACTGCTTTCACTTTAAATTCAAAGTAAGAAACCTCAGGTGACTCTTGACACTGTTTGGCAGTCGTGGAATATTCTATTTCCTTAATCCATTAAGTCTCCCCTTGGCTAGATGACTTAGTTTATACCTTTGCCTTTCTCTTCACATTTCCAACCCTTCTCCTCAGATTCACTCTCAGTTGATGGACTTGCTTTCCCCACTACACAGTGAGACTCTGTCTCAAAAAAAAAAGAAACATATCCAGAATTCAACCGTTTCTTTTTTTTTTTTTTCCGAGACAGTGTCTCACTGTGTTGCCCAGGCTAGAGTGCCGTGGCATCAACTTAGCTCACAGCAACCTCAAACTCCTGGGCTCAAGCATTCCTCCTGCTTTGGCCTCTCAGAGTGCTAGGATTATAGGCATGAGCCACCACGCTGGGCCTCAACGGTTTTCCCCATCTCCATAGCCACTGTCATCTCTTGCTGGGTTATTGCAGCAGCCTTCTAATGGGTTTTCCTGCTTCCACCTGTGGTCTCTGTAGTCTTAGTGCAGCAGTCAGAATGATCCTTTGAAAACATAAGTCAGATGGCAAGAGATTTTTGTACCACTTTTAGGAAATTTTATATGTCGATAAGATTAGAAATTGTTCTAGTTATTTTACTAAATCACATTGGCCCTGAAGGTACATTTAATGTAGACTTTTTTGAGTATGTCTGTCTGTGTGGGAGAGTAAGGAGTTGTCAGGGATGGTTTATGGTCTCCTTTGTTTCCCCTCACTAATGAGTCCCTTTCTCATCCTATGTACAAAAAGACACCTGTGTTCCTGAGGAAATTGGAAAGAGAAGGTCTGAATTGGTTGCTATTCCTGAAAGTTGCTTTCAATAGAATACTGGACCACCCTTTCTTAATAGAGGACTATTATTTCCTTACTACCTATAACCTCCTTTAGCAATACTTTGGCTTTCCCCGCAGCCCCTGCCAAGTTTAGCATCCTCTCTCTCTACTTGCCCTGTTTTCCCATACTCGCAGATGGAAACATATTTCTTAGGACTTTTGGCTCTATTTGAATTAGTATTTTATAATCTAAACTCTCTTCTGATATCCTGAAACCCATTCCATGGTTTCTATGTGAATTGGTTTTATTTTTGTTAATAACGTTTCCAAGAAAATGATACTGGACATGATAGTAAAAAGGGAAGTTGATACAAATAGGTGAAGAAGAAATCATGTGTGAAATTGTGGGGAAAATGAACGATATTTTTATTGGTTACTTTGACTGTACTTGTCATAAGCTAATAATGCTAATGATTTCTAATGGGGATATACTACATATAAAGAACCTTGGAGATTGGTTGGCAAAAAAGAACTTCACAGTTCATTTCTTTTATCTCCTTACATTCTTTTCTCTGAAGGCAAATGTTCTCTAATCAGTTTTCCTTTGATTCCCTTTCATAGAGCACTTATATACTGGGATCAACAGTCATATCACTATTATAGTATTGTATATACAGTACTATTAATTTCAGATTTTATTCAGATTATAACAATCTCTTGGTCTGAAGGTAGACATATCCCTGTTTCCTCAAGCTGTTTCCTAGATCTTTCCAGTGTGATACTCACTGGCCACATGGTACCTCCGGAACACATGAAATGTGGATAGTCTGAATTGAAATATATGTTAAGTAGAAAATATACACTGGAGTTAGAATCCTTAGTTAAAAAAAAAAAAGTATAAAACTTCTCATTTTACTTTTTTCCTAATGTGGCTAGTAGAAAATACTAAATTATGTATGTGGTTTACATTATATTTCTCTTGGACAGTACTATCTTAAACTTATTTTTCTCTTTTGCTCTAACATTTTCGGAGCTATTTTAACTCAGTTAATGATCTGATATATATTCACTAAAAATGATTTTGATATTATGTATTATAAAATTAATTTTTTCCTTAAGTGAATAACTTTTATGTTTTTGTTCTTTTAGTATTAACTGTCTCAAACCTTGAGTTTTCTTTATTTTTTTAAAAAGCATTTGACTTTTGCTATATTTTACCCATGGTACAACATAAGCATAATTTATTCTTTGTCTATATTGCTTGGAAGAATTTTCAAGAGGGAATTTAAAATCAAAAGTATCAGAGTTGATCTTTTCTATACTTTACTTTTTTTTTTTTGAGACTGAGTCTTACTCTGTTGCCTGGGCTAGAGTGCCGTGGCATCAGCCTAGCTCACAGCAACCTCAAACTCCTGGGCTCAAACAGTCCTCCTGCCTCGGCCTCCCGGGTTGCTGGGACTAAAGGCACATGCCACCATGCCTGGCTAATTTTTTCTTATTTTTTCATGCCACTGCGCCCGGCCCACTTCTTAACATTAGGACTATTCATAGTACATTTTATAATTCCTCCATTTTATTAACATACAATTTTAAAATTCAAAGGCAGATTTTATCTGGTGAAAAAGAAAATGGATTGGCATTTTATGTATGAGGAAAGAGATTTTGTCTGCTTGAACATATGACCCAGCAAACAAATTAAAAAACAGAAGAAAAAACCTGCACTGACTGATTCTGCTGTCACACATTTTATAAACTGTTATATACTTGGACCCTAACAGTCATTACTTTTGGATTCCCCCCACCACATGTTATGATACTGCAGAGATTTATGGGGTTTTTTTTATATTAACTGTTTTTTAAAAAATCTTTTGAAAAAAAGGTTTATGTAGAGTTCAATGAATGCTTTTTAGGGTTAAGTCTTCAATGTATTTAAAACCAAGTGGAATGTGCGTAGCTCAAATCTGAGTAGTTTTTAAGTGATCAACTCATTACTGAGTAACTGGATTATTTAAGGAGAGATGTTGACTTCTGAGCTCTACAGTATATTTCAAGAGCAATCCAGGAGATAGTTACCATCAATGTACTAACAAAAAATGACTTTCTTAGGCATTTACAAATAATTTATTTACTGAGGAACTGCTATTTTTACTGTTTTTAACCATTCAAAGAGTCAGTACCTACTTAGATATGGAAAGTTTTATAAAAGCACATTCGTAAGAGTATATATGAAGTGGAAAAGTTTGGGCCAACAAGCTTAATTTTTTTTTTTTTTTTATGATCAGAATTGAGAAAAAGACAGGTTTTATAAACAAGGACAATTAGGGCAAATGAAGATACCTAGGGCAGAAAAAATAGAGATAATGTAGCTAATAGGAATTAGGGGAAGTAAGAAGATAAATGAGGTTACCAAAGTTCACATTCTTGGATGCTCAGTAGAAGGATAACCTTGATAGACTAAAACAAAAATTTTGCCACTTATCTGTTTTCTGGATCTTAGTACTCTGTTTGCCTTTCTGGTTCCTTTTAAGCTTTGAGAATAGGCCTTATTTCTGTTGGCTATGCAGGCCTAGGTTTGGATTGATCCATAAGAGTAATTTCTGAATCTGTATTTTGAATGTTAATTCTTTGATCCTTCTTATTGCTGAGGTGTATTTCATGGTGTGGATGTACTACAGTTGAACCATTTACTTGTGTTTTTCTTTTTAATTAAAAACATTTTTTTCTTTATTCAAGATGCTACATTTTTTTTTTTTTTTTTTAAAGAGAGTCCTGCTCTGTCACCC
Organism: Microcebus murinus; assembly: GCF_040939455.1. Lineage (NCBI taxonomy): Eukaryota > Metazoa > Chordata > Mammalia > Primates > Cheirogaleidae > Microcebus > Microcebus murinus. The sequence goes on along the minus strand of NC_134112.1, from coordinate 86,555,140 downwards.
AGGCTGGAGTGCATTGACACGATCATAGCTCACTGTACCCTCAAACTCTTAGGCTCAAGTGAAGTGATCCTCCCTCCTTAGCCTTTTTAGTAGCTGGAACTACTGGCACATGCCACCACCACCTGACTATTTAAGTTTTTGTAGAGATGGGGTCTTGTATTGCCCAGGCTGGTGTCCAACTCCTGGCCTCAAGTGATCCTCCTGCTTTAGCCTCCTAAATTGTTGGGATTACAGGTGTGTGCCACCGTGCCTGGCTGTTTACTTGTTGAAGGACATTTAGATTGTTGTCAGTTTTTGACTCTACTGAAAGATATGTTATGAATATCAACAGGTAGATTTTTGTATGAACATAAGTTTTAATTTCTCTAGGATGAGTGTCTAAGAGTAAAATTGCTGGGTCATCTGGTAAGTACATGTTTAGTTTTAAATGAAACTGCTACAGTATTTTCCAGTGCCCCTGTACAATTTTGTATTCTCATAAGCGTTGTATCAGTAGTCCAGTTTTTCCGTGTTCTAACCGGATTGGTTATCACTGGTTTTTATTGTGGTCGTTCTGATAGGTGTGAAATGATATTTTACTGTGGATTTAACTTGCGTTCCCTAATGGCTAAAGATGTTGAATATCTTTTCATGTGCTTATTGACCTTTTCTAATTCCTCTTCAGTGAAGTGTCTGCTTATGTCTTTTGTCCATCTTCTAACTGGATTATCTTTTTGCTGTGGAGATTTGAGAGTTCTTTATATATTCTAGATACAAGTTCTTTGTCAGATATGTGGTTTGCAGATCTTTTCTCCCAAGCTCTAATTTGTCTTTTCACCCTTTTTATAGGGTTATTCACAGAGCTAAAGTTTTTAATTTTGAGGAGGTTCAGTATGATAATTCTTCCTTTTGTGGATTATGCTTTTTGTGTTAAGTCTAAGAACTCTTTACCCATGCTAATTACTAAAGATCTTCTCTAAGTTTTTTCCTAAAAGTTTTATACTTTTACATTTTACGTTTAAGTGTGTGATCCATTTGGGAATAATTTTTATAAAAGGTATGAGGTTTAGGTTGATTTTCCTCTCTCATCCATGAAAGTCCCAGTCGTTCCAGCACCATTTATTGGAAAAGCTATCTTTATTGAATCGCTTGTGCCCCATTGTGAAAAGTCAGTTGGGCATATTTGTGTGGACCTATTTCTGGGTTTTCTGTTCTATGCCATCAGTCTATGTCTCTCTCTCCATTAGTACCACACTGTTTTGATTGCATTAGCTATGTAGTTACCCGTAACATCAGGAAGAGTAGTTCTTCCCACTTTGTTTTTGTGTGTTTTTTTTTTAACTGCTTTAGGTTTTTTAGGACTTTTTCCTTTTTTAAAATGAGTTTGTCTATAGCTACAAAAACCTTTCTAGTATTTTGCTAGGAATTGCCTTATACTTATAGATCATTTTGGGGATTATTGTTATCTTTACTATGTTATGTCTTCCAATCAGTGAAGATGGTCTCTTCGATTATTTAGATCTTTGATTTCTTTCATTAGCATTCTGTATTAATAATTTTCAGCATATAGATCCTGCACATATTTTGTTAGATTTATATCTAAGTATTTTATTTTCTTTGTGGTGATTATAAATGGCATTATATTTTTAATTTGGGTTTTCATATGCTTATTGTTGATACATAGAAGTGTGATTGATTTTTATATGTTGATCTTGCATCTTGTAACCTTGCTGAACTTATTTATTCTGGGGGATATGGAGTAGATTTCTTGGGATTTTCTAGGTAGTCATGTCATCTGCAAATGGACAGTTTTGTTCCTTCTGTTCCAGTCTATTTGCCTATTATTTTCTTACTTTACTGTGCTAGCTAGAATTTCTGTAACTATGTTGAATAAGATTGATGAGAACAGCCAATTTTGTTTTGTACTTGAGCTTAGGGTGAAAGATAATTGTTTTTCACCATTGAGTATGATGTTAGCTATAGGGTTTTTGTATTAATAGATGTTCTTTGCCAAGGTGAGGAAGTTGTTCTCTATTTCCAGTGTGTTCAGAGTTTTTATCATGAATTTTATCAAATGCTTTTTCCTTCAATGATAAGAGCATGTTATTTTTTTTTCTTTCTTTAGCTTTTGGTTATGGCTGATTATATTGATTGGTTTTCATATGTTGAACCAGCCTTGCAAACCTAGCATAAATCCCATCTGGTTGTGGTTTGAGGTTTTTTTATATGTTGCTGGATTTTATTTTCAAATATTTTGTTCAGGATTTTTGCATCTAAGTACATGAGAGAAGTCGATCAAAGAGGTTTTTTTCCGCCCTCTTTTTTTTTTTCTCATTTTTTGTAGTGTCTTTGTCTGATTTTCATTCCAGGGTAATATTGGCCTCATAAGATGAGTTAGGAAGTGTTTCCTCCTCTTATTTGGAAGAGATTATGTAAAATCTCTATGTAGAATTAGAGTTAATTCTTTAAATTTTTGGTACAGTTCTCTAGTGAAGCTTTCTTTTGGGGGGATTTCTTTTGGGGGAGCTTTTAAACTGTGAATTCAGTTTCTTTAATGGTTATAGGATTATTCCAATTATCTGTTTTATCTTGATTGAGTTTTTGCAGTGAGGGGGGTTGTATAACTTCAAAATTTTTTCTATTTTTTAATTGTAGATTGACAAATAGTTGTTGGTAGTCCGTTATTTTTGAAGAATTGGCCATTTATAAGTATAAAGTTGTTTTCCTTATTGTCCTTTAAATAGCTGCAGCATCTGTAGTGATAATCCCCTATTTCATTCTGATATTAGTGATTGTGTTTTTTCTCTTTGTCAGTCTTGCTAGAGGTTTATCAGTTTAATTGTCTTTTATAACAGTTTTTTGTTTCATTGAGTTTTCTGATGTTTTTGTGTTTTCAATTTTATTGATCTTTACTCATTTATTATTTCCTTCCTTCTGCTTGCTTTGGGTTTATTTTCCTCTTCTATTTGTATTTTCTCAAGGTAAGAGCTAATATTATTGATCTAAGACCTTTCTTCTTTTTCCTAATGTAAGCATTTAGTGCTATAAAGTTTCCTCTTAGCATTGCTTTAGCTGCATTCAACAAATTTGATTTGTTGTGTTTTCATTTTCACTTAGCTTTATGTATTTTTAAAAATTTCCCTTAAGACTTCTTCTTTGGCCCATGGGTAATTCAGTACTGTGTTGTTAAATGTTTAAGTATGTGGAGATTTACCTCTTGTCTTTTTATTCTTGATTTCTAGTTGGATTCCATTTGGTCAGAGAACATTCTTCTATATAATTTCAGTTTTTGAAATTTGTTGAGCTTTGTTTTATAGCCCAGGATATTGTCTATGTGTGTAAGAGTTCCAGGGCACTCAGAAAGAATGTGTGTTCCCTTACTTAATTTAACTTCCTAGTCTTACTGGAATACCACCGTATCTTCTTGTACAACTCCTCTGACCCCTGCCACATCCCTTCTTTTTGGTTTTTGTTCCCTGTTGGTTTGTGTAGCATCATTGACAATTTCTTTTTATCCTTATTTCTTCTCTTAGAATTTTTTTAACCATGCCTTATGTCGCATTTGACATTTTCTGTAGTTCTAAACAAAATTTCATATTCTTTGTTCTAAAAAGTCACTAGTTTTTATGTTGGCAGTATAATTTATACTTACACTAGTGGCAAATTGACTTTGAAATATTAGTAATCCAAGTATGTTTTTGTTATTTTTCCAAAAGTCACCCACAAAGTATGATCTCTGGATAAACCTAGACTGAATTAGGAGTTGTATGTTAAACTTATAGCTAGAAATTAAGTGGGAGGAAAATTTGAGTTCCTAAGACATTTCATGGGACATAGATGAATACCTACCTCTGCAATGGTTCTAATACTATGACAATAGACACCAGATGCTTAATGAGGAAGTACTATAGGAATTAAGAGAAGGAGTAATCAAAGAATGTGAACAGGATTAATTTGTGTGGTCGTCTGAAAAGATAATACTTAAATGAGTGGTAGGTAAGTGAAGAGGAAAAGGAGGCAGTGGAGTTAACACAGTACTACAAAGGTAGGGAGAGGGTTTCTCAGGCACAGGAAAGAATTTAAATTTGAGCAGGAGACTATAGCCAATTTAATGGTTCTTATTTGAAGAGTGACTTAAAGAATATAGTTTAAAGCCTTGGCATCACCTGGAAACCTGTTAGAAATGCAAAATTTCAGACCCCACCTAAGACCTGCTGAATCAGAATCTGCATTTTTGACAAGATACTTTAGCCATTTGGATGCACAACCAAGTTTCTTTAGTACTGGTTTGAAGGGAAGTTAATCAAATAGAGCTGTATGTAAGTTGAATCCTTCCTAAAGGAGAGGGATTATGGTAAAGAGTCAGTACAGATTGCTTGAAATCCTATATTAGTAATACAGTTGAAATGGAGACCGAAGGACATATGAGAAGAGACTTCTTAAAGAAATAAAATTAGTAGAATTTAATGACCAGGATTTAGAGAACAGAGGAGAGTGCTATATCAAAGGTCATGACCAAGTTTTGACACTGGGCAACTGAACACTCACGGGCCATTGATGGGAAATCAAAAGCCTAGATGGCATAAAAAGCTGTGATTATTCTTTACTCCCATGCTACTAAAACTTATTAACAGAAAGTCAGTGTAATAATAACAGTGGAGAAAATCTTGAAAGGGGCATTTAAAAAAAACCTCATAATTCCAAAATCCTGAAATAGCATTTTCATTTGTTGCAAGTCATCTTGGTTTTTTATTAATATGTGAACTTGTTTTTTTTTTTGTTTTTTTGTTTTTTTTTATAATTATTATTATTATTTTTTTTTTTTTTTGAGACAGAGTCTCACTTTGTTGCCCAGGCTAGAGTGAGTGCCGTGGCGTCAGCCTAGCTCACAGCAACCTCAATCTCCGGGGCTCAGCGATCCTACTGCCTCAGCCTCCCGAGTAGCTGGGACTACAGGCATGCGCCACCATACCCGGCTAATTTTTTGTATATATATTTTTAGTTGGTCAATTAATTTATTTCTATTTTTGGTAGAGACAGGGTCTCGCTCAGGCTGGTTTCGAACTCCTGACCTCGAGCAATCCGCCCGCCTCGGCCTCCCAAAGTGCTAGGATTACAGGCGTGAGCCACCGCGCCCGGCCTGTGAACTTGTTTTGATTGTTGTTCATAGTTTAAAGCCAATTTGTGTACTTATGGTATGTATTAAGTAAATATTTTTATGTTTTCTCAAAATGAGTTTTAAGGGAATTTTTCCCATTACAAAATATATACACCCTCACTCACATTTTTTTAAATGCAAATTAAAAATAAAGATTTCAATATTTATGCTTTGATTGATGAAGATTAAAATGTTTGGTTAGGCTTTAGTAAGAATGCAGAGTTGTGCAACTTTTTAAATGACAATTTGGCACTGTTTGCCAAAGCTAAAATAATGTACAAACCATGCTTGAACCAGCAATTTCATTTCTAGGAATTTGTTCTACAAATATACTGGCTCTATTAATTGAAAGGTCAGTTCATCAAATTTACCAATTGTGTCAATATATTCAGAAAAATATTTTTCTAATAGATATGGCCAAAATTGTATCATTTCATGGGAGAAGATTTCAGTTTATTCTGATTTCCTTCTAGTCCTTTTAAAAGTTATTTTATGATTTCCCCTTCAGGATTTTAGTATTTTTAGGATTCTTTTGTCAGTTGCAAAGTACATGTACCAACCTTGCTTTTGTGTGTGTCTGTGTGTTTTTAATTTCAAAATATCAAGGGGGTACACATGTTTTTGTTACATGGATTGCTTTTGTAATGCTTGAGTCATGGCTGCACATGGCTATAAGTGTGCGTATCACCTGAATAGTGTTCACTGTACCCATTAAATAGGTTTTTGCCTCTCCCTCCTTCTCACCCCTCACCACCCCTCCTCTTGATTTCCACTGAGTTTTATTTCCCTGTATGCACATCTGTGCTCATCAGTTCCAATTTAATAGAACTACTACAAGTGTTTGTTTTTCCATTTTTGAGATACTTCATTTAGGATAATGGTCTCCAGTTCCATCCAAATTGTTGCAAAAGGTTATATACCCTTTGGTTATATACCCAGTAGTGGGATTGCTGGCAAGTGATTGGTCTATTTTTAGTTCTTTGAGCAATCTCCATACTGTTTTCCATAGAGGTTGCATTAATTTTTGCAGACCCTCCACTGATGTATAAGCGTTCCTTTCTCTCTGCATCCACGCCAGCATCTGTTGGTTTGGGACTTTTAATATTTTTTGTGTTCTTAACTAAAGTTTACAGCTCTTATATTGGATGGGATGATTTTAAAGTTTTTGAATATTTTTGAAGATTCTTAACAATGCACAGTCCCTTACCTTTTCAGTTAAAAAAAAGAGAGTATGGCAAAAGGTACATTCATGAGTGTATATTTATGTATATGTTGAATATATCTGGAAGAATACTCAAGAATTGTTTACAGTTGTCATTAGGACTCTAAAAGATGGAAACAAAAGTTAATGGTACTCTTATTGTTTTAGTTTTGATCATCGAGTTAGTAAAAGTAAAATGTTCATAGCATATATATTCATTATAGAACATGTGAAAATGACAACATAGAAGAAAAGTATTCAAAGATAACTATTGTTATAGGACACAGATCAGATAGCAGAAAAAAAAGGTAACTATTGTTAAATAGCAATTCAATTTAATATATTTTCTTCAGAATAAATTATCACTTACGTTTTACTTAATTAAGAGTAAAATGGTCTTGTGAATTTGCTTTCATTTCCATTTGTAGTTACTTTGTGTAGAAATTTCATAGGAACAAGAAGTCAGAAGCAAGTTAGAGAGGCATGTTAACTCTTAACCAGAGCATTTGGTTAAGCAGCCTTCTATGTATTGTATAAATGTTTTGAACCAAAACCAGTTTAAAAATTAAGATTGGTTATTAGCATAATGAAGTAGGGTATCCCTGGAAGGAAAGCCATAAAGAGTGCTACTATTCTACCTTTGGAATAGGGAAGTTTGGTTTTTTGTCTTATGTTCTTCTAGAAACTGAATAAAATAATATGCTACTTTTTCCTATAATTTGACAGTCACTGTGTTTAAATCTGTCTCTCTGTGTCTGCTTGGGACAGTCAATTAAAAAAGTTCTTGTTTGCCAAGTTACTTATAGTAATGCTTTAATATATTTTACAGAGAAGTAAATGAAAAACCATTTTTGTCATGTTTATTAATTTTTTTGTTAACTCATTTTACTTAGCCCAAAAATATTAGGGTAGCTCTACTTTTTCCTTATTGTTTTTGTAAATAGTTTTTAAATGGTTATGTAACTTAATTAAGAGAAGTTTAGAAATAACTTAAATAAAACATGTTACTAGTTCATTTATCAGAAAACAAGGAACACTTAAATAGGAGGTTGATTGAATATTTTTATTCACTTTCCCATTTATGATACTTCTAGGATTCTTATGTAAACCTCCAAGCCAATAGTTTTATTAAAACTAGATTATGTGGCAGACGAATTATTTTTTTATGTCAATAATACAGTAAATTGTATTTGCACCTTCCAAAAGATTTAAATCTTAAGTTTTGCTTAGAATATTTTATAATTTGTGAGTTGCATACTTAAGTTTCTCTTTTCTCTCTTTCTTTTTAATTTCCTTTGGAACCAATCATCTCTTAAGGCTAGTTTGAAAGGGTTAAATGTTGTGATATGCTGTGACCTACCTGTGGGTGAGGACCACTTAATATATTTTATATAGCAAGGTCTAGTTGAGTTAGTAAGCATATCTTCCAACCCTCTGCTAGGCATAGGGACACTGTTCAAGGCATAAGTATATAGGCTAACAGAGTGACAAGATTATCATATATAACATAAGATAGTTATAAAATAAAAGTCATTGTGTAGTGAGGAGCTAAATAGAGATCAGAGAAGGAAAAGAATGTATTGGTTAGTAATTTACTTTTAAGGCTACTCTTCTACCTATAACTTTATCCCTTGATAATTTTGCTTCCCAAAACATAATTTTATCACATTCCTTTAAAATTAGTCTTTAATGTGATTCTTTTATAGGTATGTAACTTATTTACAATTTTACTTCCAGTTGTGAAGATATTACTTCTAGGCATGTGTCATAACTCTCATGATAATTAATAATTGCAGAATATTCTATAGTTTAATAATGGTTTTCTAGAGGACCCTGAGATTTATAAGATAGAAATGTCTTAAGTTTCTTAAAAGCAACAACTTTTTTGAATCGTTTGAGTGGTATCAGAATGTGTAGAGACTTTGTTTTTTTATCAGCCAGAATCCTTTCTATTTCCACACTGTCTCCCAGTCCTTTTACTGAAGGTTTGCTGTGTAATTTAGTGTAATTGTCTTGAATATATCAGGATTTAGAGTTGCAGGGCATGTCCTAGAGGACTTCCTTCTTTCCATTCTTCTGCCCCACTACTGGGTATTTTGCTTCCATCCAAGTGAGTCTTTATTATCAGCTGAATAGCAGAACCAAATTCTAATAGAATAGGCTTAACTGTAAGGGTTCTGCAGGCATGGAGATAGAGATTTTGTTCATGGTAAAAAAAATTTTTTTTTAATTTGAGGTATAACTCATATATAATGAAGTATATCAATCTTAAGTGAGCATTAAATAAGCTTTGACAAATGCACGTACTCCTGTAACCCAGATGTCTTTCAAGATATAGAACATTTCCATCACCCCAGAAACTTCCCTCATACTCCTTCCTACTCAATACCTATCTTCTCAGAGTCAGCCTTTGTTCTGATTCTGTCACCAGAGCTTAGTTTTGGCTGTTGTGGAATTTTATATAAATGGAATCATTTTGTGACTGGCTTCTTTTACTTAGCATAATGCTTTTCACATTTGTCTACATTACATCTATCAGCAGTTCCTTTTTATTGCTGAGTAGTATTTAGTATTTTATTGAATGGATATGCCCCAGTTAGTTTACTCATTCACATGTTGGTGGATATTTTGGTTATTATAAATAAAATTTCTTATGAACATTTATGTATAAGCTCTTTTGTGGATTATGGTTTCATTTTTCTGTGTTAATATCTAGGATTGAAATTGCTAGGCTGTCTGGTATGTATATGGTTAAAAGGTATTTTCCCAAGGCCAGTATATGGGGAGAATGGAGGTAAGAGATGAGTCCAAGGCTATGACATAAATGACCTCGTAGGTCATATTAAGGAGGGTTTTATCCCAAGTACAAAATAAAGCCATAGAAGAGTTTTTAAGATAGGAGAATAAAACCATCACATTTACATTTTTATTCTGACTGCTTTTTGAAGAATGAATTAAAGGTGAGACTGAAGGAAGAAGACCAGTGAAGATAATATGTCAGTTAGGACTCTGTTGCAAATGACAGAAAACTTGACTCAAGCTAGCTTAAACAAAAAAGAGAATTTTTTTTTTTTCCCAAAACAGTCTCACTCTGTTGCCCAGGCTAGAGTGCCGTGGTGTCAGCCTAGCTCACCTCCTACCTCAGCCTCCCAAGTAGCTGGGACTACAGGTATGCGCCACCATGCACGGCTAATTTTTATTTCATCAGCCTTCACATGTCCTATGAACAGTAAATATGTTTATTCACATGATCCTCATGCTCAGAAAAGTACCTGGTACATAATAGATAATAAATGATGATGAATGAGCAAATATTCTTGGGCATCCTCGAGAGTCACACTTAAACCTCCTGCTTTTCCTTTTTCCATTATCTGTTCTATCCACCTGTTAGAATATTTCTCAAACATGTCCATTTTTCTCAATCTATACTGGTATTACACTCCTGATTTCTCTCCTATTCTTCTTGAGTACCTTCCGTGGTCTTCATATGCTTCCTATTTCTCTACTGCAGTCTCTAAAAGTTGGAGTTACTCAGGGCTTCTCTGTCCTGCCTTTCCTTGGGTGGAAAGTAGATATAAAAAAAGAAAAATGAGAGTTATGTTATTAGAAAGGCATGGATTTTTAAAGTGATTGTGATATGCAGTGAACTGCATGTTAATTTGCTATGAGAAAATGGAAAATATACCAATAATTACTCTAATCAAAAGTCCAGGGAAGGAATAGATGTATAAAATTTGAGGGACCATTTCTAATAGAGTTAGTTCTTCATGGTTTATTTGAGAGTAAGAAAAATATATTATTCCTTTGCTTCTAGATTCTACAAAGTAACTATCCAAAATAAGATCTTAGGCACAAGTCAAGTGATCTGTAATACATTTTATTTTTCTAAGCTAACAAATGACTTTACAATATGTAAAAGAAATGAAAAAGTATGCTGCATAATTCATTAAAGCATCAACATTTCTGTTTTCTCCCTTTTCTTGCCTTCATCCTTACCACTCCCACCCAGTGTTTTCCTCAGACATTCAGGTTTTCCAGAAATTTTACATCTTTACATCATAGACTATTGTCTAAAGAAGGCCAACTCATAGTGGTAATGGCAAAACTAGTAGCAGCATGGAGTAGACAGATTTGCACAGTAGTTTGCATAGCTATGTTTAGCATGTAGATGATAAATTTTTAAATCTAGAAGAACTTGAAATTTGCCTGCATAAATAGAGTGAAGGTCACCAAGTATATAGTAAATTTATTAATCATTAATATTTCCCCCGAAGGACAACAATAACATCATTATCATAAATACCTAGTATTCTATCAGATACATAGTAGGTTCCTAATAAGATTTGCTGTTTTAGAAAGGAAGGAAACTTCACTTCTCTGGAAAATTCACAGATGGTGAAAGATAAAAGTAAACATTACTAAAAACTGAAATGCTCAGTTCTAGAAATGGAAATGTACAGTCATGCAGTGCTTAACTTGTGGATAGTTCCAAAAAATGCATCGTTGGATGATTTCATTATTGTGTGAACATCCTGGGGTGTACTAACACAAACCTGGATGGTATAGCCTATTATGCACCTAGGATATATGATATAGTGGATAGCTTATTGCTCCTGCGCTACAAACCTGTACAGCATGTGGCTGTACTGAATACTGTAGGCAGTTGTAACACAATCAAAATATGTGTGTATTATACCTATCTAAACATAGGAAAGGTACAGTAAAAATATGGTTTAAAAGATTAAAAATTGTACACCTGTTTAGGGCACTCACCATGAATGGAGCTTGCAGGACTGGAAGTTGCTCTGGGTGAATCAGTGAGTGAGTGTTAAGGCCTAGGATGTTACTGTACACTACTATGGACTTTATAAGCAGTGTACAGTTAGGCTACATTAAATTCATAAATTTCTTCAATAATAAGTTAACCTTAGTTTACTGTAACTTTTTCACTTTATAAACATTTTAATTTTTTCAACTCTTTTACTTCTTTTTTTATTTTTTTGAGAGAGAGTCTCACTTTGTTGCCCAGGCTAGAGTGCCATGGCTTCAGCCTAGGTCACAGCAACCTCAAGCTCCTGGGCTCAAGTGATCCTACTGCCTCAGCCTCCCGAGTAGCTGGGACTACAGGCATGTGCCACCATGCCCAGCTGATTTTTTTTCTATATATTTTTAGTTGGCCAATTAATTTCTTTCTAGTTTTTTAGTTGAGACGGGGTCTTTCTTTTGCTCAGACTGGTTTCGAACTCCTGACCTTGAGTGATCCTCCTACCTAGGCCTCCCAGAGTGCTAGGATTACAGGCATGAGCCATTGCACCTGGCCACTTTGACTGTTTTAATAACACTGATCTTAAAACACAAACACATTGTACAGCTGTACAAAAATTTCTTTATAGTCTTACTCTATAAGCCTATTTCTGTTTGAAAAAAATTTTATTTTAGTTATTTTACTTTTCAAACTTTTTTGTTAAAAACCAAGACACAAACACATTAGCTTAGACCTGCACAGGGTCAGGATCATGAATATCATTCACTGTCTTCCATCTCCACATCTTGTCCTAGTGGAAGGTGTTTTGGGGCAATAACATGCATGGAGTTGTCATCTCCTATGATAAAACAATGCGTTCCTCTGAAATACCTCCTGAAGGACCTGCTTGAGGTTATTTTACAGTTATTTTTTTTTAGTAAGTAAAGGGCTATACTCTAATGGTAAGTTTAGTACAGTAAATACATAATCTAGTAACATAGTCGTTTATTATTATCGTCAAGTCTGCGTACTTCAGGCATCCACTGGGGGATCTTAGAATGTATCCCCCTGTATAAAGGGGGACTACTGTATTGAATAATTGTGAATTAGTAATCTCTACCATAAATAAAATAATATGGGCTTGTGTTGTGGGAGTGGTTGTACACAGGTATCTGATGTGGGTGGAAGTTCTAAGGGAAGATCCAGTTTTTAAAAGGAATAGCAAATAATGTACTAAAATGGCTATGTGATAAGATTATTCATTTATATAAATTTAAACATGCAAATGAATAAAAAAGTGAATCCTGCCCTTTTATTTAAAATTAATTTATTAAAAACAGAGAACATGCAGCTTAGGAGATAAACCAGATTTATTAAAAATCTGCTTTAATAGCCCAGCTGTCTTCTAAATCATCTTCAATGATTTAGTGCATCAGTAGCAATCTGCTGTGTAAGATAACAGTATGTATACAAAGTAGTACTCTGATTCAGATTCTCTTCCAATCCAAATTAGTTAATCTGTGTTTGTTATACCTTAGGTAAAACTTCTTTGTGCAGTAACTTCTTTTTAGATTTTTCTGATCATTTATAACATTAAAATTAAAGCCATTTATTAACATTAAATGTCAAAACATGATCTTTATCAAATAAAACTCAGAGTTTTCTTGGGACAGTGACAGATTTAAATTTTAGAATCAGAAAATGTTGATTGGCATTTTATTTTATTCCTACTGTAGGCTGTCATGTTATTTAATCTCTTTAAAATATTCCACTTAACTGAAGGGGGCTTAACGTAATCATTTCGAGTTTTTAGAGTTTTAGAACCAGGAGGGATCTTAGATGTTTATCTAATACAACCTCTTCGGTTTACAGGGAAGCTCAGGTCCTTAGAAAACTATGATTTGACCAATTTCCCAAAAGTAGTCATTGTAAGAATCAGGACTGTAACCTAGATTTGCCATACATGTCTTATTTTCTAATGCTTTCTAATTTGAGTCTAATTGAAATATAGAATGTGCACAATACAGGCAGTCCCCAAGTTACAGATGACCTGACTTGTGTGGTGTTCCATACTCACGAATGGGCTCCCAAGCCTCCCCATAAGGATAATTTATAATTAAAGAATTCAGTTAATAATTTGGGAACTAGTTTCTTCCATACACATAAACAAATCCACAAGGTGTAAGCAGTTCATTGTTGCAGTATCTTTACTCTAGTGACATCAGCATTACTTTCGTCTTAATATTTTTAATTTGATTTTGCGAGTCTGTGTTTACCCCTATGACTATGCCTCCAAAGTGAAAGTCCACTGCAAGTTCAGGTGAGCCTGCAGTGAAGATAAAGGTGATTACAATAGAAATGAAAATTGAAATGATTAAGTGTTTGGAGAAAGGCTAGATGCTGTGATTCATTGGGAAACCGTTAGACTTCAGTCACTCAACCATCGGAACAATCATTATATAAAGGATAAAGTAAGAATAATGGAACATATGAAAGACAGTCTTCCAATGAAAGCATCAATTATTAGTAAGCAGTGTGATGAATTAATTATTAATATTGAAATGGAAAGGTTATTATTGATTTGATTAGAAGATCAAAATAAATGTAACATTCTTATTAGCCTAGTGTTGATGCAACCTTAGGTGAGTGTTAACCTTTAATACTCTTTTAAAACTTCTCCTATCTAAACCTTTTATTGTTCTGTTCTGTTTGAGTTAAAAGAAAGAGCACAATTATTTCTGTAACTTATTGCAGTACAGGTGTAATATTATTACAGTATTATACTATATTATTAATATTACTACCACACATAAGCCATTATATTAAAATAGTATTACTACTACTGCTACTGCTACTACTACTACTACTACTACTACTACTGTACATGCATTGTTCGTCAGGGATCTGAGTTACATACAAATCCAACCTGAAAATATTCTCAGGAACATAACTCATCTGTAACCCAGGAACCACCTATATTTGCATGTTCAAAAGTCTTCATTAATAAGAAAATCTGCATAAACAATAATGAACAAAAGTATTTTAGGAAGGAGTCAGAGGCAAGTTTCCCATGAAAAAGTCTTCATTGTATGTGGTTGATAATTATCCAGTTTCTTACTATTCTATTTCTTTCATCTCTTTTTTTCTCCCACACCTCTCTCCCCCCTTCTCAGAGTGCAGATGGGAAGACAGTAAAGTGGATGTATTGTACTAGACCAAAATGGGGAGATTGGACTGAGGGAGATAGGGCAAACTGGAATAGATTAATTATATTTTATAACTTCCCAAGGTGATTCTGATGTTCCAGCACTGTCACGGGAAACCAAAGGAACTAAAAACAGGAAATTTTTTTTTAGAAGCACTCCAAACTTCATCAAAGTTGGCAGTATTATAAAGTTATAGAATTCTCTGTTAGTCTTCTATCCTATACCTGTGAAGTCTACCTTCCATGTTTTCTATTTTTAAAATTTTCCTGTTTTCTCTATCATTTAAGCATTGTTTGTTTAGTTATTTTTTTTTATAAAAGAATACAAAATGTAAAGTGAAGATACTCATAAGACAGATAATCCTTTTAATAAATCTCTGAAATGTCACTGGTCTTATCTTTATTTAAAGAGTAAAATTTGCTGAAGCTGTTAAAAATATTTTACTGAAATCACATCTTAGAGAAGACAGATAATTTTTAATATATTTTTTATGTTTTCTGTGCTTCTTATTTCCAAATATTTTATACATGGGGCAGGATGAGTTATAGACTATGATGGGGACAATTAGGTTATGGTATTTATTCCTGTAGCTATGAGTCATGTAGCCACCATTGGGTATGCAGGGTTTGTTAGGAGCAGCCTTTTAAAGAGTATTTTCTGAATGTTTGATAAAAATACAACTATTTTTGAGTTACGAACATTAGCAAAACCATTTATTCTGATAAACACCTTTAAAATTGCTCATTTTTTTTTGTATAGTAGCCTTATAATGTTATAATTTAAATGAAAAAAATTTTGATTATTTAGTCAGGGCAGGGATTGGGCAATCATTTGGCAGTTGAAAGAAGATATATGAACATAAATTTTATTTCTTAACAGTAGTTAAGAATTATTGTATTACACTATGCAATAAAATATTGCATACTATGGCACTATAGTGCCATTTGCAATATTGCAAAATATGGCACACTCCACCTAGAATTCTGGGGTGACTGTGTCTTCACAGGTCTTTGTAGAACACGATCTAAATATGGTCAGCAAACTATGGGCTGAAGGTCACATCCTATCCATGGACTATTTTTGTAAGATGCATGAGCTAAAAATGGTTTTTATATTTTTACAAGATTATAAAAACAAAGAATACGGGACAGAAATTGTATGTGGCCTGCAAAGCATGAAATACCTACAGTGTGGCCCTAGAAGAGCAAAATTTGATGATCGTTGATTAGAGTCATGGAGAAAGCTCTGTTTGGTCACAGAGAACCATTTTAGGCCATTCACAGTTACAGGGATACCTTGTTTTCATGTGCAACTGCTTTATTTTGTGCTTCATAGATAGTGCGTTTTTTACAGATTGAAGGTTTGTGGCAACTCTTGAGTTGAGGAAGTCTATTGGTGCCATTTTTCTAACTGCATTTGCTTACTTCATGTCTCTATATTACATTTTGGTAATTCTCACACTATTTCAAACTTTTTCATTGTTATTATATCTATTGTGATCTGTGATCAGCAGTCATTGATGTTACTATTGTCATTGTTCCAGGATGCCACAAATCACACCCATGTAAGATGGTGAATTTAATCTATAAATAGGTGTGTTCTAATACTGGCCAGCTGTTCCCCCATCTCCATTCCTCTCATTGGGTCTCCCTATTCTCTGAGATACAACAATATTTAAATTAGGCCATTTAATGGCCCTACAATGTATTCACGTGAAAGAAGGAAGAGCATGTCTCTTACTTTAAATCAAAAGCTGGACATGAGTAAGCTCAGTGAGGAAGGCATGTTGAAAGCCAAGATAGGCCGAGAACTAGGCCTCTCACACCAAACAGCTGGCCAAGTTTTTTTTTTTTTTTTTTTTTACAGAGTCTCGCTTTGTTGCCCAGACTAGAGTGAGTGTCGTGGTGTCAGCCTAGCTCACAGCAACCTCAAACTCCTGGGCTCAAGCAATCCTCCTGCCTCAGCCTCCCAAGTAGCTGGGACTACAGGCATGCACCATCATGCCCGGCTAATTTTTTCTCTGTATATTAGTTGGCCAATTAATTTCTTTCTATTTATAGTAGAGACGGGGTCTTGCTCTTGCTCAGGTTGGTTTTGAACTCCTGACCTCGAGCAATCCGCCCCCCCTCGGCCTCCCAGAGTGCTAGGATTACAGGCATGAGCAACTGCGCCTGGCCTAGCTGGCCAAGTTTTGAATGCAAAGGAGAAGTTCTTGAAGGAGATTAAAAGTGCTTCCAGTGAACAAACATGGCAAGAAAGCAAAACAGCCCTATTGCTGATATGGAGAAAGTTTTAATGGTCTGGATAGAACACCAGACCAGCCACAACATTCCCTTAAGGCAAAAGCCTAATGCAGAGCAAGGTCCTCTCTTCCATTCTGTGCAGGCTGAGAGAGATAAGAAAACTGCAGAAGAAAAGTTTAAAGCTAGCAGAGGTTGGTTCGTGAAGTCTAAGGAAAGAAGCCATCTCTATAACATAAAAGTGCAAGGTGATGCAGCAAACTTTATTGTTGTCTTATTTTAAGAAATTGCCACGGTCACCTCAGCCTTCAGCAACCACCACCCTAATCAGTGAGTAGCCATTAACACTGAGGCAAGATCTTCCACCAGCAAAAAGTATGACTCACTGAAGGCTCACATGAGTTAACCATTTTTTTTTTTAGCAATAAAGCTTTTTTAGATTAAAGTATGTACATTGTTTTTTAAAGACATAATGCTATTACACACGTAATAGGCTACAGGATAGTGTAAACCTAACTTTTATATGCACTGGGAAACCAAAAAAATTATGACTATTTTGTTGCAATATTCTCTTTATTGTGGGTGTCTCGAACCAAACCCGAAATATCCCAAAGGTATGCCTGTATTGTTAAAATAATAATATAAATAAAGAAAATCAGCACATATGGAATGTTTGTTACAGTATTGTTTACAGTAGCACAAATTTTCAAACAGTTTAGGAACAGACTAGTTAAATAAATTATAAGACATCTGTGTACTAGAATATTATGCATTAAGAGCCATAACCCATGATTTATGAAAGGAAAAATGTTGATTGCATGAAGGAGTGGGGGACCAGATTCCAGAACAACGTACAGTATGATCGTTTTTTAAAACAACCACACATTACATATATACATATGCTATTGATGTCTATATAGATATAGAAAACTTTATATACTTGAATATGGGATTTTTGGTGACTTAAATATTTTTCTAATTGTTCCTTTTTTGTATTGTTAGTTATGTTACAGTGAAATTAAATAATTTATCTTTTGGTATGGAAAAATTAAACATGAATAGAGTTTTAAGTCACAAAGAGAATAAAGTATTAATATGTAAATAGTATTAGAAGTATGGAAATGCTATTGAAACTTACAAGTCTTTGGAAAAATTAAAGAAAAAAGAACTGCTGCTAACATCCTATTATAATCCTTAGAGTTTCAATAGTCTGTGTATGTAGTGATGCCATTTCAATGCATCCTTCAATGAAAATAGTACTATTTTTAAGGGTATCCCTTACAGTGTGAGGTACCATGTATCATAGAGAACACTTCTTTCCACAAAGTATGTCTTCGTGTCACTTTCAGAGATAGATTTTGGACTTAGCCAGACCATAGAATTAAACTTAAAATGACATTTCTTCCATTTTTCTTTCCCATTGTCTCCCTTCCCTTCCTTTCCCTTTTTCTTTTCCTTTCCACAGTATTTTTTTTTTGGACGGAAAGAGCGCTATTTATTAGGTTGAGAGTTTCTCTGTTTTGGCTGTACAGATGCACAAAAGGTCATTGAAAGTATAACTGAAGGAATAGGTTAGGCGTGCCTAGACACAAGACTTTATAGCTGCACACAGTATATTATTGAAGTGCAATTTACATGAAGTAAAATACCGACTTTACGTATGTATGCAGCTTCTGTGTCTCTAGTACTTAGTTTTCATTCATTTCTGTCTGTGATATTTTGTGATTTAATGTATATGTATTTCACATCTCGTTAAATTTCTATGTATTCAGTGTTTTATTTGATGCTATTGTAAATGTTATTATGGTTTTACTTTGTTTCCATTGTATGTAGTGTTTAGAAATACAGTGGATTTTTTAATATTGGTTTTTATATCCAGTGATCTTACTAAAAATTAGTTGTCACAGGTTTTCTAATTATTTTGGATTTTCTGTGTGTAAAATCATTGCATCTGCAAAAAAAGACTAATTTTACTTCTTTTTTTTTTTTTTTTTTTTTTTTGGTTTTTTTTTTTTTTTGGTTTTTTTCTTTTGAGACAGAGTCTCACTTTGTTGCCCAGGCTAGAGTGAGTGCCGTGGCATCAGCCTTGCTCACAGCAACCTCAAACTCCTGGGCTTAAGCAATCCTGCTACCTCAGCCTCCCGAGTAGCAGGGACTACAGGCATGCACCACCATGCCCGGCTAATTTTTTCTATATATATTAGTTGGCCAATTAATTTATTTCTATTTATAGTAGAGACGAGTCTCGCTCTTGCTCAGGCTGGTTTCAAACTCCTGACCTTGAGCAATCCACCCGCCTCGGCCTCCCAGAGTGCTAGGATTACAGGCGTGAGCCACCGCGCCCGGCCTAATTTTACTTCTTTTCCAAACTTATACAGTAGTCCCCCCCTTATCTTTCCTAAATCCATTTAAAATATATATATTTATTTAAATAGACCATTTTTTTGCAAAGTGAAGAAATTGCTCATAGTTGAACATGGACTTTTGAAGTTTTTAGAGTATGTGTATAGAGTATATATATATGTGCGATTTAAAAATTAGTAAAACCAGCACCATATATTGACTGTTATTTTCCACATTGGCAGCACAGCCTTTTAGTTGATTAGGTTTGCATTGCTATATGGATTTAAAGCGCTTTTCCCCCATATAATTCTTTGTTTTTGGGGGGAGTGGCGAGAGACTTATGTTTTTCATAATTATAATTGATCTAGTATTTTGTTGTCAGTGATCCTTTATGTTTATAGCATGTTTTATTCTTTTTTTTTTTTTTGTTGGTTCCTCGATCTTGGAACATGTTTTATTCTTAAAAACATTCTCTTTGAGACTTTCTACAGAAATATTAGTTTTAACATTTTCTATTGCAAATAGGAATGACCTGGTTTTACATGGAACAGAGGCTGTACTATTTTAACACATTGAGAACCATACTAGAAGAAAATTTTTTTCTTGAGGCCACAGAGTTTTATTAAGAAAATAGAATAAAAATTTGAAAGTAAGCCGGGCGCGGTGGCTCACGCCTGTAATCCTAGCACTCTGGGAGGCTGAGGCGGGCGGATTGCTTGAGGTCAGGAGTTCGAAACCAGCCTGAGCAAGAGCGAGACCCCGTCTCTACTATAAATAGAAAGAAATTAATTGGCCAACTAATATATATATATATAAAACTAGCCGGGCATGGTGGCGCATGCCTGTAGTCCCAGCTAGTCGGGGGGCTGAGGCAGCAGGATTGGTTGAGCCCAGGAGTTTGAGGTTGCTGTGAGCTAGGCTGACGCCACGGCACTCACTCTAGCCTGGGCAACAAGCGAGACTCTGTCTCAAAAAAAAGAAAAAAAAAAAGAAAAATTTGAAAGTAAAACAGTCCTTTCTAATTTCATGAAAAATTTGTTATTTTACTGTTTTCTGTGGGTGAGTTAGTTATATGCAACTTGAAAAATAGTTTTCACAGCTCCTGTGAAAAGACGTGTGAGATACATATATTTCAAGAGGACCCAGATTCAAAACGAGCCTGAGTTAAATATAACTCACATGGTAGCTAATGTGTTAATTTTATAGTATAAATTTATAGTATACATTTTATAGTATAAACTGTTACCATTCTAGATTTTACTGAGTGACAATAGAAACAAGGCAATAGAAATTAGGAAGGAGCAAAAATTAAAACATTTTTTTCTTATAAATAAGAATTAAGAGCTATTTACATTTTTTTGGCCCCTTAAAAATCTTTATTAATAAACCAACTCACGCTGGATAACAGACTTAAACCTAAGGTATGAAACTATTAGAACTCTAGAGGAAAAAGTTGGAAACACTCTCCTAGACATTGGCCTGGGCAAAGAGTTTATGAAGAAGTCCCCAAAGGCAATCACAGCAGCAACAAAAATAAATAAATGGGACATGATCAAACTACAAAGCTTCTGCACAGCCAAAGAAATAGTCATGAAAGTAAACAGACAACCTACAGAATGGGAGAAAATTTTTGCATCCTATGCATCCGATAAGGGACTGATACCTAGAATATACTTAGAACTCACGAAAATTAGGAAGAAAAAATCAAATAACCCCATTAAAAAGTGGGCAAAGGACTTGAACAGAAACTTTTCTAAAGAAGACAGAAGAATGGCCAACAAACATATGAAGAAATGCTCAACATCTCTAATCATCAGGGAAATGCAAATCAAAACCACAATGAGATATCACTTAACCCCAGTGAGAATGGCCTTTATCAAAAAATCTCCAAACAATAAATGCTGGCGTGGTTGCGGAGAGAGAGGAACACTCCTCCACTGCTGGTGGGACTGCAAACTAGTTCAACCTCTGTGGAAAGCAATATGGAGATACCTTAAAGCGATACAAGTGAATCTACCATTTGATCCAGCAATCCCATTGCTGGGCATCTACCCAAATGATCCAATGACACTCTACAAAAAAAGACACCTGCACTCGAATGTTTATAGCAGCACAATTCATAATTGCAAGGCTGTGGAAACAGCCCAAGTGTCCATCAATCCAAGAATGGATTAATAAAATGTGGTATATGTATACCATGGAGTACTATTCAGCTCTAAGAAACAATGGTGACATAGCACATCTTATATTTTCCTGGTTAGAGCTGGAACCCATACTACTAAGTGAAGTATCACAAGAATGGAAAAACAAGCACCAGATATATTCTCCAGCAAACTGGTATTAACTGAGTAGCACCTAAGTGGACACATAGGTACTACAGTAATAGGGTATTGGGCAGGTGGGGGGGGGAGGGGGGCGGGTATATACATACATAATGAGTGAGATGTGCACCATCTAGGGGATGGTCGTGATGGAGACTCAGACTTTTGGGGGGAGGGGGAAATGGGCATTTCTTGAAACCTTAAAATCTGTACCCCCATAATATGCCGAAATAAAAAAAAATCTTTATTAATTATTTAATTTTATCCTCGATGGCTACATGTTAGCATATTTAGAATTCAATATATATTACTAACAATCCCAGGAAATATTCATATGTAAGCTTGCTTGTTAAATTTTTGTTTAAATTGTTTTTATTTGTACAAATTTATGGGGTACCTGCGCAGTTTTGTTACATGCATAGATTGTGTAGTGTTCAAGTTAGGGGTTTTAGGGTTTCCTAAACCAAAAAGCCTGAGTAATGTACATTGTACCCATTAAGTAATTTCTTACCATTCCAGTTTAAATTTTTTAAAATC
Source organism: Microcebus murinus (assembly GCF_040939455.1). Lineage (NCBI taxonomy): Eukaryota > Metazoa > Chordata > Mammalia > Primates > Cheirogaleidae > Microcebus > Microcebus murinus. The sequence goes on along the minus strand of NC_134112.1, from coordinate 86,533,411 downwards.
TTTTTTTTTCCATTTAAAAATCATTACATAACCAAAAACCTCTTGTCTCTTCTAAATGAATTTGTCTTATTATGCCCTTCTTCCATGCCTCCTTGCATGCCCCCACCTAGCCAAAAACATTGAAAAGGTGGACTTCCATATGAATTAGTGCTTGCCATGAAGTAGAACCACAGAAGTCGTGACAACATGTTCCTGAATGAAATTAGAGATAGATGAACTGGCAGTGATCTCTCAGTGGAACAGAAGCATACCATTGGCAGCATGCCATCTGAGATCAGAATTTAGGAGGTAGTACAATCTAAATGACTGGGGACACTTAGATTTGGCTAAGGAAGTGGTTGCATTTAGCCATGCTAATAGACATGAATTTAAAAAAAAAAAAATTGAGAGACCAAAACTGGCCCTTGCACTTCAGTTTAGTGTTTCTCTTTAGATTAATTTTTTTCTATCTTATCCTTTACTACTAATATACTGTACATTGATGTACAGAAGCACCTCTAAAAGAACTAATTTATAAATCCAGCCTGACTAGAAGGGTTTTAAGCTTGTGATACCTGGATGCATTTGTTTCAAATAAGTGTCTTGGTCAGTCCTTAAAAACTTTAAAATAGAGATACCCTTCTATCAGGTTTTCCCCAAATAGAACTGTTTTTTTAAATTGAAAATTAATTGATACAGGCAACTCTTTTTCTTGACAACTTGCACAAGTGTTGTAGAAAACTAATTAGCACACTAATTAGTCTGTGCTTTGATTTTGTACAGATTTGATTTTATCTTATTAATAATACTTTCACCAGGCTTAACCTTTAATTTCTTAAACTCCTACCCTTCTTCTGAGAGAGCATTAAGTTAATAGGAAACTATTATAGAAGAAATACAGGCATGCGCCACCATGCCCAGCTAATTTTTTATATGTATATATATTTTTTAGTTGTCTAGCTAATTTCTTTATATTTTTTTAGTAGAGACTGGGTCTCGTTCGTTGTTGCTCAGGCTGGTCTCGAACTCCTGAGCTCAAATGATCCTCCCGCCTTGGCCTCCCAGAACACTAGGATTATAGGCGTGAGCCACCACACCTGGCCTCAGAATATCCCTGACCCACACATATCTTGCCATTTGTATCCCTTTTCCTTTCCCTTAGAGACAATCATTATCCAGACACTATCACCTTATGTGCATCCCTAAAATATGAGTTTCCTTTGTCTGTTGAAATTTTTATGACCAGCATTGTATTCTTTATGTCTTGATTTTTTTTTTTGCTCAAATTATGTTTGTGATATTTGTCTCTGTTGTTGTGTAGCTGTAGTTCATTTTCATACAAATATTATTTCTTAAAACATTTTGTCTTTTTCTCTCTCCTCTTCTTTTCTAGTACTTCCGTTATGTGTATGCTGATGCACTTAATGGTGTTCCACATTTCTCTGAGTCTCTGTATTTTTTTCTTGTTATTCATTATTCTCTCTGTTCCTTGGATTGAATAATCTCTCTCAATTTGTGTTGCAGTTTTCCATTTCTTTTCTCTGTCAGTTCAAATGTACTTTAGAGCTCTTCTAGTGAATTTTTTCAGTTATTGTTCTTTCCAACTCTAGGGTTTCCTTTTGGTTCTTTCTAATGATGTCTGTCTCTTTATTGATATTGTCTGTTTATTCTACTGTCTATTTTATGGTTTCCTTTAGTTCTTTGGACAGATTTAGAATGTGTCTTTTGAAGTCTTTATAAAATCCAACATTTGGATTGGTAGTACATCTTGGTAGAACATCTTAAAGGTAGCATCTTTTACCTTCATTTTTTCTGGTATATGGGTTATACTTTCCTATGTCTTTGCATGGCTTGTAATTTTATGTTGGAAACTGAGCATTTTATATCATATTGTAGCAACTCTGGCTACCAGTCTTGCAACCTCCTACCTCCTTCAAGGGCTTGTAATGGTGGTTTGTTTATTTAGTGACTAGGTAGATTATTTTGGTGAAGTTTATTTCCCTCTTGCAGTGGTAAGCCTCTGGTATTGCTTGTTTGAGCCTCAGACTTGGGTATGTCCACGTGCACTCTGGAATGACAGTGTCTGTCAGGGATCTCTTTTACTTTCTTTCCCTGACCACACCCAGCTTTTTAAGCTCCACTAATTTCTGGCTGACTACTCTGTTGTTTTTAGCAGTACCCTAGGACATAAATGGCTTCTCAGCCAGATCTTGAGGTCAGTGCTCAAGATTTATTCAGACTCCAGGAGGGCTTATTTTGGCTGTCTTTTTCTCTGGTTCTCAACCTACAAACTTAGCTGGCCTACAGGTTAGCCTATATTTTGTATCTCTTCTCAAATTGCCATTCATTTCATCCTGCTTGGGTTTGAGATTGCCTTTAGGCTTGTACTTCACACTCTTGCAAATGAAGTAAGTTCTTTTGGAAGGAGATTCTGAGCTATCGTGTTATATGAGATGACTTCTATACTTCTTTTAGTTTGTGTCTTAGAAAAATTAAATACAGATATTTCACTAAATAAATAGCAAGTGGTAGAGAGGTAGAATGCAGTCCTATATAGTTGACTTTTCTGTATTACTACAGTTTAACCTTTAAATTTTTGAGTTCTTGGGTAGATGTTTTTCTAAAACATAAATAAACGTTCCTGGCTTCCCAAAGGTTATACAGACAGTCTTGAGTTCTATAGCATATGCATATTTATGGTATATGTATACTGGGTACTTTGATACTTGATTTAAAAGGGGGAATAAATATTGGTGCTGATATTTAAACAGTACTTACCTTTTTCACTTAGCAGACTGCCCATGGTTACAGTTTAGTATGTATAAATAACATGCTTTGTGAAATATGTGCCTAATACAGAAACAATGTACAATTTACAGTGTTGTTTCTTACTTTTGAAGAAGGTTGTCAGTTACAGTTGATACATAACAAATAATTTATTCTTCTTTTACTCATTCATAAAATATGTGAATGCTTACTATTTATTAGCTGTCATGTTGTAGCTGCTTGGTATACTGTCATAAAGGTGATATACCAGGTAACTTCTCTGTTCTCCTCCAGCTTCCAGTCTAATGTGAATACACTAATTATTAAGTAAACAAGAATTTCATAGTTATAAAACATTAAGTAAAATATGTAGTATGTGGTATTATATTACAAGTTATAAAAAATTTATAGTTTGTAGTTCTATGTATATAATGAATTGCATGCATGCTTTTTATGGAAACTTCTAAGATGTTGTACTGTATAACAAAGTGTGTGTGTATGTATTTCATATTGATAAATAGCTTTTAATTACATATAATTACAGTGTGTATATCTTTGGTTGTATAGTATATTTAGGAGTGTAATTTCTGTGTAACTATTCAGTGGAGTTGCATCATTCACACATTTAACTTATTAAAAATTCACATAGATTGGTAGAAAATTAAAGAATTAATTTAAATAGAACAATCAAATACTTTAAAAATTTTGCAAAAGTATTGTTTATTATGTACTGTATTTAAGTGTATACACTTGATTTTCTTATTGTAGTAAAATAATATGTAACATAAAAATTTACTATTTTAACTATTTTAAGTATACCATTCAGTGATATTAAGTACATTCACAATGTTGTGTAATCATCACCACTGTTACCAGAAGTTTTTCATCATCCCAGCAATTTTCCCTCCCCTAAGCACCTGGTAATCTTTATCCTACTTTTATTTTTTTGAGACAGTCTCACTCTGTTACCTGGGTTAGAGTGCCATGGCATCACCATAGCTTACTGCAACCTAAAACCCCTGGGCTTAAGCAATCTTTCTGCCTCAGCCTGTTGAGTAGCTGGGACCACAGGCACAAGCATCATCATGCCCGGCTAATTTTTTCTCTTTTTGGTAGAGACTGGGTCTCGCTCTTGCTCAGGCTAGTCTCGAACTCCTGAACTTGAGCGATCCTTCCGTCTCAGCCTCCCAGAGTGCTACGCTTACAGGCATGAGCCACCTCTCCTGCTGTTTATCCTACTTTCTGTCTCTGTGAATTTGCCTATTCTAGATACCTCATAAGAGTGAAATCATAATCTTTTTGTGACTGACTGGCTTATTTCACGTAGCATAGTGTTTTCAGTATTCATCCAAGTTATAGCATATATCAGAATTTGATTCCTTTTAGGGCTGAATTTTGTTTATTCATCTGTTGATGCACACTTGGATTATTTCTACCTTTTGGCTATTGTGAATAATGCTGCTGTGAACATTGGTGTACAAGTATCCATTTGAGTCTCTGTTTTCAATTCTTTGGGTGTATACCTAGGAGTAGCATTGCTGAATCATATGCTAATTCTATGTTTAACTTTTTGAGTAACTGCTAAATTATTTTCCACAGTGGCTGTATTACTTTACATTATAGTATATTTTTATACATATCTTTTGAACAGTAGTCTAAACACAAAACCATGTATACAGCACTTCCATAGTGATAAGGAATTTTTGAGCATAATTTTGAGTATATGATTTTTATTTTGTGCACTTACCACATGTGAGATTTTTGGTGATGCAAGAGCATTGTTACCCATGTCAGAGTTGGCATGCATAAATCACCTGCAACTAACATGGTATTAGTTGTAGGTGATATAGAGAACAAGAACTCAGATAATGAGGTAAAATTTTGCTCTAGTATTTAATTTTTGGATAAAGTAATGTCATTTTACTTTTTGGGCATTTACACTCTGTAACCAAGAACATGGAGCTGCAACTTTAGTAATCATGACTGGTGTCTTACAATGTTGGAAAGGGCATGGGTTTTGAGTTTGACAATCTTGTTTTTGAATTATGTCTTCAACACCTTAGCCTCAGTTTCATCTTTTATAAAGGGTGTACTATTTTCTTACTAAGTCACTATGAGAATTGGGTCATGTATATGAAAATGAATTTTTTTTTCCTGTAGAATTAATTACTGAATCACAAACTGATCACTTCTCAGAGCTCCTACACCCCATCCAGGAAATTGTTGGCTTTACTTGCCTTTTTCATTTAAAAAGATCTTTTATTTCTGTTTCTTCTACCATTATAAATCTTACTGTTTCAATTTATTCTGTTTAAGTTTTATTTTAATATTGGTTGACTGGCTTATGAAATAAAATTATTCTCTAAATGAAAATTTGGGTTAGGATATTTGGGGGTGGGAAGAGTTTATTTCAAAGCTCATTTTGAAAGCTTATGCCAGAGAGATTACATTAAGGCAATTTCTCTATACTTGAAATTCCCTAAAAGTTTGTACCTCTTCACATATTTCAGATGAATAAATCAGGTTCCATAGCTTTTGAGTATCTTATCCAAGATTTTATAGCTACTTAGTGAAAGAGATGAGATGGAAGTTCGCTCTTTTGCCTTGAATTTCCAGTGTTCTACCACAGCAGACCACTCTCCTACGCTTTACCATTCATGAGATTATGTTTGGCAACAGGCTTATGTGGCGTCTCTCTGTGGTGCTAGAAGTGTGCCAATGTGTTTGTTTTTGTTTTAACTACTTAAGGGATTTCTTGCTGCTTTATCCCTTTCCTTCCCTCTAAACCTCCCTCTAAACTGAAAACATCTCTGTACAGGTCACTAGTTAAAAAAAAAACAAAAAACAAAAAAACTGAAAACATACATACTTTTGCAAACTTTTTTAAAATTAAAAAGCTAACAGAAACAATCAAAAAGCAAAACCTCAATATGTCATCTTTTATTTATAGTAATTTACTTTCTAGAAGCTTTTTAATTCTTAAGCCCCAATGTATTCTTTCCTTTCCAGCATTCCACAAATTACTTCCCTAAAATTCTAATAAACTGTAGTTAAGGAAATAATATCTTAGCATCAAAGATAGTAGAAGTATAGATAGGATGCTTGTGGACTCTACATTTGAGCCCTTGTTTTTTACACATACAGTTTTTGGATGTTAAAGTTGGAGGACTCATTAGAAATCAACTCTAAACCCCTAATTTTATATATGAGGAAAATAGATAGTGGCAAATCCAAGTTTGCAAACTAGGAATCCTGAATTGTTTATAAATACATGCACGATTTGTTTTTTTAAACTTATAATTTGAAATAATTATAGATTTCCAGGGAGACACCATTTCATTATATTTTTCTTCTAATTATTAACAGAAATTAGAAGTAGTTTATAATAATTTTCCTAAAGGAAATGAAAATAATTTTCATTTTTTTTTAAGTTTGGCCATTTGAATTGCAAAAATAATACATTTGGGGGGCAACAATTTAGATAATACAGATTTTTCTTTAAGTTAATAGTCTCTTACCTCTTTTGTCTTTTGTGATACAGTAACATTTTGGTGTTTAAACTTTCATATGTTTTATTTTCTTAGTGAAATAAATAAAATATATACACATACAGGGTTTATATATTTATATGGAAGTAATTGTATATTTGTGTTAATCTCCAGCTCGCTGTTCTTAAAAAGCATAACTATAGTATAGACATCTTTCTGAGTTAACACATATAGATCTACCTATGGCCATGTCATAATTTACTTAGTTATTCTGTTGATGGATGCTATGTTGTTGGCAGTTTTCTACTCTGATGAACAATGCTGCAGTATTTATGTTGAATAGATTCTTAGATCCATGGTATAAGGGAGCAATTAAGAACATAGATTCTAGGGCTGAAACTTTCTCAAAGGAATCCCAGCTGCGCTAATACTGTATAACTTGAAGCAAAGAAATATGCTCCACTTTCTGTTTTGGGAAGAGGGACTAGATCAGTATCTCTACTTTCGGGGTATAACTAACTGTGACAGAATTATGGGGGAAAAATGCTTTCTTGCTGTTGACTAAAGAGGTTGATCATCTTATTGGTGGGGGTGGTTCTAGTCTCATTCTATGGCTCTATGTAGAGTGCAGTGGTGTTATAGTTTACTGCAACCTCAAACTCCTGGGCTCAAGTGATTCTCCTGCCTCAGCCTCCCAAGAAGCTGGGACTATAGGCACCCACCACCACGCCTGGCTAATTTTTTCTATTTTTGATAGAAATGGGGTCTTGCTCAGGTTGGTCTTGAACTTTTAAGCTCAAGCGATCCTCCTGTTTTGGCCTCCCAGAGTACTAACTAGGATTGTAAATGTGAGCCACCTCACCCAGTCAGATCATCTTTTCATGTATCTTAATTACTTGTAATTGTTCTGTGAACTAGGCATCATATTCTGTTCTTATGTTTTTTTTTTTAAACTTATTTGCCTTTTTTTCTCTTTGTAAGATTTCTTTGTACATTTTGGACATTAACTCCTCATTATGTATAGTGAACATATCCTTTATTCTGTTTCTTGTCTTTAATTTTGTTTATATTATCATCTTTCCATGTTGCTAAGTTGATCGTATATCCTTTTATGGCTTCTGAATTTTTGCTTAGGAAGGCCTTTTGTATCCCAAGATTAAAAAAAAAAAGTCTTTTTTTTTTCTTCTAAACTTCAGTAGTTTATTTCAATGTATAGCTCTTTAGTCAGATCATTTGGGATTTATTTTGATTGTAGTGTGGATGTCCACATAGCTTCAAGTGGATAGCCCAATGTCCCATTACTGTTTACAAAATGGTCCATCCTTTTTCTGTGGATTTTTAATGTAACTTTTATCAAATATTAAAATCTCATAAATTCATGTGTCTGTTTCTAGATTATTTAGTTTCTTTGCTCTTTTGTTTATTTTTCTATAGCAGACATTTAAAAATTATTTAGATTATTGTAGCAGTTTTGTATGGTTCAGTATCTTATAGAGCAAATCTGCACATTTTCCCCCCACAAGCTTCAAAACGATTTTCATGCATTTACTCCTTTATGTAAACTTTAGAATCAGTTTGTCAATTACATTAAAAAAACCACTGTGATTTCTATAGGGATTACCATCAAGTTAGAGATTAGTTTGCAGGGTATCAGTTTTTAACTTAAAATATAAGTGATTTCAACCTAACCATTTACTCTAACAGTGACATTAACCTAAATTGTTACCTAAAATTTTTCAACTCTATATGATCTAAAAAGTTATATTATTTAATTTTTAAAAAGTGTTTGGGATATGAAGGTCTGTTATCTTTCTTCCCCCTTCTTATTTCTTGTAAGCTTTTGGTAGCATCACCATAGGATTACTTTTGTTTAATATGTGTTTATTTTCCCAGTTTTCATTGACACATTATTATATAATTAATTGTATACAGGCTCTATGGCATCTTAGTTTTGCATTCTTTCTTTCTTTTCTTTTTTTAGTTCTAGCCTATATTTTTTGTGTAAAGAGTTTGATGTCAATATGTAACTGTAGATGATTCAAGTCTCTTTCATTTGGTTTGTTTTGTAAAGTGTGACATATTATAGAATACTATAATACCTCTTCAGATATGGGGCAGGTCAAAGATAAGACAGTTTTTTTGTTTGTTTTTTGAGACAGGGTCTCACTCTGTTGCCTGGGCTAGAATGCAGTGGCATTATGATAGCTTACTGTAACCTTAAACTCCCAGGCTCAAGTGATCCTCTTGCCTAAGCCTCCTGAGTAGCTGACTACAGGTGCGCACCACCATTCCCAGATAATTTTTCTATTTTTTTGTAGAGATCAGGTCTTGCTATATTGTTCAGGCTTATTTCGAACTCCTAGCCTCAAGCCATCCTCCCACCTCAGCCTCCCTGAGTGGTAGGATTACAGGTATGTGCCACCTCCCCTGGCTGATGTGACAGTTCAGAGTGCTGTTTAAGTGCTTCTTTACCTTATATATTTCCTTAAAATATGTATGATTAGTGCTGTAGGTTAATACTAAATGTTTTATATAGAAAAAAAGGAAGTTCTTTTGTATTTGTGTTGAATCTAAAATATTAATGATGCCAGGCCATTTATCTTGATGTACAAAAATTTTAAGAAATCCATTCTGAAATCCACTCTATTAAGGCAGTAACAATAGTTGCTCAGTGGGTATTTTTTAAAGTTTTTGATAAAGCAGGGCGTTGTGGCTCAGGCCTGTAATCCTAGCACTCTGGGAGGTCGAGGGGAGGTTGAGGTGGGCGGATCGTTCAAGGTCAGGAGTTCAAAATCAGCTTGAGCAAGAGTGAGACCCTGTCTCTACTAAAAAAATAGAGATTAATTGGCCAACTAATAAAAAAATTATCCAGGCCTGGTGGCGCATGCCTGTAGTCCCAGTTACTCAGGAGGCTGAGGCAGTAGGATTGCTTGAGCCCAGGAGTTTGAGGTTGCTGTGAGTTAGGCTGATGCCATGGTACTCTAGCCTGGGCAACAGAGTGAGACTCTGTCTGAAAAAAAAAAAAGTTTTTGATAATGTAACTCTTGATTGTTGACTATGCAGTTTTTTTCCAATAGTAAAAATGTATTTTGTTTCTTCTCATACAGGTCTTCAAAGTTCTACATTTTAGCTCACAGTGCTGAAGTTCCTTCTCCCTTAAATTATTATAAATTTTTGCTGCTGTTTAATAAACGTGAAGATGTCTCGCAGTCCTGATGCGAAGGAAGACCCTGTGGAATGCCCTCTTTGCATGGAGCCCCTGGAAATAGATGATATCAACTTTTTCCCTTGCACCTGTGGCTACCAGATTTGCCGATTTTGTTGGCATCGAATTCGCACTGATGAAAATGGGCTTTGCCCTGCATGTAGAAAGGTAAATACTTCAAAATAACTTTCGTTATTTGTTTTAACTGTACAGTTTTTTGCCATCATAAGTATGTACAAATGAATTTAAAAGACTGCAAACCTCAGGTGAGATTATGGTTAGCATTGTACTTTTAATGAGGTGGAAAGAACACTGCACTAGTAGAAGTCAGGGTCAAATCTTGGCGTTGTTAACTAGCTCTATGACCTTTGTAAAGTCAAATAACCTCTCTGGTTGGCCTTTAGTTTGATTTTTTTTTAATCTGACGAGAAGGACACAGTCAAGAGTGCTTGCTGTTTAAGGGGATTAGGAGTGGAGAAATAATTGATTTACATAGGATGGTATGAAATTGGAAAAACACATTTTATGTAGGAGGAAATTCATGTTAATTTTCTGTACAAAATAGAGAAGATGTTTACCAAAGGGGTTAACATGACATAGAAATCCTAGTTTCAGAAGATATTATTTGCTGATTTTGTTGAGCTTTTATAAAATTTCTAGGCTGGTATTGCTATTTCCATTTTATACTTGAGAAAATAGAAGCTTAGAGAACTTTAAGTAACTTGTCCAGAGTCATCAACTTGTGAGTAGGAGGTTTGAGATTCAGATATATCTTCGAGTCCAAAGTCTTTGTTCTGAACTATTATATTATTGAAAAGTCCTTTCTAACTTTCAAGATCCATGATTTTTAGTATTCTCTGGGGTTTTTTGTTTTGATAGGCATCTGCAACACAGAGTATAGTGAATGAGGTATTAGGGTAGGTAGAAATGCCTACTGCATTTCTATTTTGAAGGACTTTATTTGTGACCTTAGGGATTAATGCAAATATCTGTCACTTTATAGAATTTGCTTTCTCTTTAATGTCTCCTCGTATGCTCACCAGATTACCTGTTGGCACACACTGCCCAGATATTTGTCTTTGCTGTGGTCACAAAGAAGCATCTCACAGTAAACAGCAATATCATTGATAGAAAGGTTGACAGGGTTCTCACGTGTAAAAATATACAACAGCAAAGAATCAGCATAGTTTTTAGGAAAATCAACCTCATGAAAGAGAAGCACAAAAATCAGAAAGTAGAATAATCTAACAGGGAAACAAAGAGAAATGCTTGTAAACATATAATTGATACCATTCAGAGAAGTGAGAGAAAATGACATATTCATGTAGAAAGAATATTTTGGTTTTTTTTTTTTAAAAAGCCAATTAGATATGTTGAAAATGAAAAATCATATGGATGGCCTGAAGAGCAAAATGGACACATTTCAAGAGCAAATTGGTAAATTGGAAGATTATACTAAGTAGTTTTTTTCCAAAATATAATGCAAAAAGATAAAAAATAATGTGAAAGAAAAGTTAAGCAATGTAGACTATCTATAGATTCTAATCTCTGCTGAGAGCAGTTTCAGGAGTGAACTGAAAATGAATGGGAAGAAATAATCAAAGAACTAATAGAAGAAACTTCCTTATGATGAAAGCAATTGTCTTCAGAAGAGTGCTGTGAATGTGAAGCAAGATGACTGAAAAAGATCAACATCTATTTATATAATTGTGAAGTTTTAGAACACCTAGTAAAGACAAAGTTCTAAAAGCTCTTGAGTTATAAATACATATTGACTACAAAGGAACAAGAATAAAATTGATACCAATATTTTCATATTATAATCAAAGAAGAGAAAATAATTGAGAAATTATTTTCCCAAATTTTGATGGAAAACAACTTTGAAAGAATTCTCAATTTTATTCATATGTGAAGGCATAATAAAACATTTGCAGACATGCAGAAATTCATAAAGTTTTATTCATAAATCACCATATAGACAAGTATAAGAGTTGAGGATGACTACAAGGTTTTGAACTGAGCAACTGGAAGTAAAGCGTGGCCATTAACTAAAATGGGGAAAACTAAAACAGAAATGGACTTTTTTTTTTTTTTTTTTAGAAAATCAGGAATTCAGTTTTAGATATGTTAAGTATTATATTCCTATTAGAAATCTAAATGGAAATATTGAGTAGACAGGTCTGGATTTCAGATGAGGTTCTGGTATAGATGTAAATATTTGGGAGTCGTCAGCTTATAGTGTGTTATTTATTTTAATAAAATCATGAGACTAGATAAGATCATGAGAGAGAGTAAATGGAAAAGATGAGAGATTGTCTAAGGATGAGCACTCCAACATTTATAGGGGAAAAAATCCAGATTATAGAAGTCTAAGACAACTTCCTTTTAGGTCTCCAAGTTAAATCGTTAGCTGAGACAGTACTTGTTATTAGGTGATTGTTTGGTTTCTTATTGACTTAGTGTAACAACATCTAGGACCTCTCCTTGGTCTCCTGGCTGCCAGACCTTGCTCATTCCTGTCTCATGGCTGGAGTGAGTCTTGGAGGGCACACACAGGTAATAGAGGGTCTTGGGTCTGAGATCTGGCTTAGCATTGCCAGAGAATATGCTGAAGACAGGATTAATATTTATGACATTGCCCATCTCAGTCAGGGTCCAGTAAATCTTCAGCCTCTGGAGGCCAGTCCCCATGATTGTATTAACACAGAAGAAAACCACAAGTGTTGCTAGAGGCCTGGAGAGGACCCTGAAGCTACGATTTACACGTCACCCCAACTTTGCAGGGAGAGAGCCTGCAGAGGTCACTCTGTGAGATGGCATATTGAGATGATTTGAATAAACTTGTAGATGTAGGTAGAGCATTAGTTGAATCAAGCCCCTAATTTTGGTCTACAAAATGAAACCTGCCTGTGCATAAAGGGCCTCTTTGCTTAAATAGCTTTGAAAAGCCAAAACAGGTATTAAAAACCAAGAGAATTTAGTGTTTGTTTGATCTTATCTGCTACTTGGTCATTTCTTAGACTGCCTTTGTATACCTTTTTAGTGTACGATACCTGGTGAAAGCAGCAGATGAGGGAACATAGGTGTTGCACTGACATAACATTATATAATATTGACTCACATGGAAACTAGGACTAGACAGTGAATTGAGAACTTCAGCAGAAGTATTATTTTTATCTCGAAAATAATAAAAGATGTATTTATGAAACGAGTAGAATTGTATAAAAAATATTCAGTGAACGGTAACCATTGTTATTGAAATATAATAGAAATAAGGAACGTTTTGGAAGATAAGATTGAGAAGATCTCTTAGAAAGTAGCACAAAAATCAAAAGAGATAGAATATTTGAGAAAAGAGAAGTTTATTTGAGGATCAATCAGGAGGTCAAATACCAAATAATTAAGTGCTCTAGAAAGAAAGATTACACTGAAACAGAGGAGAAGTAATTATCCAAAATATGATTGAAGAATATTTCCCAGAACCAAAGAACACATTTCCAGATTGAAAGGGCCTATCAAGTGTCTGGCAAAAACTTTTTTATTTTGAAATATCAGAATGCCAAAGACAAACAAAGTTCTACAAGCTTCTGGGGAGGAATACAGTAGGTAGGTCACATGTAAAAGATCAGGAATCAAAATCATTTTTGACTTCTCAACAGCAACACTTGAAGCTAGAAGACACTTCTGAAGGAAATTAATTTTCGTCCTAGGATTCCATATCTGCTCAACTGTTAAATGTGAAGGTACACTAAAAGACATTTTCAGACATGAGAGGTCTCAAAAAATGTTTACCTTCCATACATTCTCTGTCAAGAATCTAATGGAAGATGTACCCTGCCAACATAATGAAATAAGGAAGAGAGAAGGATACATGGGATAAAGGAGACAGGTGATCCAACATAGGCGAGAAGCAACAGGAATCCTGGGATGATGGGGAAGGATGACAGCTCTGCCCCTGGTAAAGAGGGCAACCAATCCAAAATGTGACACCTCAGAAAGCTCCAATAGAGATTTCTGTAAAAAGATAAAATTGAAAGAATATTGGTGTTTCAAAAGAGAAATGTCTTGTGAGGCCACTTGAATAATTAGAAGAGATTTGATGGTTGGATTAGTAATAAACACATAGACATAATTTCAGACAAGACATAGTTATTAACTCTAGAGGAAACAAAAAGTTGTACAGAAAAGAAAAAGCAATCATATTATGCTACAGTGGCTCACATGAGGTAGAGGTCTAGATTTATTTTTTCTAAACAAATATTCTGTTATTGTGCCATCATTTGTAGAAAAGATTATCCCTTCAATATTTATTGATTTAGGAATCTTTCTTAAAAATCAGTTGCCCATAAATGTGTAAATATATTTCTAGAGTCTATATTTTGTCCATTGATGATTATGTCTTTATGCTAAATACTACACTGTCAAGATTACTGTAAGTTTTAAAATCTGGTATGACAAGTTTTTTAACTTTTTTACTCTTTGAATTTATTTTGGTTATTCTAAGTCCTTAGCATTTGCAAATAAATTTTTGAACCAATTTGTCAGTTTCTACAAAAAGCCTGTTGGGATTTCTTTTCTTTTCTTTTTCTTTTTTTGTTTTTCTGAGACAGAGTCGATCTCTCTCTATTACCTGGGCTACAGTGCTGTGGCGTCAGCCTAGCTCACAGCAACCTCAAACTCCTGGGCTCAAGCGATCCTCCTACTTCAGTCTTCCAATTAGTTGGGACTACAGGTGAATGCCACCGCACCCGGCTAATTTTTTCTATTTTTAAGGGAGATGGGATCTTGCTCTTGGTCAGGCTGGTCTGGAACTCCTGACTTTAAGGGGTCCTCCCGCCTCAGCCTCCCAGAGTGCTAGGATTACAGGCATGAGCCACTGTGCCCAGCTGACTATTAGGATTTTAACTGAGATTTCCTTAACTACACAGGCCATTTTAAGGAAAAATGACATCTTAAAAATGTTGATTCCATCAGTTAATGAATAAGATATCTTTTAATTTTTCTAGGTTTTAAAATTTTCTTTAGCAGTATTTTATAGTTTTCAATATACAGAGTGTAGTATAGCATGTTTTGTTAGGTTTATCTGTATTATAAATATTCATTTTCCATTTCTTTATTGCTGTTGTACAGTTTTTGTATATTGACCCTCTATCCTGAAGCCTTGTTAAATAGATTCCTTGGGGTCTGGTGCAGTGGCTCATGCCTGTAGTCCCAGTGCTTTGGGAGGCTAAAGTGGGAGGATCGCTTGAGCCCAGGAGTTCAAGGTTACAATGAACCATGATGGTGTCACTGTACCCAGCCTGGGCAACAGAGTGAGACCTTGTCTCAAAAAAAAAAAAAGATTCCCTAGGAATTTCTACATATATGATCATCATGTCTTCTCTGGATAAAGATAGTTTTACCTCCTCCTTTCCAATCTCTTATGCTTTTTAAGTCTTATTCCTACCTTATTGCACTGGGTAACCCTTCTAGTACAACACTGAAAAGAAGTGGTAAGAAAGATGTCTTTTTTCTCAATCTTAGCAGGAAGATGTTGAGTATTTTGCCATTAAATGTGTTGTTGGCTATACATGTTTTGTTTTTGTTTTTTGTTTTTTTTGAAACAGAGTCTCACTTTGTTGCCCAGGCTAGAGTGAGTGCCATGGCAAGAGCCTAGCTCTCAGCAACCTCAATCTCCTGGGCTCAAGCCATCCTACTGCCTCAGCCTCCCAAGTAACTGGGACTACAGGAATGCACCACCATGCCTGGCTAACTTTTTGTATATATTTTTTTAGTTGGTCAATTAATTTCTTTCTATTTTTAGTAGAGACGGGGTCTCGCTCAGCTTTGTTTCGAACTCCTGACCTTGAGCATCCGCCCGCCTCGGCCTTGGCCTCCCAGAGTGCTAAGATTACAGGAGTGAATTGCCACGCCTGGCCTATACATGTTTTTTTGTTGATGGTCTTTTTCAGCTCAAGAAAGTTTTCTTGTATTCCTAATTTGCTGATTTTATCATGAATGGGTTTTGAATTTTGCCAAATACCATTTTTACTTCTATTGAGGTGGTCATACTTTTTTCCGTTTATTCTGTTGAAAGTGATCTATATTGATTTTTTTTTTTTTTTTTTTTTTTTTTTTTTTTTTGGAGACAGAGTCTCGCTTTGTTGCCCAGGCTAGAGTGAGTGCCGTGGCGTCAGCCTAGCTCACAGCAACCTCAAACTCCTGGGCTTGAGTGATCCTTCTGCCTCAGCCTCCCAAGTAGCTGGGACTACAGGCATGCGCCACCATGCCCGGCTAATTTTTTATATATATATCAGTTGGCCAATTAATTTCTTTCTATTTATAGTAGAGACGGGGTCTCGCTCTTGCTCAGGCTGGTTTTGAACTCCTGACCTTGAGCAATCCGCCCGCCTCGGCCTCCCAAGAGCTAGGATTACAGGCGTGAGCCACAGCACCCGGCCTATATTGATTTTTTAATCAACCTTTAGTCCCAAGGATAAACCCCACTTTATTATCATTCATTATATTTTTATTCAATTTGGTAATATTTTCAGATTTTTTTTGTCTCTGTCATGAAGGGTATTTATTTGTAGTTTTACTTTGTATTGTTTTTAGATTTGTTATCAAAGTAATACTGGCCTCATAAAGTGAGTTGGGAGATGTTACCTAATTATCTTCTGCAAGTTGCATGTGATCAGTATTCTTTTTTATTTCTTCCCCAAATTTATTAATGATGTGAACTCTGTCAGGTATCTTCATTGGAAAACCACCTGTGAAAAGTAGCTTCCACAGTATTTCTTTATGTAGACTTCTGGAATTCTTTTTGACTTCCTCTTTGTGGTATTTTGCTCTATAAATTTCAGTTGCTTCAACCTCTTGGAATTTTGACCACTGTCCTCTCTATTCATTATGACTTTTGAATAATAATGCTGAATATTGACCCAACCAAAGTTAGGGTAAAAGGTTAGGAAGTGGACTTGGGATGTGTGATAAGGAAGGCTGAAAAAGCTAAATCTTCAACTTGCATAACATGATAATATTTAAAACTGAAAAATCAAAGAGAAGCAATACAAGCAAGTTTTTTAGAGACATTGTAGTAAATGACAAAATTATCTAAAAGAGTCAACATGATTATTTCTAGGGAGAGACAACTAGTGAGAAAGAGGGAGGAAATTGGGGACTGTTCTTTTCCCTAATAAAAGTTGTAGAAGTGATTGACTAGGAGCATTTATAAGAAAAATATCAATGAAACAAGGGAAAAAAGATTTAGTGGACAAATGGAAATAATAGGAAAAAAATTTATTAATACTGATATTAGTCATAATAAAATTCAAGATCAAACATTTTATTTTTATTTTTTTTTATTTTGGCATATTATGGGGGTACAGATTTTAAGGTTTCAATAAATGCCCATTTTCCCCTCCCCCCCAAGTCTGAGTCTCCATCATGACCATCCCCTAGATGGTGCACATCTCACTCATTATGTATGTATATACCCGCCCCCCTCCCCCCTCCCACCTGCCCAATACCCTATTACTGTAGTACCTATGTGTCCACTTAGGTGCTACTCAGTTAATACCAGTTTGCTGGTGAGTATATGTGGTGCTTGTTTTTCCATTCTTGGGAAACTTCACTTAATAGTATGGGTTCCAGCTCTAACCAGGAAAATATAAGATGTGCTATGTCACCATTGTTTCTTAGAGCTGAATAGTACTCCATGGTATACATATACCACATTTTATTAATCCATTCTTGGATTGATGGACACTTGGGCTGTTTCCACAGCCTTGCAATTATGAATTGTGCTGCTATAAACATTCGAGTGCAGGTGTCTTTTTTGTAGAGTGTCATTGGATCTTTTGGGTAGATGCCCAGCAATAGGATTGCTGGATCAAATGGTAGATTCACTTGTATCGCTTTAAGATATCTCCATATTGCTTTCCACAGAGGTTGAACTAGTTTGCAGTCCCACCAGCAGTGTAGGAGTGTTCCTCTCTCTCCGCAACCACGCCAGCATTTATTGTTTGGAGATTTTTTGATAAAGGCCATTCTCACTGGGGTTAAGTGATATCTCATTGTGGTTTTGATTTGCATTTCCCTGATGATTAGAGATGTTGAGCATTTTTTCATATGTTTGTTGGCCATTCTTCTGTCTTCTTTAGAAAAGTTTCTGTTCAAGTCCTTTGCCCACTTTTTAATGGGGTTATTTGATTTTTTCTTCCTAATTTTCGTGAGTTCTAAGTATATTCTAGTTATCAGTCCCTTATCGGATGCATAGGATGCAAAAATTTTCTCCCATTCTGTAGGTTGTCTGTTTACTTTCATGACTATTTCTTTGGCTGTGCAGAAGCTTTGTAGTTTGATCATGTCCCATTTATTTATTTTTGTTGTTGCTGTGATTGCCTTTGGGGACTTCTTCATAAACTCTTTGCCCAGGCCGATGTCTAGGAGAGTGTTTCCAACTTTTTCCTCTAGAGTTCTAATAGTTTCATACCTTAGGTTTAAGTCTGTTATCCAGCGTGAGTTGGTTTTTGTGAGAGGTGAAAGGTGTGGGTCCTGTTTTAGCCTTCTACAGGTGGCTATCCAGTTTTCCCAGCACCATTTATTGAAAAGGGATTCTTTACCCCAGCATATATTTTTGTCTGCTTTGTCAAAGATTAGATGGCTATATGAGGATGGTTTTATATCAGGATTCTCACATCTGTTCCACTGGTCAGTATTCCTATTTTTTTGTCAATACCATATTGATTTAATTACTACAGCTTTGTAGTATAGTTTGATATCTGGCATATTAATGCCTCCCATTTTGTTTTTGTTGCCTAGAATTGCTCTTGATATTCGGGGTCTTCTTTGGTTCCATACGAAGCGTAAAATTATTTTTTCTATATCTGTGAAGAATGCTGATGGGATTTTAATAGGTATTGCATTGAATCTGTAGATCAGTTTGGGTAGTATAGACATTTTGATGATATTGAGTATGCCAATCCACGAGCATGGAATGGATTTCCATCTGTTTACATCTTCTGCTATTTCCTTCCTCAGTGTTTCATAGTTCTCCCTGTAGAGGTCTTTTACCTCCTTGGTTAAGTATATTCCTAGGAACTTTAATTTCTTTGTTGCTATGATCAAACACATTTTAAAAGAGCAAAAGGAATTTTTCTTACTGATAAAACATCCACAAATTCATGAATCTTTATTTAACAGCAAAGCTTTGAAGTATATTGAGGCGTTATAATCAGGAGAAACATGACATCAATATTCATAATGGACCTTAATGCCTATATTTTAGAAATTGACAGATAAAGCATACAATAAAAAGAAAATGGAGAATTTTAGTAACTCGGCAAAATGTGTGTGTGTGCATAATGTTATACAAAACTTTAAATACAAGAGCAGTGGTCACAAAAATTGACTATTAGGTCACAGTGGAAATATTAGCCATTTCCAAAAGGTAGAGCTCGCTTGTGTATTTTTAAAAATTTCTTCTGCCTAAGGTTTGTAGAACTTTTTGAATCTCTGGGCTGCTGAGTTTCCTTAGTTCTAGAAAGAAATTAAGCTGTTACTTCAAATATTACCTTTTTTTTCTATCCTCTAGGGCTAAATATTTTCAGATCTTTTTACTGTCTTCCGTGTCTCTTAATCTCTTATGTTTTTTCTATCTTCTCTTTAATGGGTTAATAGATAATGTCTTCTGATCTATCTTCATGTTTGAATAGTTTCTTCTTTGGGTCCAATCTGCTGCTATATTTGTCCATTGAGTTTTTGATGATTTTTGTGTTTTCTACAAGAAATAGTTGCTCTTTATTCATACTTGCTATTATTTTTAAATAGATTCTTATACTCTGCAGATATTTTCAAGCTTATTACATCTTATTTATTTATCTATTTTTAAGACAGAGTTTAGCTCTGTTGCCCTGGATAGAGTGCATTGGCCTCTTCATAGCTCACTGCAACCTCAAACTCCTGGGCTCAAGTGATTCTCCTGTCTTAGCCTCCCAAGTAGCTGAGAGTATAGGCACGTGCCACCATAGCTGGCTAACTTTTTCTGTACATCTTTTTAAAACAGATGAACATAATTGTTTTAAAATATTTATTCAGTAATCAGGTAGCTGAAGTCTATGGGGGGATGTTTCTGTTGGTTATTCATGTGGTTTTCTTTCTATATGTGCTTAGTTAATGTGGCTGCTTCCTAGTCATTGTCATTGAGAAAATTATCTGTACATTCCCCAAAGCCTAGGATGGATTTGCCCTCCTCTTGAAAGGCTTTCATTTGCCTTCTGTAGGATCCTATAAACATTGCATTAGGGATACTGCATGCTTGAAGATCTTTGATCAAGATACACATCTAGGGGTGTAACTCTTACCTAGGGTTGGCTTCGATAATTTCTCAAGTGTGGTTTCCCCTACCTTCTTTTATCTTATTCTGACCTCTCTGTAGTTTGTTCTTATCCTGAGACTATCCTTTGGTTTATAGTTTGTTTTTATTCTGAGATTACCTTTTGGAAGTTGGCTGGGTCTCATCTTGGGGCCATTCTTGTCAAAGACTCTCCACCTTGGACTGGCCTTGGGCTTTGAATGCTGCTTCTTTCCCCTCATTTTTGAAACAAAGCTAGGAGCAATCCATATGTTTGATACATTCAGGGAGTGGATCATGGCCATTCTGCCGTGTTTCCCCGAAAATAAGACCTACCAATAAAATAAGCCCTAGCAGGATTTTTAAGCATTTGTGCAATATAAGCCCTACACCAAAAATAAGACCTAGTGATGGGTGTGGTTACGCAGCGGATCTGCACAAGCCATGCATTTCATCGAGGAGCAGTAAAGAAGACGAGCAGCCCTTCCCATCTGCCCCATCGTGACAGCTACTATCCCAGAGGTGACCGGAAAGGTGCAGGCAGCCCCACCAACAAGGTCGGCTCCCCCTGTCAGGTCCTGGCCATTCTGTGAATGCTGCAAACTGAGGCTTTGAGGGGAAAATAATACATCCCCTGAAAATAAGCCCTAGGGTGTCTTCTTGAGGAAAAATAAATATAAGACCCTGTCTTATTTTCAGGGAAACACAGTAGATGTTAGTGAAGAGCAACAGCTTTCACTCCAAAAGGAGCTACCCTGAAATCCAGAAGTAGAAAACAGCTTTTCTGTGTGCAAATGAAAAATTTAAGTGATCTTATAGAAAGGTATTTTAATTGGTTAACAGATAGTTCATTTTTATACTTTTTCATGCTTGTTATACAAGTTTTATATTTGTGCCTTTACAGCTCCAAATAGCTTCAAGGCAGATTAAGATTTGATGAAGAGAATTAATATGGGCATAGAAAAGTAAGTGAAAAGGAGAGTAAGTGGATAAGAAGTTTTCAGAAGAAACATTGAAAAAAACTTAAATGAAGACTACATAATTGAGGAATTGAACTTATTTTAATAGATCTTTAACCATTTGATTCCTTAAATTAAAAAGCAATAAATAATTTATTTTTTAATCCAGAATGCAAGGTTTTTGTTTTTGTTTTTAGGTGATTTGCTTTGTTTTTTTAGGCAATTAGCAGTGCCACATTTCTAATTACAGAGAGTAGCTTGGTGTTCAGTTGGCACATATTTATTGAGCTCCTAAAATGAGCCATAATAAATTTATATTTGATCCTGGAGAACGTCCTAAAGTCATACAAAAGTCAGGTAAATTACTAACCTATTTTGTCTGTCTTCCACTCACGAATAAGTTAAGACTATACCAAACAGGACCAATTAGCTAAGAGATTCAGATTTCTTCATGTGGAAGTTGAATAGTAAGGTACTTATATCCTATAGAACCATTAAGAATTACACCTGAATCTTTTTTAGGTAACAAAGTCTAGTTTATTGATGATAAGGTAAACTATGAAGAGTTGAAGGTTCTTAAAATGCAGTAAGTTAAAGTTAAAAATGGGCATAAACAGGAAAGAATAGGGGGTTTGGAGACCTTAGGATATATGTTAGTAGAAGTTGAGGACCATAAAGTAAAATCACACTTTACTGCCTTCAGCATCAGTCTGAGTAAGTTCACGCATTAAAGATTTTTTATTGGCTTTTATTTTTTGCTTGTGTGTTAAGATATGAAAGTAACTTCACGTTAAAGGAATAAGGTTTCAGGCTTGTGAAATTTCTTTCACTCTTGTTTCTACTTTTTTTCTTGTTGGCATTGTTTCTGCTGTCCCCCATTCTTGTATTTTGATAGGTACAAGTCCTAACCAGTTGTGTTTCCTGTTCTTGGAATCTCTTTATACCCAGTTTTAAATATTGCTGTATTTAATGTGCTCCATCTTCCATTTATCATTAACAGTATTTATTAGTAGTTATAATAATTGATTTTTAGAATGCTTATGTGCAGGACACAGTTTTAATCACTTTAGAAGTGTATTATCTATTTTAACTCTCACTGAAACACTCAAATAAAATACTGAAATTTCCAGTTTACAGGTGAGAAGATAGAGGCACGAAGGTCACATAACTTAGCCAAAACGTCTATTAGATAGTGAAGGGTGAGATAGAATTCACAGCTAGGTATTCTGACTCCACAGCTCTTCTCCAGAACACAAGTAGCCTTGGCATTAGCAGTAAGAATGAAAATGATATCATAATGCTGAGAAGGAAAAGATCAAAGACATACAACAATGAAATTTGCTAATGTTTATTAAGGGATAACTATGTTCCAGGAATAATACTAATTGCTTTATGAGTGTTATTTTGTCTTTACACCAACCTTTAAGATTGTTTTCATTTAACTTTGAGAATACTGAGGCATAGTTTCATTAACTTGCCTACAGCCACATGTTAGTAAGTGTTGAAACTAAATTCAAACTCCTGAGCCAGAGTATATATTGTTATTTATTTGCCCATCTCTCTCCCTCTTGCACCGGGAATGTGTAATTTCATTAATCTTCCGGCACATAGTAGGTTTTCATTAAATATTTGTTTATTATAATATGTAAAACCTATATTTAGATGAGAGACCTTATACTCTTCACCTCTTACACAGCACCTTAGAAGCTAATTCTTCCCATGAAACATGTTGGATACTCTTGGGGATACCAAGATTGGTTTGTTGTCGTTGTTTTGTTTTAAACCTTTGGTGTTGAGTTTTAGCACTAAAGGTGGTCCCTGTTAAGTTTTAGCACTAAAGGTGGTCTCTCCAAAAAATAAGTATTTTTAGAACTATTTTAACATTTACCTTTTGTTAAATAAAAAAATATTTTTAAGCAATTAAAACATTCAGAAAATAACAAATAACCACATATATACCATCTGGAATTAGATAATTGTTATTCATGCAGTTTTCCCTACTAATTTATTTAATACTAACCTCTGTGTTTGTTTTATGCTTAAAGCCATATCCAGAAGACCCAGCAGTTTATAAACCACTCTCTCAAGAAGAACTGCAAAGGATAAAGAATGAGAAAAAACAGAAACAAAATGAGAGAAAACAGAAAATATCAGAAAATCGCAAGCATTTGGCTAGTGTACGTGTTGTACAAAAAAACCTCGTCTTTGTTGTAGGTCTGTCTCAGCGCTTAGCAGACCCAGAGGTAAGTCGTCTTCTCTTTTCTTTGTCATCTTGATAGTTTTTCTGTTTACTTACCTTATTTGAAAATAAACAGTTGACTCTGCTCAACTGTCAGATTCCTCTGAAAATGTTAAATCTTAGGAGAAAATAAGAAATGACTTCTTAATAATTGCTAAAAACCAATGACCAGTTGTGATCTTAGGCAAGTGTCTTAATCGTTCTTAGCCTCAGTTTCTTAAGTTGTAAAATTAAAGAGTTGAACTAGATTTCTAAAGACCCCTTTAGTGCCAAAAGTCTGTGAAAATTGGGTAATGATTCTTTTGCTGTTAGGACTATCATGTGACATGAATATTCTTTCTTTCCTCTTTTCTGTAGCTGTATAACGATCAACAATGGAGATGCAGTTACTTGAACCAACTAGAGATCTTAGTAACTTGCATTGCTTAATTTATCCTTCCAAAGTAGTTATTCTTGGTTTTTCAGAACTGTTGTTGTGCTGGATAATTATTCTTAACTTATTGTAAGACAGTTTGGAGGAAAGGGGGAGAATTTGATAAAGTGAAATTAAGGACAGTTCTTTGTCGTTCTTTTGGAGGCAGGGGAGATCTTAACCTTTTTGTTTACTACCTCTTTTTTTCTACTTCCACCACCAGCCTTATTAGAGTAATGTCAAACTCATATTTTCCTTGAGACCCTTGGATACGCATCTACTAATTTTTAGTTTCTGGTATACCATGAGGTGCTGACTAGATTTTGGGGAAGGCAAATGGAAGAAGCTTTTAGACAGCAAGAGTGTTTTCTTAAGTAGGAGAGAGCTAGATTTTAGGGATCTTCTAAAAGTACTTCTTGAAAAGGGATTAAGTAAGATTCATTATGGTTCCAATCAGGGGGAGGGTTTTGTAGTGAATGTGCTTGAGGAGGTAGGAACCTTTCTTCATGCTAAGGGCCCAGGAGTAGGAACTTTAAGGAGTATGATATCTGTTTTTATAAAACTTAATTTAGAGAGAATAATAAATACTTATTTACAAAGAATTTACTTCAAAAATCAATAGAAGTGAGTCAGGGAAATGTTACTAAGAAGGATCTATCATGAACAATAAACCAGAAGGCAACTCACAAATTATTAGGACCTAGGTCCAGGAATGCTGTCAATGGGGGAATTGTGTGATACTCAGGAGACCAAATTCTTTCCAGAGCCAAAGGGAATGGTCTAAAGTTTATACAGTAAAATACTTCCTCAATAAGAAATGTTAAGAAGAGAGCTCATTTTAGGCCTGTGACTCAACTTCAGCAACCAGTTCTCCCTTCATTTTAGCTGTTGGTTACTCCCCAGGCAGCCAGAATCCCACCTCACCCTTGACCATTTCCTTGAACACCACCTCAACTTTGCACTAACCCTTTTATCTCCCTCTTTCAACTGCCTTTTTTTTTTTTAACCAAGAGGGCACTTCTGCCTCTATTTACTCCTACTAATCCTGTTGTTTAGAATCTACTTTTGCCTTATTGAAACTGAATTTTTATCTTGATATGAGACCTCTTGGATATGGATGTACTTGTTTTTAGTAATACATCTTTGATTTGGTCAGCTGTAGCACTGGAGGTTTATGAAGCAGCACTCAAAAGCTGGATGTAATTAAGCCATAGATTGAATCTGATTTTGGATTATGGGTTTCCTACCTCTTTTTTTGTGTCTGTGATTTATAAGTTTTTATTTACTTATAGAGATCTCTTTTTTCCATTTCAAATAACTCCAGTAAGATTAATTTGAAGACCGATTATACAGAAGGAAATTAATCTAGGTGGTGATTAGTGAGAGAGCATTTTATCTTAAGTCTATTTAAAAAATTACTAGTTTCATACTTTTGAAATCATTGTTGCTTGGTGGAGGACAATGAATTTTTTTCAACATTGGTTACTTTCATTTATTTCTCTTGAAAGCCTAGGAAGACCAGAGACAAGTGTTTTATTTTTTATTAAATACTACCACTTTAAAATATCTTTTAAAATTCATTTAATTTGTCTATATAACCTTTTCAGTTTTTGGAAAACTTAAAGTTGACTTCACCGAAAACTCAAAAGAATTTTCAAATTGTTAGTGTTACTTTCAAAGCAAAGAAGATCCATATAGTTTACTTAGCTTTTGGATGATGAACAATTTGATATTTGACTAAATTCCGATTAACAAAATGTGGGAGAGTTTAAGAATAATTAAGGCTTAGTTTGAAAATAATTTTTGTACATCAGAAAGCTTCATGCCAAGATTGTCAAATATATTCATTTATTGGTTAATAGAAAAACTATCTTAGAAGACATGGCAATTAGAGGCAGTGATTAGATTATAGACAGTGATGATCTTCAGATTCTAAGTCCTAAAATTGTAGATTTATAGTGACCTAATTCATTTATTCTGAAAATTAATTCTTGAATACTTAACATGTGCTAGGCATTTTCATGTTGGAAATAAAGTAGTTAGCAAGCCAGACACAGTCTTTACCCTTAACAGGCTTACAGACTAGTGGGGAAGACAATTTCAGTGCTTACATGTGTGTTAAGCATTATAAAAAGGGAAGTACACAGCTCTTTGGGAACATATAACAGTTGAGTACTTAATGTGGAGAGTCACAAAGCCTCTCTAAGGAAGGATAATTAAGGTAGGCTTGAAGAATTAATAGGTGTTAGCTAGGCAGCATATATGAACAGTAGTTTCCCAGTGTGGTAGCCTGAGAGAACAGCTTGTTTGAGAAACGAAAAGACTTAAGAGACACAACAGTTCATTTTACAAATAAGAAACTGAGGCAAAGAGAATTTGTGTGACTTGCCTATGGTCTTACAGCTCCTGTTCCACTGTATACTGATGATTGGGCCAGTTGTTCACCCACCCATTCATTTATACTCTTCTATCCATCTGATTACCAAGTTTTTGTTTTTCTCTGTAGTGTCCATGAATACTTGACTGTGTTCCCAAAGAATATATAGCAAGACATTTTAGTCATTAGGCATACCATTGGATATTTATAATTCTGTCATATGGCCTTTTATAGTCTGTTAGTACTAAAACTGGCCCACTGTGAGGTAAATACATGACAGCAAGTATTTAGATAATGTGCTGATGTACAGGGTACTCTGTCTACTTCCCTGACCCTTTACTTTATTCACTAGAATACTATTTTGCTGGTTATTTAGGCAGAATCTGAAATGTTCAAGTTAATATGGAGAGTTTAAATTCTTTGAATTTCCCCTGCTTGGGCAGCCTGTTTCTTAACAGCCACTAGTCATTTGCTAATACTTTGAGGCCCACTAGTGTTATATATTCATGTAATTCTTTTTGTTCAATACTAAGACAGTTCAGTTTTTCAGTAAACAGTTACTGAGTACCTACAGTAAGGCACCACATGACACTGAGCATAAACTGGATAAGCAGGGTAGTACCTGCTTATTTACAAAAGTAACAATACACAGGAGAAGTACTGTAGGCTATGGAGGCACAAAGGATAGCACCTGACCTTGGGAGGGAGGTAACTACCCCTCTGCTATCTTTGGGGTAAAGTGCTTCTGGTACAGGAACTGTACAAATGCTTCTGGATGAAAAAGACCTCAATCTACAAGTGATTTGTTTGACTGGAAGATTAGAGTGCAATGGTGAGAGATGAGGTTATCAAGGTAAGTGGTGATGAATCATGAAGGGCTTTCTAACCATGCTAAGGAGTTTGCTCTTTATCCTAAAGGCAGAGGAAAGCTGTTGAATATTCTTATGAACAGTGACATAGCTAGGTTTGTGCTTTGAAAATATCTTTCTAGCTGCAGTGTGAACGTGTCAGTGTAATTATATACCAGTCTCATGTTATTGTGAAGATGTTATACCCAAATGTTGGCAAGGGACTGTTTCCATAAACCAGTGATATTCACACTTACCAGATTCAGTGCCCACTTTTTAAAAACTAGTATTTTATAATATCCCTTGACTTTCTTGAAATGACTTCTTGATAATATAATTTGTCTACACACATAATTTGAAAAAAATATATAACGGAGAAATAAAAGGAAAGTAAATATGGAAAGACTACTTCTACATGTAAATTCTTGGGCACTGCTGCTTGAGAACCTTGCTATTCCAAGTATGATTTCTGGGCCAGTAGCATTAGTGATAGGTTATTATGCCCACTATCAGGCACTGCCTCAGACCTACTGGATCTGAATCTGCATTTTAACTAGACTTATGTGTATTCAAGTTCTTGAAATATTATTTTACACCACATAATAAAGTAGTAAGATTCCAGCACTATTTATAGAATCACTGAGAGTGACAACTACAAATGCAGATTGTTATAGGTGTATATATTGGCAGCTCAGCTTCCATGAAATGCCAATGATGTGATTTTTCTGAAAAAATCTTAGTAAAATTTCAACCAAAGCATGTGTAGACTTCCTTTGATTATATATTATCTACTTTTCTATACATTTAATGTATGTCAAAACTAGGAAAATACTTTGTGTTTATATGTAATATGGATTTGTTTCTAGGTTCACTTAATTATAAACAGGCTTCCTCAGCTTCATGAACATCTTGCAGGACATTGAAAAGTTATGCAGGACTGTTCTTTATTGTGCAGGGCTAACCATGAGCCTTGTAAGATATCCCTGGGTCCTATCCACTGAACACTAGTAGTGTATCCCAGTTGCTTTTACAGTTTCCCCCAACACAGGCTTCCACAAATTTCCAAAATGCCCCCTGAGTGTTTCCCTCATTTGAGAACCACTGTCATAAAGTCACATATATGAGATGCTGATACGGGATAACCTGTGACCAGCCTGAACCCCTTGGAGCAGGTATTTGAGCTGTGAGGCCAGTTGCTGAGTTGGTTTACATCCAGCTGTAATATTGGATGCAGTTCCAAACTCTACTTGCCAGGAAGCATTTTCAAACTATACTCTTCCCTATCCTTCAACCCAGAAACTTTGTTTGGAATAACCCGAGGGTCCTTGCACTAGCCATTATTACTATCATATCCTTCAGGGGATTTGAATGGAAAAAAGATTAAAGACCAGTGTAATCAGCTCATCTTCTAGTACATTAAAATTGGCTGTAGCAAACATCACAACCCTGTACTTATAAGCACCTACAATAAAATATGGTAAGATTAATGACTTTACATGGATTAAGTTGAAGACTAAGAATTAATGGTACACCAACCATAGACTATTTCATGAAGCTTTGATTCTATGCAGAACATTGTAGCTAGATTATAAGTGTGTAAGAATATTATCAAACATTGAGAGAGAGGTTGTTATTTGGAGAAATTTTAGGAATGGTTGGTCTAAAGGTAAATTCTAGGAAAACCACAAATTAATTTTGAAGTAATTACAAATCATGGGAGAGGGTTTTCTGGTCTCTTCTCTTCTCTTCTCTTCTCTTCTCTTCTCTTCTCTTCTCTTCTCTTCTCTTCTCTTCTCTTCTCTTCTCTTCTCTTCTCTTCTCTTCTCTTCTCTTTTCTCTCTCTTCCTTCTCAGGCAGGTTTTCTGGTTTTGTTTTTTAATTTTTTGTAGAGATGGCATCTTGCTGTGTTGCCCAGGCTGGTCGCAAACTCCTGGCCTTAAACTATCCTCCTACTTCAGCCTCTCAAATTTCTGGGATTATAGGCATGAGTCACTACACCCATAGGAGAGGTTTTTGTATCAAGTTACATACTGGTCGAATTAGCCAAGGTTAAGTTTGTAAAAGAAGCTAAAAGAATTCACATAGTGATCACAAAGTGAAAGGGGTGAGATAAGTATGAGGGAGAAATAACCACCAAGAAGTAACCAAGTAATAAAAAAAGAAGTGTACAAATTTGTTTCGCAAATGTCATTTAGCAGGAAAAGAGGGAACAATAACCCACAGGGCAGTTCAGAAATGCTGAAATTGATAATAGGAAACTATATACACAATGATAAATCATAAAGCATAGGTCGAGGGGGCACTCTGTTTTATTTTGAATTTGTAGCTTATTATCAGTATTTTAATGTATATCAAATATTATATGCAATAGCTTTATGAGTAAGGACTAGTCTACTTACATCTGTTCTTTCAGTTCTATCCCTGCTGTAATATGTAATTTTGGTCATAGTTTTGAGATTTACTTTCTTACAAGGATCATTTATTAATAATAGTGTAGTTAAGATCTTTGATCTATTTTATGTTTAAAAATACTGTGAAGGTAAGATCTCCTCATATTATTGGTATGATATTAGAACATAGTAGGCAATAGCAAACTTAATGAATCTCAGTTTCTATTCAGTGGGTCAAAAAAGAATAGCTGTTAAACTCTTGATGTCTTGTAAGTTTAGCT
Source organism: Microcebus murinus (assembly GCF_040939455.1). Taxonomy (NCBI): domain Eukaryota; kingdom Metazoa; phylum Chordata; class Mammalia; order Primates; family Cheirogaleidae; genus Microcebus; species Microcebus murinus. Next base: position 86,504,134 of record NC_134112.1, on the reverse strand, counting down.
ATACAAATTGCAGTTAGGAAGTAGTCACATTTGTTAGAAAACTTTAAACATTAATATTTTCACTGAAGAGGGATGGTGAATGTTCCCATTATAAGGATAAAGTTGATGAAAATGGGGACAGTTTATACCTTATTTCTTCTTCTTTTATAGGTTTTAAAACGACCAGAATATTTTGGGAAGTTTGGTAAAATACATAAAGTTGTCATCAATAATAGCACATCATATGCAGGCTCACAGGTAACTAATTATAGGGATTTTTGCCTTTCCTCCCTATGGTCTGGGCTTGACCTGGGCTGTTCAGAAGGAAAATTTGCTTTCTGTGATTAGAAAGCTTGAGGTACATGGACTTAAACAGTGTAGTGACCTCTGTTGGTGGGGTGGGGGAATTTTTGGTGCTCATTTGACCCTTCTAAGACTTAATAGTAAGTTGACAGTAGTAAGGGGGAAATAGTAAAACAAAGATTTAGTGATGGAGTGAAGGGGAGGGGTAGTTGAGTCTGTTATCAGGCAATCTGATAGATAGGGATTTCTAATTCATAGTATTTTTAGATATTAAAGACTTAATGGAACATCTTTGTTATGCTGGTATTAGCAGATAGAATACTGTTTGTTATAGTATTTATTTTTGACAAAACACAATAGGACACAGTATCTTTAAATCTGATTTTTAAAAATCTGTAAATTTCAAATTTTTTAACCTTGACGAGCCTGTCAAATGACTTTTTAAAAAAATAAATACCAAGCAAAAGATAATATTTTATTCATATATGATAGTCTACTTTAAATCAGATAAAACCCATTAAGTGTGATTGCTTTTACATGAGCTAGTATAGTATTTAATCAAAACTGCTACCACTTCTAATTATTGTCATTACTATTAATAATAGTAGTAGTGAAGGTCTTTAGAATTTCCTAGATTGTAAGACAGTTTTTTTTAAGTGTTGTTTAATTTGAAACTACTAACAGTGGAATGGGATGTTTTCACTTTAGGGTCCAAGTGCCAGTGCTTATGTAACCTATATCCGGTCAGAAGATGCTCTCAGAGCCATACAATGTGTCAACAATGTGGTAGTAGATGGCAGAACACTTAAGGTAATACAGTCCTCTTGTTATTTTTTTCTTTTAAAAGGGAAGGGATAAGATGTATAAGTTGAGGAGAATCTACCATTTATATATTAAATTTTAAGACTGTTAATTTTAAGATTGTGTCTTAGGTATTCTTACCAACCTATGATAACTAATTTGTTTACTGCTGACTTATATAGGGTTCTGTTTTGCTAGATAGGAATAAACACATTCATTATTAGGGGATAATCTTTACAAACCTCCCATTTTTACATATAATTTTGTGAAAATGAAACCATTATTCTTCTCATCAGAAATGGTAATGGTTCTAATTTTTTGTCCTTAAATATTTGGTCATTGATTTAGGTTTTAGCAAAAGGTCCCAACAATGCTTCATGTAAATAGAAGGATGGCATAATTAGAAAAAGGATTTGCCTTCTTGTGTGCCTAACCACTCATAACATGGAACAGATTTTTGTCTATCTCCTCTCTTGATATATAGGGAAGAAGATTTGGGTATTCAAGTTCTGGAAACCATAGATTGAGATGTTTTCTTTAGTTCTTCCAAATGAGCATCATCTGTAATAAATCCTACCAGTGATGGTACATTTCTGTAGCATTCGCAGCCATACTTCTTGTTTTGTCTCGTCTGTGCCTGGTTTTAGGTGAAGTGAAAACACTAAATATGGAAATTTTCATTGTGGTGTCAGTTCATATTTTGAGTCTTCTTTTCCCTTACCCCTTTTCTTCCTGCAGGCATCTCTAGGTACAACAAAATACTGCAGTTACTTCTTAAAGAATATGCAGTGTCCCAAACCCGACTGCATGTATCTACATGAATTGGGGGATGAGGCTGCAAGCTTCACAAAAGAAGAAATGCAGGTAGTAAAGTCATGTGAATTATCAACTTTGTAGAAAAGGGAGTACTTTTTCTTTATAAGTTATAATTATAAAAGCAAAAACTAAGGGGTTGATTTTTTTGAAAAAACAAGTATTAGTTTAAAGTAGCATTTTCTAAACAAAATGTTTCAAAAAATGTCAGTTCTGCAGGATATTGTTACAATAAAAATGGGTCTATGGTCAACTAAGTTTGAAAATGAAGATAAACAGGTTTCTTTTCTGTAGGACTTCTCAAAGTCTTTAATATGATAATACATGTGTAAGAGGGGGGTGTACAACCAGAACTTAATTGACCAAGGAAAGCACTTTGGTAAATGCTACTTTAAGGGGAATGTCAACAAAATGAAAGCTAAGTGGGATTCTGTACTTAAATTGGTTGTTTTGTTGGCCAATCTCTACTCTTTACAGAGCATATCAGAAAGTAATATTCTATCAAATGATACTAATAAGCTAACATTATTTTTATTACAGTGATTCTCCCAGTGAAAGTGTCCCCTGAATCATTATCCTGTAAAGGATGAATTGAAGGTTTAATATCCTATGTTCTTTTTTACATATCCTCTTCTCCTGTCTCCTTTCAATTTGTAGTATAAACATACCTTTACAAGTAAAAATATTGACCATACGGCATATTAAATGAGGATTATACCAAAGCACAATGCTGCACTTCCCTATTGTAGATGAGGACTTCAGATTGTTGCTGTGGACTTTTCAGGAATACTTCTCATGTAGAAGGTGGGGGGCATTCATTGCTACCTTTCATTCTCCAGGTCAAACTAGAGACAGTCTGATGGAGACGCCTTTAAGAGAATATTGTTAAATAAAATGAAGTATTACCTTTTTTGACTTGGAGCTAGTACAGATTAAATCCCATTATGATAAATTCACTGGAGTTTCTTGATAGTATGGTCTCTATGATTCAAAAACAATGTTAAAATAAGGTCTGTCTGATATTTAACAAGGATTTACTGATTTCTTCAGTGTATGCTTTTTTGTTTTGTTTTTTGAATGAAATTTAAGATGGAACCATTTCAAACTGAATTTTAGCTAGTGGTGGAGGTATACTTTACTGACATGTTCAGTTACAATGAAAATTTCTATCAAAGAATATCCAAGGCCCAATTGATCTCATTTAAAGGTTTAGTGGCCTGGGTGTGGTGGCTCACACCTATAATCCCAGCACTTTGGGAGGCCTGTGGTGGGGGCACATTGCTTGAAGCCAAGAGTTCAAGACCAGCCTGGGCAGTAGAGCAAGACCCCATCTCTACAAAAAAAATCTTAAAAATAGCTGGGTGTGGTAGCATGGGCCTATAGTCCTAGCTACTCAGGAAGCAGAGAGGCAGGAGGATCCCTTGAGCCTAGGAGTTCAAGGCTGCAGTGAGCTATGATCACACTCCTGCACTCCATCCTGGGTGACAGAGTAAGACCTTGTCTCAAGTCTTATTGAACAATAAAAGAAAATGTACGGACAGTCCTTTGGAACTCATTTGTAATGGGATTTAACCTGTCTTTATGAACTGCCCCTGTAGAGTCATTTTAATATCATCTTGAACTCTTTGTGGCTAATGAAAGCCATAATAACTCTTGAAATATTGATTGCAGAAAGAATTTTCAAGGCTTTTCATGTTTTAAAGATGTAAAATCCACATCTAAATGTATTTTTAAAAATAATTTAAAATTTATTTCATAGTATTGTCCTGAATTCATCCTGTTCTTCACCTGAGTTCAAATTACTTTGAAAAGGGATTTCTCTGTTAAAAACACTTCCTCGGTGTAGAAAGGAAATTTGAATAAGTTATATCATGGCAAAAATCAGAAAATCTTCCTTGTTACTTCTTAGTTCAGAATTTCGTACCATAGGAAATATTTATAGGTCCAACGGAAATAGGCAAATAGCCTCTAAGAACAGGGAACAATGCATTGTGCAGTACATGTGATACAGTTGTACTCAATTAAATGACATTGCCCTCACTTGTTATTGTTTTGCTTTTGTTTTGATCTGTTCCGTTTTGATTTTGCTGTAATATGTATTTAGACCATAATTTAAAAATAATTAACATCCCTGAAGGTAAGTAAAGATACTTTTCCAGTCATGATGTGCATTCAAATAGTAAAAAGTTACTCAAAGTAATTAATTTTATTATCATTTATTTTTGTGTATGATTAGCTTCCACAGTCTTTGCCTAATCTCTCCCATAACATTTGTAATGTTGCCTTCTGGTACAGCTACCCAACTATAGTAAATGCAGCATTCTCTTGTTGTATGTAGCAGTGGTCCCCAACATTTTTGGCACCCAGGATGAGTTTCATAGAAGACAATTTTTCCACAAAAGGTTGGGGGTGAAACTCAGGTGGTGATTCAAGCCATGGGTAGCAGCTGTAAATATAGATGAAGCTTCACTGGATCCTGCCTTGCCTAGCTACCTGCCACTCACCCTCGATTGCTTCTTTGTTGCTAGTCTCATGTCTAAATTTAAAGCATATAGGATGGGAGTTGGCAAACTTTTTCTTAAAAGGGACAGTTAGTAAATATTTTAGAGTTTATTAGTCTCTGTCACAACTGCTTCACTCTGCCTCTGTTGTAGTACTATCCCTCTGCCATTGTAACAGAATAGCAGCCATAGATAGTATGTAAATGAGTGGACATGGCTGTGTTCCAATAAAACTTTATTTATGAAAACAGGCGACTGGCTACAAATTGTTGACCCTTGGTCTAAAGTTTAAAATACATTTTTATTTTACTCTTGGTAGCAATGGAGGAAAGGAGAGAGTAAAAACAAATTAATGAAATTTTTGCTTAGTGTCAATATAGTAAAACTATTCATCTGTGACAATCTCTGAATTAAAAAGGAGATTAATTGATCAATTGATTGTTGTCGATTTTCAAAAAACTCAGTAATGACCTGTCATAAGACTTAATTCTTATACGAAAGATTTGAAAGTAGATTTAAATTGTACCTGTATAGCTTTTGAACTAGTGAAAATATTCTCTCCTTAATATGCTTTTCTATATAATAAAGAGGTTAATTTATGGAATATATATCATGTGATTTTATTGGAATTTTCATTGGTCTGGAAGTTTTGTGACGTCATCCTCACAGGTTTCTCTGACTCCACGAAAATACCCTGTATTTTCAATTTAGCATATATTTAATAATTCAGAAGGTAATTCAGTATTTTATACTAGCCATTTTGTGAATCCCACTGCAGTTTTAATTTCTTCTTTATTAGGCGGGTAAACACCAAGAATATGAACAGAAGCTACTTCAAGAATTATATAAATTAAATCCCAATTTTCTTCAGCTGTCTACGGGTTCAGTTGATAAGAATAAGAACAAAGTGACACCACTGCAGAGGTATGATACGTAAGTATTGATATTCACATACTCAGACATCTTACCTTCACATCTGTTAGTCTTTTCATTCTGTCTTTTTCAGGTAAAAGCCTGTTGACAAGGTCTGTCATTTATGCAAAATTGTTTAGATATATGGGAAATGTTGAGTGACAATTTCTGGGTTTGAATGTTTGCTGCCTGCTGCTCCCTGATAATACCTCAGACTAGCCTCTTGATGGCTTCACCTTTTGCAGCGATTTGCAGACTCCCTTGAGCCCAGGGAACACCCTCCTTCTTAAAAAGGAAATTAAAGGATGTTGGGTATAAAAGGCTCTTGTCTCCTAATTTAGGTTTTTTTTTCCCCCTGATATAACCAGGGGCGGAGGGTACTGTAAAAGAGAGAGTGCAGTTATCTCAAGGAAGCATTTTATGTTGGGGACACAAATATTGAAGGATATCTAGTCCCAAGATTACTAAAGTTATATTCTGTGAGTGAGGAGAGTATTCCATATTCAGAATCTTACTTAGGAGACCTGTCACCTCCTATCTTCCACCCCCAACATAGTTTTAGGTAGAGTATATTGCGTCAGTGCTTAAACAAATTTATAGTCTTTAGTACTGAGAGTCTCATTCTGATAAGGTGATCTTCATATCTTGGATTGTATTTGATTATGGCCTGTCAGAAAATTACGTAATTAAGAAATGTAATAATTTTAGGATTTTACTCTACTCTGAACATTCCATGAGTTTGATTTATTAGGAACTTTGTTCTATTTTTTTATTGATAAGTTTAACTTATATCAAATGAATTTTAAAAGTAAATAGCTATAATTAATTTGGATATGTTAACTGTCTTCTTTTTTAATTTTAAAGTTAAATTTTTCTAAGTGATGTTTTAATGTCTGGGTGTTAAATATTATAGCCCAATGTCTATTTAGTAATAAAATAATGTAACAACCATCTTTCAGATGTAGCTAATAATAACTACATGGATTTTTGTCTGAGTCCATTTCTTCAAAAAAATATTCTTATGTATCAATTTTTGAAGTCCTTGTTTATTCCCTTTGATAATAAATATTATTTAATATTAAAGGCTATTTAAATACTTATTTATACACATATACATACATACATATGTATGTATATGTGTATATAAATAGGCCACAAAGCAAAACATAAAGTTATTGTATAGTAAACTATGTGAAATTTGTTTATATCAAAGCTAAGAATAAAAGCTCAGTCTAAACAGAGATCTTTCTGGTTTGACAAGCTTTGATCTTTGCCTTTGATCTTTTGTACCCATCCTTTTCTAGCCCTGTATATTTATTTTGTGATGAACCATATGCTATTACTTATCTCATTGGTTGCCATCTCTTTAGTGCTTGGTATAAGAATGAGGTTATTGTAGTAAACATTTATTTCACATGCTTTTAACATTTATACACATCATTGTTCTCATTTAAAATGTTGTCATTCTAATTTAAGTCACATTCTGGATTTATAGCCCCTAGTGGTTTCAGAGCAAAATCTAAAATTTAGATGATCTCTTTGAGATAACATTTGTTATTTTCTGAATATAAAAGTAACATGTTTTCATTGAAGGAAATGTGAAAAATTTATGAAAGTATATAGAAGAAAATAAATATTGTATGAGATCTAAATACCCAGAGCTTTTCACTGAAAATTATTTGTGTTCAGCAGGCCCTGAATAACATCATTTCATTTAATGTTGTTTTGTTATAATGATGAGAAAAAAATTGACTCCCAGCCTGGGTCACTGTCTGGAGTTTGCATGTTCTCCTTATGTCTGTGGGTTTTTTCTGAGTACTCCAGTTTCCTCCCACATCCCAAAGCTGTGCATGCTAGGTGAATTGGAATCTCGGAATTGTCCCAGTGTGAATGAGTGTGGGCGTCAGTGTGAATGTGCCTTATGATGGAATGGCATCCTGTTCAGGATTGGTTGCTACCTAGCACCCTGAGCTGGGACAGGCTATGGGCACTGGTGACACTAAACTGAAATAAGTAGGTTGGAAAATGTATGAATGAATGAATACAAATTATAGTGAAATTAAAATTTTTATATGATGGTTACATAAATGCATGACAATAAATGATGTAGTATGAAAGTGCTCAGTGAGCCCACCATATTAGTTATGGTTTTTGTTTGAACTGTGTGGTGGCAGGAGGTGCTCCTTACAATTTTGACTTTGCAAACATTTGGTTCTTGATTTAACCCACCACTACTACAACCTCTGTCATTCACTGATTAACCAAAAATTGGGTAATTATCTTACTTGTTTTTATTAATCTTTCTTAAATGTATGTATAGCTCACATTTATTTCAGTTTTAATGTTAGAAGTGTTTGGAGTCTTTCTTTAAAAGTTTGGTGATGTTTATGTGATCAGAAGTACACTGTAGGAACATAACTTTTATTTACATAAATTAGCCTATGGTAAAATTGGCTTCATTCTATCTCGTTTTGCTTAAAGGTGTAGTTTCTAAGAACCTATTGATAACGTTAAATAAGGACTTTTCGTATTTCTCTTTGCATTGTGTATTTCCTTGGTCCTACTCAAGAGATATGTTTTTTACTTCTTCAGGGTAAGTTGGGAAAAAAGATACTCAAAAGAAGGATTCCATGTTCTTGTTTCTTGGAATTCCTAGATAGTATCAGTTTTACAGGAAGAATTGCAGAAAGCAAAGTTCAGGACCTTATGGATTGAGACACAACTTAAAATGTAGTTTTCTCTTATTTAAATTAAGCCAAGGTACAAATCTTAAGAGTACCAATAGCTACTAGTCTTCACTGAACCCTGACATGGTCCCCTGATAAACATATTGTTAGTAAGTGAAATTTTCTGTAATATGTCTTATTCCTCTCTCAATGAGCAGAAAATTCCAAAAGGGAACATGGCATTTGTTCCCCCGCCATTATTATTAATTTTAGAGCGTTATCAGTCACATTGAGTTTTGAGCTATAGATGCGCTGTTTTTTAATATGAATAAGTTGCTTTGAAATGATGAATACACAAAATGTGAGTGGGAAGTGAGGAAGCCATGCAATAGTGATGCTTAAGGACTGGATCTTTTATTTTTAAAGTTGGGGCTTTTGAATACCTTCATTAAATTAAGACACTATTTATGTACCCACTAAAAACTGTGAAAGGAACAGGAGCTGGGTGGGCTGCTGTGCCCAGGACAGTGAGCAGACCTAGTTACAAGAGTTATGGAGTATGCAGATCACTCAATATAAGTGGTTATGACTTGATATTGTGGCTCAGACAAGCCCCCATTAAGGAAATGGAGAGGTTCAGCTTTAGACTTAGGGGGAAGGAGGGTTGAACAAAAACTTGGTGTTTTTTTTGTTCATTTACTATCCTTATTAGTTCCTATTTGGTATATATTGTTATTTTACTACAGACAAGAAAACTAAGTTTCAAAGAGTTTAAATATTTTCCAGAATCCCACAAAAATAAGTGATAGACCAGATTTTTAGCAAAGTCTCTGTTACCTTAAAGCCCAAGCTTATTCTCCCACTCTGCCATAGCTTAGTCTAGATGTAAAATTCTTATGAGCAACTCTCAGGAAAAACCTCTTTAACATTAATCAAATTAATTCAGTTAAATGAAACCAAGCCATAATTATATATAGTTTGACTGAAAATCTTTAGTTCTTGAGGCTTAATATTACAGGATAAATTTAGTGGATGGACTGTGAATTCCTAGGATTTGATGGGTTTTTTAGCAAAATTTTCCCTAAACCACAGATTGGTGGCAGTAATAGATTGGCTAAAGAAATGGTGAAAGGCAATTTATACAGGAATTTATTAATTTTAATTACATTGAGATGAAGTGAAGTGTCTGTCTTTAAAAAAATACTGCTATATTCTTATTGAAAATCAAGTATAAGCTCTGATAGACTTGAAGATGTAGTCAAAATACCTTATTAATTCAGCAGAATAGGAATGGTCACTGCATGAATCCTGTTCTCATACCCTGGCGTTATTTGGTAAACCCCTGAGATTTAGAAAAGTTATGGTCCCTGGTCTTGTAGAAAAAAGTCTTGAGCAGAGCTTGTTAAATTGTGGCTAGGCCTCAGGGTAGATATCTTTGAACTCTGAAATTTTATGTAAAATTTTGCATTTGTACACATTTTTCTTGAGAGAGGATCTATGACCTAAAAATAATTATCAGTTATTGGTGTAGATGGTGCTGCTCTGCTCATTCTTATAGGTAGATTAGAGGTGAACTCAGGAGTGGCCAAAAGCAGTGATTCTCAAAGTATGGACAGGTGCCATGAAAGATGGCCTGTGTTTATAAAATTGATCTCCAGAAAGATTTTCTGTCTTGTATTATGAGTAAATGATGTATAGTTCCCCACTTTCAGCTTTGCACAAAACTAAGAGCTTTTTACTAGTAAACTAAGTGGGTGAGTTAAGATTTGCTAAAATTTTATGTACATTAAAATTAGTAGATTATTAGATTATTTTAAGTTTATATCCTAGAATCATATTTCTCTTAAGTTTTCTTCTCATGTTGTGTTTGGATATATACAGTTACTATACATGTGTATAGTAGCAAACTAGTAAGTGTGCTGGGGTATCTTGTCCCACCTAAGTAGAATAGTCTAAAAAAGTTAGAGCTACTGGTGTAACATATTTATTCTACAGAGTGGGGTGGGATGAGTGTGAGAAGAAGAGCAGTTAGAGATAGGGTTGTTTATGCCCTTGCTTCCTAGAATAGAAGAAAGGCACATCAAACAAGCAGTTGTGTGTTTAAATTCAACTTAAATACATAGTATTACGTTGGTGCAAAAGTAATTGTGATTTTAGCATTGTTGAAAATTGCCATTTGTTATTGAAATACATTTTAAATAAGTGTGGTTATGTTATACATCATTTTAATGTGCGTTTCTCGCTTTATGTTTTTTTGCTAATGACTTATTACTTGCTGTTTATTTTATATTTATTTTAGACTATGGAAATGATGTTAGACAAAAAGCAAATTCAAGCAATTTTCTTATTCGAGTTCAAAATGGGTCGTAAAGCAGCGGGGCAACTCGCAACATCAGCAACACATTTGACCCAGGAACTGCTAATGAACCTACAGTGCTGTGGTGGTTCAAGAAGTTTTGCAAAGGAGACAAGAGCCTTGAAGATAAGAAGCGCGGTAGGCAGCCATCGGAAGTTGACAATGACCAGTTGAGAGCAATCACTGAAGCTGATCCTCTTAAAACTACATGAAAAGTTGTCGAAGAACTCAACGTTGACCACTCTATGGTTGTCTAGCATCTGAAGCAAATTGGAAAGGTGAAAAAGCTTGATAAATGGGTGCCTCCTGAGCTGACCAAAAATCAAAAAATTGTCATTTTGAAGTGTCATCTTCTCTTACTGAATGTAAGAACAACAAATGATTTCTCGATGGGATCATGACATGTGATTAGTGGATTTTGTACAACCAGCAACAACCAGCTCAGTAGTTGGACCGAGAAGCAGCTACAAAGCACTTCCCAAAGCAAACTTGCTCCAAAAAAGATCACAGTCACTGTTTGGTGGTCTGCTGCCAGTCTGATCCACTACAGCTTTCTGAGTCCCAGCAAAACTGTTATATCTGAGAAGTATGCTCAGCAAATTGATGAGATGCACCAAAACCTTCAACACCTACAGCCAGCATTGGTCAACAACAGAAAGGGTTCAATTCTCCACAATACCTGACCACACATTGCACAACCAGTGCTTCAGAAGTTGAACGAATTGGACTATGAAGTTTTGCCTTATCCACCATATTCACCTGACCTCTTGCCAACCGACTGCCACTTCTTCAAGCATCTCCACAACTTTTTGAGGGGAAAATGCTCCCACAACTAGCAGGATGCAGAGAATGCTTTCCAAGAGTTTGTCGCATCACAAAGCACGAATTTTTACACTAGAAAAATAAACATTTCTTATTGGCAAAAAAGGGTTGATTGTAATGGTTCCTATTTTGATTAATAAAGATGTGTTTGAGCCTAGGTATAATGATTTAAAATTCACAGTCTGAAACCTTCAATTACTTTTGCACCAACCTAATATCTTTTTCAAGATTAAATTTGTTTCTATAATACAAAAATTAAAATGAATAAATGAATACTTGCTGTGTTTGAAAGGTTGCTATATTCTCTGATATATTTAGGATGATAGATTTCCATCTTTCACCTTTAATATTAAAAATAACTAATTTTTTCTACTTACTAGTAAATCAAAACGTTTGTTTTCATTCATGTTAGGTAGGTCTTAGAGTTATGAGAAAATTCCGATTAAAATCATACATGTGTAACTACAATCATTTTAGGTTTATTAAGACATTTTTTTCCTAGCCTTTTTTATGCCTATGCCATTTAAGATGTGGCCATATTTTAGTAGCAGAATGATACTTTAAGTGTTACTGTATATTTGAAGCCTATATCAAATGAAATATATTCTGTGGAGGCAAATTTTACCTGTTAATAACTGAAATATCCATTATGTTAGCAAATATTTAAGTATATCTCACAGTTATATAGGACTCTGGTGAGCTGGAAAAATTAACATTAATTCTTCTAAATGAATATAGAAATATTTAATTTAGAAGCAAAGTGAATATGTATTTGTGTATATAGTAACACGACAGTGAAATTTCTGTCCTGATGTTAATTTTGTCTTGTTTTCAAAATGTAACTAAAAATTAATACAATCCCTTTGACTGTTTTTGTTTTAAACTTGCTAAACAAAGGAGTTAGACCTCAGCATTTTTTTTAGCCCACCCCTACTTCCTGAAAATGATTTTTTTTTTTTTGATCCTTCTATGTAATTGTCTTATGTTGCAAATTTTAAAAAGCAGCCATGAGACCATTTGGCATCACCACTAAGGAAGTAGTAAGTAAAAGGAAGTAAAATTCAAGCACTGCCTTTGGGACAAGGTAGAAGAGAGCAAAACTTGGCTGGGCATCTGAAGATTCAAACAGACCCTGCTGTGTCATTGACTACGTTTTTGCAGAGAGTTTTGGTTTATCTGTGAAATAAAGTGTTTAATTGTAATGATTCCTTTTAGCTGTGAAATCTAATAATTTGAAAGACTTTGAGGAGACTTTTGATGCCTTTTTATTCTGTTTCTCTTCATTTTATCTGTTAAAGTGATCATCCGATACCAGATGATTCAGTTCAGACTAATTGAATCAGAATGTTTAGGGATGGAGTCTGAATATATACTTTATACTTTAATATGTATATTTATGCTTATATATTTATTTTTTATTAATAAAAGCTCCTTAGTACTTGATTCCAACTGCTCAGGTTAATTTAAAAACATTTACTCCTAAGAAATCTGTAATTTCTCCATAGATTTCAGAACTCTTTAGGACTGGAACTTTTTTTTTTTTTTTTTTTTTTATATAATTTTTTTTTCCAGGGTCCAAGCCCCAGAGCACCAACACAGTGGCCACTCTCACAGGCAAGGACCTAGGACTGGAACTTTAAACAAATTAATGAGACCTGTTTATATGAGAATATATATTAATGAATTTTTACCTACAGGGATTTAAACATACAACATTGCCTTCTAGAGATAACATCCCGATTATGTTACAAGACCTAATATGTGTTAGCGCTTCTTCCATTTTAATCTGGTGCTTTTCAATTAACTTCATGGTGTTTATGGACTTCAGTGTCTTGATTTCTCTTTCTATCAACATTATGACTGATTTTAGTGTTTGAATTGTAGACATAGGTAGTCTTCCAACTGTTAGCCTTTTCAAAGATGGTTGTAAACCTTTGTTTTCGCCTCTCTCATTCTTTAGTTCAGTTTATATTATCTGCTTTTCTTTGCTTCTGTCCCTGAGAACTAAATTGGTATCTTCAACTTTTCAGACACCTTCCTAGTTTTTTCCCTCACTAGGCAACTTCTTCTCCATTGCGTTGTACTGCACAAATAGTTTTTAAAAATCTTTCCCATTGAAAATGGAATGAACAATAAGCCCTTTGCTTCAAAATGCAATTTTTTTAGTGTTGCAAAAAGAGGTTGATTTAAGGAATCCCATAGGGTTTGGGTTTGTTTTGTTTTGTTTTTAAATGAAAAAGCCGTATGCAATTTATCTTAGTACACATAGCCTTCTTAGATCCAATATCATTGTAACCTGAAAATTCTTGTCCAGAATTCCATTTCATGGAATGTGTTTCTCTCTTCTTTGGTAAATGTGGTATTTATTACTAATAAAGTTTATTTTCCTTTTTTCAGCAGTTACTTTCTTGGCATGATAATGGGTGCGTGAATGTCGAAAGTAAAACAAATTTGTTAATATCACTACACCTAAGCAAACAGCTTGCTGAGGAAGGAGGTTCTACATCTGATGCTAGTGGAGTTGTGAGAACACTGACCTGTTGGTGGTGGTCTTGGGATATATCTTTTCTGTCCAGCCATTAGACATCTAAGGAGTTCATGGTCATTGGAATTTTTAAATATACTTTTTCTTTCTATTGAAGTTATACATGCATTTGCAGGGACTCTCTCATATTTCTTTTCTGCTTTTCCACTGATAGTGGCACTTATAATATCAGGTTTAACTATAATATAATTGATTTTTTAAATTTAATTATTAAAAATATTAATAAATTGAGACAAATATACTAAAACTGAGTGGAACATGAATTTACTGGTATCTTGCCATAATTCTTATTTTTCAGCAGCTATTTTTAGATTGATAATACAATTAGTATCTCTGATAAAACTTTTACAGATAAATCATACGGTGTTATGAATTGGGGCTTATAAGACTGCAGTTGAGGTGTTGGACAAGATGATATAAATCTACTCAGTTGTAATCTAGAAACATCCTTATGATTTATTCTCTATGTAATAACATTCTCTTATATTGCTCTGGACATTAGCAAGACAGACCTCATTTATATTGAAAATTTTTATTAGTGCTCTTTAATGGTTGTGGTTGGGAAGATGAACCAAGATCTAGACACTAAAATTTTTCCTTCATAATATCTTGCTTTCCTTTTGTTTCTGTTACCACGTCTTTCTCTCAACTTGAAGCCCTTATTCCCATATCATAAGAACAGTGGAAGTTTATTTTAAAATTATCTCTATTATGTTCCAGTCTATTCTTTATGCCACCACCAAATTGATCTTTCTAGAACTCTGCTTGATTTCTGTGCTCAGAAATTTTCCATTGGTCTCTGGCCTCTGTCTACCTTTCTATCCTTACCCTCCAATTTTTATTCCAACCATACCATTTGTTAGCTATATTAATTCCTTAACTCTGTCCCATCCTGTATGTGACCTTTCGACCCTTGATACGGGTACTGTTCCTGCCTTTAATGCTGTCCCTTTCCCCTTTTTCTTTCCTTCTCCTAATGTATAAATCTTTTTAAGGGCCTACTTAAATTTGAACTCCCCTAGGAAACTTTCCCTAATTGCCTCACTTGTGGTAGCTTCACTTTATTCTGAAGATTTATGGCATTTTTTTGTCTAAACAATTCATTCAGTAGCAGGCACTGGCTGATATTTGTTTGATGTGCACCTGTCTTGTTTCCCCAAATATCTCTAAACTTAGTATGCTCCGAACTATATCTTAAAATATTACTTAATATTCATTGATATTTTATGGATAATAAGAAGGTGCTCTTCAAGTAAACTTCACATCAAAAGTCTCTGGCAATATCTCTGCAGAAGATACACCTGGGATTCAGATTGGGTACTAGCCATTGTTAAATTTTTTTAGAGCAATTAAACATAGTACCAGTAAGTTATCTGTTTGAAAGATGACCTCGTATGTATTCCAGAGAATAAAATAATTTTGAGAAATTTGGAATCTTAATTCTTTTTCCTATAATATTATATCAGAACAATACCTTTGGGGTAATATTAATAACACAGTCATGTCCCAACATGACTAGTCATCTAACAACATTTCAGTCAACAGCTGACTGCATATGTGATGGTGGTCCCATAAGAGTATAAATACCATATTTTTACTGTATCTTCCTATGGTTAGATACACAAATGCTTACTTACCATTGTGTTATAGTTGCCTATAATATTCAGTACAGTAACATGCTATACAGGTTTGTAGCCTAGAACAACAGGCTATACCATCTAGGTTTATATAAGTAAGTACACTCTGATGTTTGCACATGACAAAATCACGTAGTGGCACATTTCTCAGAATGTATTCCATCATTTAGCAACACATGGCTGTGCTTATTTTTTGTTTGTGTGGTGAGTTAAAGTTAGTTATAGAAATGATGTCACTAGGTCAGAATTGCATTGCTTATAAAGATTTTATTTTGTCTTTAAGTCAGATGAGCTAAAGTGGACTTGAAGTCAGCAATGCTGTCTTACTGTTCCATGGTGTGGCATTTTCTCCATGTGGAAATAAAACAATATTTTTGTTTGAGTCAATAGTTTGCACAGAAGTGTGTTTCATTTGTCTAATTTCTGTGTGTATATATATATATGTATATTAATATGTATACACATATGCCTTCTCTAGGGTTATGAGTAGTACATAGAAGTATTACATTTATTGCTCTTAAAGACCTGTAGAGAACATTTCAGTAACTTTTGTGCCCTCTGTCAAACACCTAGAAAAATGGGTCAGTACTATTTCAGAAACTGTAATGGGGAGTGTGTTTATCACATGCACAAAACTAAGTGATGGATTAGACTTTTGGTTTATTAATTGGAATAGCATCTGTTGTAAGCAGTACTTTTTTTTTCCCCATAAGCTATTATTTCACGCATTGTTTTTGGAGAATCTAAATAGAATGTAAGTTCCTCAGTGGTAGGGATCTTATCTTATACAGGTTGAATATCTCTTATTCGAAATGCTTGGGTTCAGAAGTGTTTAAGATGTTGGATTTTTTTCAGATTTTGAGATACATGCATTATACTTACTAGTTGAGCACTCCACATCTGAAAATTAGATATCCCAAATGCTCCATTGGGCATTTTCTTTGACTGTCACATCAATACACAAAAAGTTTCGAATTTTTGAGCATTTCAGGTTTTGGATTTTCAGATTTGAAATCTGAAATACTTTGTGTCCTCAACATTTAACCTAATATTTTATTTCACAGTACTTTGATAAACATTTATTAAGATGGTAAAATGTTTTATTTTCAGGCTTTTAAGAAGTTTGTTTTTATTTTAGGAGAATGACTGTATTCTGATTTTATTCAATTTGTTTTTTTTTACAGCCCCATTGACAAGCCTTCAGATTCTCTCAGTATAGGGAATGGTGACAATTCCCAGCAGGTAAGATTTGGATACAATATCACTTGATTTTTCTGCCAGACTCTCAAAACAGGGTATTCTTTGCAAGTGTATTTTTGTGAAAAATACTTTAAATACTGACACAACTTAAAAACACTTTTGATGGACATCTTTATTAAGCGTATTATAATTAGGCTTCTTTTCTTCCACAGACTACATAGAGTAACCCTTTCTTGATGACTCAGAATTATCATTATGACCATGTATTATTGTACTATATGGTAATACACCAGTATCCTTTGAGTCTGCTAATGTTACTAGTCTTTCTGACTTTACACCAGATGGCCCCAGGCTAGCATGCCTTTTGAGTTCTTGCTTTTAAAAGTTATATTCCTACTACATATTCCCCTTGTTCCTTGCTGCCAACTTTAATTTTCTATTTCACTCAGTATACTTGCCCGTAACAGTTTCAGTATACTTTGCCCCCTTAGTTTCTCCCAAATGCTGGCAGCTTATATAAGTTGTTCAAAGTTGTGTCCACTATGAAACTGAGGTGCTGACCATTAGAGCATGGTTTGCATTGTCTTATCTTATTGTTCAGGGAGCTTTTTTACTGCTAGTTTTTCACTGCTTAAGTTTCTGTGTATCTTACATTGGTAAAATAAATGTAGTTCTAATCTCTTCCATAAAGAATGACCAGGTCCCCACAGTATTTGTGAATAACTTAGAGATCTAAAATATAGTACTTTTCCAAACTTTTTGCTCACAAATTTCATAAAATAATTTGAAAATCTTTATTTCCCCTTTTATATTTTAGGTTCACATTATATTTTTTTCATAAGTTAAAAGTAGTTATTCTAACATATTATAAATATTGGTAATTTTAAATGAAAGTTCCACATTGCTTTTTAAATAAGAAATTGAATGTTTTGATGCCCCATCATAATGTTTTAATCATAATCATGTTTTGTTACCCCAACCATTTTTTAAAAATACACAGGCTCTCCTTTAACAATCAGAAATTTTACATCATTTCTTTTTCTTTGAACTCATTTTTCTATTTCCATCGTAGAGTTTTTTCTTGATGTAATATAGTTTTTGCTTGAAAAGCATATATTTCTCTCAAAAATAGGCATTTAAATTTCTGAATGAAATAAAAATGTTTTGCTGCCACAGGCTTTAAATGCTAATTTTTTTCTTCTGAAATTTTATTAGTGTTGAGCTGATCAGACAACTTATGTTAAGTGTAGATTTTTATAAAAACCATTAAATGTAAATATTAAAATTAGAAATTCAACTCCTAATGAGATAGATAGGGCCATTTTAAAATTAGTTTTTATATATCCCTAGGTGAATATTACATAGTGGTAAAATGAGACAAGTTTCAGCAGCAATCCTAGCCATATTTTTCATTTTTTTATGATGTAAGTATTGATACATCTTGTTCATATAAATAAGTAGATGGAAGAAGGAGTATTGTATTAGTATCACTCAAATCTTTGAATTCCTTCTGTATTAAATACCTAAGAATCATATATAAAGACTTTTTTTTTTTTTAAACAGAGTCTCAGTCTGTTGCCCCTGGGTAGACAAACTCCTGAGCTCAAGCAGTCCTCCCACCTTGGCCTCCCAGAGTGCTAGGATTACAGGCGTGAGCTACCATGCCCAGCCTAAAATTATTTTTTAAGGATGTGTCTTGTAACAGCTTAATCTCTTCCTTCAATTTAGTTGAAAACTAAAATATTGGGAATCACCTAGTTTGCAAAACAGTCTAGTCATTAGAGTTAGTTATTCTCTTATCACCAATCCAAATATTTCTAATAATTTGTGTTTGGTCACTGGAAAGTTTTCATTCTTGAGCAAAATACTACATTGAAATTTCATAGAATGAAAAATAATTCTTTTCTTTGTAGAAAAAGGAGAGGAGACTTATTTACTCTTCTCAGCTGGATTAATTTCTAAAAGTACAAAGAGTACTTACTTACATATGTACTCTTTCTATAGAGTACATATGTAAGTTAATGATTTGATTTTTTGAAACTCCATGCTTTCATTAAAAAGTCTTCAAGTAACCTGTTTGGAAGACAACCACTATTCTAATCCATTTAATTGCAGACCTTTTAAATTGTGGTTTGTTAAAATGTATAAACATGTATTGATTTTTTCTTTCCTTTTTGATTCAGATATCTAACAGTGATACGCCCTCACCACCACCTGGTTTATCAAAATCCAATCCAGTCATCCCCATCAGTTCATCCAATCACAGTGCACGGTCTCCTTTTGAAGGGGCAGTAACAGAGTCACAGTCGTTATTCTCAGACAATTTTCGCCATCCCAACCCTATCCCAAGTGGGCTTCCTCCTTTCCCCAGCTCCCCACAGACTTCCAGTGACTGGCCTACAGCACCAGAACCACAGAGCCTCTTCACATCAGGTATATGATAATACTGTCTAGCATTAATCTTAACATTGTTGATAGACTGACAAGACTGACATGAAATGAAACCCATTGGTAAATATATTTTTATCCTTTTCTCTCCACTCCCTTTTTATAACGGTTTAAATGTTTATAAAATATAAACATTTAAACCGCATGGAATTAGATGGTTAGATCAAATTGTTATATGACCTAGAAATTAATGTGTTAAAAGATTTCTCCAGAAATCAAGGGTAATTTATTTCCCAGTAATAAAAACCTTATTCTTCTGGGAATTATTGAGGACTTACATTTTTAATTAGATTTGTATTTGTATAGTTAAATTTAAGATTTTTTTCCTTCCAATTGACAAAGACGTAATTTATTTAGTAGTAACAGCTATGTTTTGACATTTTTGAGCTATTTCCATTTATATTCATTCTAAATTCTCTTATTAATGTGAAAGCATAAAAGTAACAAAAACTTTAAGGATTTATATAGACACTTTATTAAATTATATTTTTTCTTGGTGGTATATGAAGCATATATTCAAAATTATACTTTGATAAGTACATTTTAAAAAATAAACTTTACTAATTAAAATCTATTAGATTATTTATTTCCTTTAAATGACGTATAGTAGTTTGATTATGAATGGTTAAGAATATAATTTGAGTATCAAGTACATTTTTCCCCTTGATGGGCAAAATCATTCAATTTTTGAAGTTAGTAACTTAAGAAGGATATCACTGCTAGAAGTATATAAAGCCTTTTGTAATTATATGTGATCTTAATGTGTCAAGAAGTCATACAGATTTTGCCCACACTTGATTTTATCTTGTAATATGACACGTTTAACTTTCACTAGTGTGGATACTCATTAAGTTTGAAAGTGAACTGTGTATTTGATATTGATCACTATTTTTCTTCCCAACAGAAACAATCCCAGTATCATCCTCTACAGACTGGCAAGCAGCATTTGGCTTTGGTTCTTCTAAACAACCAGAGGATGACTTGGGTTTTGATCCCTTTGATGTCACTCGAAAAGCCTTAGCAGACCTGATTGAGAAGGAACTGTCCGTCCAAGACCAACCTTCCCTTTCGCCCACATCTCTTCAGAACTCCTCTTCACACACTACAACCGCCAAAGGTCCAGGCTCTGGATTTCTGCATCCTGCTGCACCTACAAATGCCAACTCTCTCAATAGTACCTTTTCAGTCTTGCCACAGAGGTTCCCTCAATTTCAGCAGCACCGAGCGGTTTATAATTCATTCAGTTTTCCAGGCCAGGCAGCCCGCTATCCTTGGATGGCCTTTCCACGCAATAGCATCATGCACTTGAACCACACAGCAAACCCCACCTCAAATAGTAATTTCTTGGACTTGAATCTCCCGCCACAGCACAACACAGGTCTGGGAGGGATCCCTATAGCAGGTAGGTTCATTTAAAGCCTTTGAGAATTTGTGAATAACTCATGCTTTCAGGTTGTTGGTTGGGTAGGAAGGGAACTATTGAATAACAAAGATTACTTATTATTAGTCTTGGAAATTTCAAAATCTATATCGTAATCTAAAAAATACTTAATTGGATGAATGCCTTGTAATATTGAGCTTTATAAGGATGGTGGAGTATTATGCCTAGTAATTGTTTGGAAGCATTTTACTTGATAGGATAGTTACCAAACTTTCATATGGTATATAAATGCAAAAAGAAAAAAAATGGTCTTTGAAATTATGGTGCTATTAAGTCCAACACCATGGTGAAAATTCTGATTTTACATTCTAAAATAAAGTGGTTAAAAAAATTTTTTTTTATTGATAATTAATGAGAGCATGAGGGATAAAGCCACTCTCTAACTACTTTTGGCAATTACTTATTTTGACTGAAACACACATACACACACATCAAAACTGTGCTATATATTAATATTTAATATTTGAGAACTCTGCTTTTTAATGTTTCATATGAGTATATCATATGTCATAGACATATACCTTCTGTGAAAAAGAAATTATTCAAGGAAAGATATATTCCCATTTATCATGTTTTTAATTCTGGGGAAAAATATTAGGTATATATAAGGTAATATAAATTTGATGCCAGAATACAAATACTTCTGGTTTTGTACTGCTACCCTTGAAGGTTTCAGAACTTTTGGGTTTTAATATTCTGTACAACATTTTTTAGATGAAGTATCTTCTATATCTAAGGGAGTCATTCTTGTTTATAGTATTCTCATTTAATTTGGGCTTTAGAGATGATGTGGAAAGAAGCAAGTTCATTCCTCTCCTGATTCTCTCAAGGAGAACAGAATAGTTCCTCACTCTGTTAGAATAGTTCCTTGTAAAATTCAATATAATCTATTTTTATCTCTGTCATGGTCTTTAAGGTATGGCATGGCACAGTGTTATTGTAACAGTGTGTTATTACCAACAAGATGTTCATTCTCTTGTTTTTAGCAAAGTTGATAGATGAATTTAGAAAGACCCATCAAAATTCTTAGCCTCTATTCCCCTTGGGACTAACAACATTTCCTGTTCTAGACAAGTAGCTAGGTTAAGAGAGTGTAGTTTGTAGCTATTGACATAGTGAAGTTGTTACAGTGAAGATAATTTACATAAGCTTGTTAGTGCCTAATGTAGTGATTTGCACATCGATGATACGATATGTGTTCATTTAATTATAGTAGTTTGTAGGTAATCCAGAGTGACATTTTTCAGTCCTCTCATCTACATGTTACTCACTTGTGAAACAATGTGTTCAGTTTCTAGTCCTTTTTTTTCTTCCATTCAAGATAGCATATTAGAATGTAATTCTATTTTGTTTTGCTTTGTTTTAATCATTTAGAAATGTGGCATTTTAATAACTAGTAGTGTATCTCATAACTGATTATAACATTAAAAGTTAAAGTTAAGTTCCCAGAAATAAAGTATTAAACCAATTACAGTGAATACTTGGGTTCCTATTTGCCCAACAATGAACTAGGCCATGTGGGGAATACAAAAGAAGTATAAAATAGGGGTACTGTTTTCAGATACTTTATAGTATAGTTGAAGAGAGAAAATTAAAATCATATATGAAAGTGGTAACTATTTGTGTGGTACTGGAATCTGAGAGACACCAATGTAGCCTATCATTGTTGGGGAGGCTTCATAGAAGAAGTAGGAATTGATCTGTACCATGGTATCTTGGATTTGGATTAGCAGCAGGGGAAGAGAAAGGCCTTTTATGTTGATGGAAACCTCCTGAATAAAGGCATGGAGGCAAGAATTAGTATGTTATATTAAGAAGCAATACAGCTGCCTTCTGTAACAGGAGGTGCTTCTTAAATTGTATAGATATAACAGATGAGAAGATGAGGAGCTCTGACAACGAGGCAAGGCAGCATGGCATTGGTATGATAGGAAGTAGAATGCGTTTGTGGGACTCTAGTTCTTAGTTGTTTTCATTTTGTACTTTTATTTGACTTACTACATGACCATCTTCGATAAATTATCTCTTCTTCCAATTTTATAGTCTTATTGTCCCTTAGTACTGAAGAGCAGTTTTAACCCAAATATTTCAAGCCGGTAGATATTCTGGAAATGCCACACTGGTAATGAGAAATCTCTGATTTGTGAGTGTGGTTGTCCTCATGTTAGTAATTTGAAATCTTTATCTAAAGTAGATACTTTATGAAAAAAAAAATGTGGCATTAAATATGTCCCTATCTTTGTGGGTTTGGTTTTGTTTTTAATTTTACCATATACTCAACCATAGAGGACTAAAAACATTTTTTCCAGAGATGCTAAAAATTAAGTCACCACCTTTAAGTTCTAAATCATTGTTGTATTTGATGGGGAACGGGGAGAGTTTACTTCACATTTTCAATTTTTGTCTATACAGACTTGTTTAGTGTTTAAATGGTGACTTGTGGTCAAGCTTATGATTAGCTTATTTTTAAGGCCCTGGTGACTACAGAAATTTTAGTTTTAATGTACCAAAATATTTAAAATTGTTATCAAGAGTCACAGCAGAATCCTTTCATGGCTTATAAATATTTGGCATGTGCCTCAGGAAACTGAATGTGCCAAACCTCAGAGCAGAATAGTTGTATAATTGTAGCCAGATAATTGAGAATTTTCAGTAACTATTAGAAATGACAGGAAGTAAAACTCTGGAAAGCTATATACATCTTAATGTGTCTAATTTGAAGCAACTTAATACCCAGGTAATATCTGCCTACGCTAAAGTGGTAACTTAGTTATACATGAGTTGAGCTATTGAAAGGGGTTCAACTTTATGTCCTCCAACAATTATTCTGGTACCTTCTACAGGATACCTGTTCATTAAATGCTTAATGTTTCAGTGGGACTTGCTACTTTTAAACTAATACTACCCTGGGAAAGGCATGTATTTTTATTCTTTAGATATATAGAGCAAAATAGGGTTCCTGACCTATAGGAGCAATTCAGAGGTGGCAGTCACTTACATATCATAACAGTTACAGCATTCATTTATTATATATTTGTACTTAAATTTTTATTTTTGGTTTGTTTCAGTTAATTATTAAAGATTGATATATCTGAAACCTATCATGGGAAGAACAGTTGCCAGAGGTTTGATAGAATTGCAGCTTCCATTTCCTTTGTTTGATTGAAAACATTTTTGTGCTTAAAATTAGTTATTTCCTTAATTAGGTGAAATCTTTTTAGCAGCATTTTTTGGACTTCATATTTGGTTTGCTAAGTTTAGAAGAATTTTTCAAATAAATATTATGGGGGAAAATTTGATTAGTGGGCAGTTATAGTAATTCCATCCATTCTTTTTTTATTATTGGAACCATACACCTTTGTTATAAAAAGTGACGTGTCCTAAAAAGTGACTTATGCAATTCCTTCATTTTATGAATGGCAAAGCTGTGTTCCAGAAAGCTTACATAATTTGTTAAAGGTCACATATTCAATTAGTATTGGAATGAGAATAAGAATCCAGATCTTAAATTCAATAATGGAAAAGTTTTTGCACTACAACAAAGATACTCTCCCTCATAAATGAAGATCACTGGCATGTGTTTTAACTTGGCTTTCTTCCCGTGGTAATTGATTTTGCTCTCACACACTTGCAAGTCCCTTTTTGTTAACGGTGTCTATTCATGAGACAAATTGGCCCAGCTCAGAGATATGTGGCCGATAGTTACAAAATAGAATGGAGTTTATTGGCTTCAGTCTCTTGCTTAGCCTTCATTAGTATCATGTTCTCACCAAGAACTCCAGGCTAAAATTTGCTTCACAGTCTCATTGCTATGTACTTAGAGGTTTATAAGCATCTTTGCCAATTTGCTGGAAAACTACAAAATAATCTGTTCTATGGATTGAAATACTCCTTTTCTACACATTGTCAGTTATCTTTTCAAATGTAATTTTGCAGATTTGTTTTTCAAAGAACTCTTTGCCAAGTTGTTTTTATTCCATAATTATAAAAATTATTTGGAAAAAGAATAATAGTAGGTCCAAATCTGTAAGCATTGTTGTTTCAAGATACCTCAAAAAATATTTGAAACTGTTTAGGACTGGATTTTTTTCATGTTTTTATTAATTCAGATTTTATTTATGAAAGGGCATTTTTCTTTCAATTGTCTTTGTTTCTATATTAACTATTTTATCAGTGACTTGATTGAATTTTGAGTCACGTGTGAAACAAGTCACTTGTACTCAAATAATAATCAATTATATTAGGAGAACTGAAATCATTCCTGTCTAGTTCTCTGACCTAGAAGTAGTCATGTCACTTTCAGTCAATTGGATCATTATATTGTTAGCATTTTACTATTTTCTAGTTACTTCAAAAGTTCACATTGAATTTTCAGATTAGCTATATGTTAATTTACTAAAGTTAATTTTTTACTAAATTTATTAAGTTAATTTTTACATCTATTATTTCATGTTTTTTAATACTACTTTAAAAACAGATTTATAATTTTCCTCTTTTTTAAGAATCAGTTTTTTAGTTCTGTAAATCAAGTTTTAATTTTTTCACAAAATATTATTTACCCTTAGAAGTATCTATATATTTATAAGGGGTCCAATTGGCTTGGAAAAGAATGGCTTTCCTGGTCTTTTTTTTTTCCTTTTGTAGTAGACTTATAATCTAAATCTATTATATTTGTTCTTATCTTTGACAAAATTAAGGGTGTGTTTAGAGTGTAACTACTTTCTAGGTACTTGATATACTTATATTTTAAAATTCATGTCTTGTTTCACACCCAGATTCCATACATTAAGCATGTATTTTATATATGTATCAGTATCCAAATATTGAGATCATTTTTAAAGGGACTGTTAACAAATCTAGTCACCCATAACTAGACCATGACTGACTTTTCCACAGGGGAAGAAGAGGTGAAGGTTTCGACCATGCCACTGTCAGCCTCTTCCCATTCATTACAACAAGGACAGCAGCCTACAAGTCTCCACACTACTGTGGCCTGACAACAGAACTGAGAGGAGAGGATTAGACTCTGGGGTGCTTGCATGGGCAACCGGATTTTTGCATGATTCCTTTCTGATTTTGCTTTTAATGTATACACCCAAAAGAGCCAATATAAACGTTCCTCATGCCTACAGCTAGCGTGTTACCTCATAGTTGCTGAAGTATTTCTTCATTAGGCCTTTAACATAATTTATTAGTATAATAATTTTGGCATTGTTTCTCATGAGTGATACTATTTTGAACTCACACAAATAAACTTGTAGTACTAATTAAGATCCCAGATGAGATTAGTTAGAATTGTTCTTATTTTGGCTCTATTATTGAAAATATACAAAGGTAATCGTAGTTCCTTGTTTTCTGATATGTGAAAAAAATGGTAATATCCTAATCTCCTGAAAAATTTGAAAATTAAGATAATGTCTATTGCATTCTTTGAATACTTACGAAAGAATACATATAACATAAAATTGGTGGTGTCATTTAATGCTCAAAAGGATGTTGTCAGCAATTGTTTTTAGTTGTCTAGATTTATATCTTATATTATGCATTACATCTGTAGAAATTGTTTTGTTCTCTCTCATTTGCACATTTGCACTTTCTTTTGAATGGTTGTTAATTATACATAGATGGTTAAAAGATAATTATTATATTATAGCTTAAATGCAATATAATCTCTTTTCTAATGCACTGCCTAGTATACCAGGAAATGCCTCAAAAACAGAATTTCAACTTATAGTTGACTTATCAGAAACTTGAATATAGGGTAAACATTGTATGTGAGAAGCAACCATAGCAGTGTTTTAACATTTTTATTGAACAAACAGTAATTCTGTGGGATGTCTGTTTGGAAATTTCATTGCTTAATAATGAAAATGTGATGATAAGACAATATTATAAGTACCTGACCAGAATGAGACTAAGGCAGAAGAGAAGAGAGTGGGTGTCCTCTAAAGTTAGGCCACCTAAGTTGTGATAGATAACCTTAGTTAATCAAGAGAATGGTAGAATACTTTATTAGGATATAATGTGAAGTGATGTTTTTGATAATACAGAATTTCTTGAAATAGTTTTAAAACTGATAATAAAAGAAAGAAACTGAACTCAGTTCTGGCCAGTGGACAAAAGCTGATTCAGAAAACATGACCATATTCTGCCTAAATGAAGCATCTGGGAAGAAGGGGAAAGTCACACCTCCTCTTGAGATTTTAAAAAACAATTGTGATAAAAGGTATGCCTTAATTTGTTAAAAGGTATGAAAGGGGTAATGCGAATACCAAAAAATAAGCCTAGGGCTTAAGATAGTAATAAAAAAAATATGTTATTAGGATATGATACTTAATGTTGTGTTGGGGTTAGAATTTTCAAGGTTACCTCTTTATATGGAATCTGGTTACTTTCTATTAGAGATAATGCAACCAATTAAATGGCTTTATTCCAGGGTATATTGGGATAAACTAAAATCTATTCTTAGGTACCCTTAGATTTGATTAACAGGGTACAAAAGCCATTGTCTAGCCATTTAAGTGATTTTTGTAAAATTCAGCATAAATATTAGTCTCTAATTTCTATTTAGAAGTGATTTTAAGACAACATTACAAGAAAATTACGAGTTAGAAAATACAAACAGAATATTGTAGACTTATTAAACATTAGCCTTTTATTATATCCTAATTTAATATGGTTTTCATTTTTGCTGTAAGAGGCAGAGAATTCACTTATGTCTCCTGTGGGGCTAAGCCTCCTGGGCTTTATTAACAAACTCTGACTCCTTGTAATGATGCTTACTAGCTCGTAGCTCTCTCCAGCCTTCAATGTAAGCCTTTCATTGTCTGGATCTTCTTATGAAGACATAGCAGGTGGATAGCTCTTATTTTACTCACTTTTTGGTATTGAGAGATACACCTGTTAAATAAGGCTTTTTTCCTTATAGCTTTTCCTTTCCTTTCTGATTCATAGCCAGTGCAGAAAAACTGTCAGGTAGTTTGCCCAGACTTGCCAGATCCCTGAAGAGAATCCCAAAACTGTCTCCCTGCCTGCTTCTCCTCCCCACCTCCATTTCCAGGCACACCATGAATGAAGAAAATGCTTCTTGGGCAATTAGACTTCATCTTCTAAATTTTTATATAAAATGGCTAAAGATAATCTTTTAACTCAATTTAAAATTCTTTGACCTTGTAGGCCTCACCTTTCATTTACTTAATATTTTATTTAATACTGTTTTTTAAAAAAATCTTAAAATCATAGTCATAATTTTACACTAACGCACAGAATAAATGACAACACAGAAAGCATCGCTTCACATAGCAATCAAAGTGAATCCAAAATGATGGCAAAGGATGAGAAATTCTTTAAAAGCTTCAAGTTTGTTTTTGATACATTTCTGCATGATCCATCATGCACAAGGGAAACTTTATACATTTTATGTCTTTAATCTTCATAAAGTGACTAGTCTTTTCTTTAACCCAGGAATTTTTAACTTGGAGTTCAGAACTCTGAAAGTACATGCAAAATTGTAGATTTGTCTGCATGTCCTTTTTTTGTCTGTTGCATATGTCCATTTTTAATAGATTTGTGAAAGATTTGATGACATCCCTTCCCCTTCATGAAAAAGAGTTAAAAACTGCTGCCTTGCAATGTTTTTAGTGCCACTGTATGAAATAGAGTCCTGCGCTGAATGATTTTAGTTGTGTGATGAATGTCAAGTGCTTCTTTATTTTCTCAAAGATTTCATTAGAAAATATTTTCTGATTAATAATGCTTTCCTTTTCATGCTACTGTTGCATTTTGTTTTTCCAGCTTTTGTATAGTCTCCCCTTCTTTCAACAAAGGATTAATAAGATATTTGAGTACCTATTCTGTGTAGTGACTTGAGCTAGATCTTAAGGGATACCAGGTTGAATAAAATACAGACTCTATCACCAAGGATAACAGCCTAAAGACAGTTTTATTTCACATTATTTCTATCAGGTCAGCTCTTGATATATTTTAATCACAAGAACTACCATAGCAGTTCAGGCTTATATCAGTAATCACTCTGACAGTGGGAACAAAGAGTATTGAGTACTTATTTGTATTTGGAGGGAGGTGAAAAACCTTCATAGGAAAGACATGCATTCATTATTCTAATTTATGTGTGTATGCTCAAGTCTCTTACCCTTTACTTATCTCCCTGGGAATTAAGTAGAGCCTTCTATATATGTGTCCCTTTAAAGAAAACAGCTTTAATGCATGTTGTCTGTGCACATTTCTACTGACATGGCTCCTCCTATTTGTATGGTATTCCAAGCACCTTGAAAACTGCCAGAGTTCTCTTCTGCTGTGACACGGGTCCAAAGGGAGGTACTCCCACAGAGACATTGCCTGAGAAAGCCGAGAGAAAGGAACAAATTGTAGGTGTATTGAAATCTTACAAAATGAAGACCACCAAGTTATTTATGTACATATACATATATATATAAATGGGGGGATGTTTTATGCTGTGTTGAGTTGTAAAGTTTTGGACTTTTGGGGTTGCTTGATCACAAAGTCTTACCGAATCTTCTTAATTGGCTTTGAGAGTTGGCTATCATACAATTGAAAATATAGTAAGTTTTTCTTTTTAATTATCTTATAAAGAAGTGATAACTCCAAACAATGATATGTGTCTTTATTCTACAAAATTGGCCAAATTATCTGGTGTCAAGCTAGTCCTTCTACCCTTAGTGCTGTGTCTCTATCTGAATGAGTACTTAATGTGTGCCTCCTTGTGCTAGACAAATAGCAGTAATACATGCAAGTATTCACACATAAAATGTTTAGTGAACAAATCAGACACTGTGCTTATATAAAAGTAAAGGTAGGAATTAGAGAAAGAAGTTATTGTGAGCTGGTACAGGGAGAAGCTTCATAAAAAGAGTGTGATACTTTTTGACTTTGAAAGATGGCTCAAATTTAGATGAAGGCAGGAGAAAGCACAATAAAGGATGTAGGTTGAATCTAGGACCAGAGGGAGAAATTAACATGGTCTGTAGCGGTTGGAAGGGAAGGACGGTAAGGAGGTAGACTCGACTGAGGTATATGGGTGCAGGTAAGCTGGGATAAATGTGCTTAAAGCTTTGAAAACTAAGAAGAGTTTAGACTTAATGTAGATATGGTCAAGTGGTAGAGCACTATAGATTCTTGGCAAAGCTGTAACTTGATGGTAGCATTTTAAAAAGAGTAATGGGGTAATAGACTGATCATGCTCTTGGGACCAGTTAGAAAGCAATTCCAGTATGCCATTGCTGTCCAGTACAAATAAGAACAGTAATAGTTGGAATGGAGAAGAAATTATGAATTAGAAATTAGAAGCATGAGATCTGAGAAAAGGTCTTTAGGTTTGGGTAGGTCTCTGGTAATCTTTAAAAATGCAACCTTTATAGAAAGGTGCAGAATAGAAGCCAGGTTTTTGGAATTAATGAG
This sequence comes from Microcebus murinus, assembly GCF_040939455.1. NCBI lineage: Eukaryota > Metazoa > Chordata > Mammalia > Primates > Cheirogaleidae > Microcebus > Microcebus murinus. Next base: position 86,474,272 of record NC_134112.1, on the reverse strand, counting down.
GAAATGTCAGGGATATGGATGCAGCAGTCATTGACTACTTAGTTAAGACATTTGACAACAAAGGTGAAAAGAGAAACAAGATGCCGACTAAATGGGTGCTGGGTCTTAGTAGGCACTGCTTTAATATAAAGGAGAAACCTAAGTATTTAAATGCAGACCATACAGAGCCAATAAAGAGGAAGGGATCAAAAATGTTTTAAAGAAGATAGGCTAATTCGGTAGGATGGCAGATGTCTTCAGGTGGTGGGAGGAGATAGTCTCCTGAGATGAGGTTGTGGTTTAGCTTTAAGAGAGGTGGACCACCAGTCACTGCACCATGGCTTGCACCTGTAATCCCAGCTACTCAGGAGGCTGATGCAGGAGGATCAGTACCAGCCTGGGCAACATAGCAAGACCACATCTCTAAAAAATAAAATAAAAAACCCAACCATACGTTATTTAATAAAGGAGAGAGAGAGAGAGAAATGGGCTATATCTTCCTTGGTGATTTGTGAGAGCAACGAGAAGATCAGGGAAAGAGAAGGCAAGATTAGAGAAAATGAGAGTAGATGAAGGGGCTCATATCAGTAATTATTAGAATGCATTATTATTTGAAAATGGGGATGAAAGAATGGAGTTGGTAGGTAGCCTGTTAAAAAGGGAGATTAAAAATAGAATCTATAAGAAAAAGCCCAGAAGTGAATTGGAAATAAATGAAAGAATTGCTGTGTAAAGATAAGAGTCAGCTTAAAGATTTTGAGTTCAAGTATGTATGGCTTTGTGTGGTCCTCTGGTTTAGCACAAAGCATTAGTGGAAAAAGGTAAATATTGAGAGTTTGGTTAGAAGGTGAAGAAGACAAGGACATAGAGATATTCAAGAAGGCTGCATTGAAATACCTAATCTTGTGGCCAAAAATAATCCACTAAGGCAGTTTCCTATGAACCAGTGGTCTGAGTGATGTGGAAGGGAGTTGAATGATTTTAGATTTTCATGAGGACAAAGAACAGGTTAGTGTTAAGGAATTGACAACTAAAGAGACTGGTCAGTGTGATGAGCACTCAGTGCTAAATGATGAATGAGCACCAGAGAAGGGATAATAGGTAGAAATGTCTAACCTTAGAGCTGAAGGTTGGAAAGAAGGCCAGCTTTTATAACCTCTTATGTTCTCTTCTCTACCCCATTTTCCTCAAGTCTTCTTCTAAGGGTAGGAAGTCAAACTATATGAGAGAGAATTGTAGAAAGCATAGTATTATCTGAGGAATCCTGAATCAGGTTTTCTGTAGGCTGAAAATGATCCAAAGGAAAACTTCCTTCCTCTAAGCACGATAGGAAGACATGGAAACAGAGTGCTGGGGAAGGCCTGGGAAAAGCCAAGGATGAGATGAGACAGATGTAAGTAAGCCCCAGTGAGTGCAAGGGATTAGTTGGTAGAAATGTTACTTGTGAAAGGTTTAGACAGTGATAGGTACAGGATTTGATGAGTCTGATAGTTGAGGAGCCCATGCTACAAATGAGCTGGCTGCTCACAAGCAAACTGGAAAGCTGTTTTTAAACATAGGCTTCCACCTACAAAGGGAATGTTCCACCTACAAAGGGAATGTATCTCTTCCTACAAAGTTGGATTAGGCCATTCTGCTTTATTTCTATAGCAAATAAGAATTAAAAGCCATATATTGGTGAAGAGTAGGGAGAAATTAAGAATTTTATCATAACAGGTTATAAAAATATTTTGATAATTTTTCCCCAAAAAGAATATACTGTGTGAATAAATAAAATCTGTAAATTATTGGGCTAATCTACTCTTGGTTCTTCTATTTTGTATATTTAGGAGTGACCTTTAGGAAAATCTGCTGAAGATGTAGTAGAGCAGGATGAAGATATTATATACAGTCATCCCTCAGCATCTGGGAGGGATTGGTTCCAGGAGCCCCACTGATACTCAAGTCCCCGATATAAAATGGTGTAATATTTGCATATGATCTGCACACATTCTCCGGTATACTTTAAGTCATCTCTAGATTACTTATAATACCTTATACAATGTAAATGCTATGTACATAGATTGATTTACTATATTGCTTAGAGACTGATGACCAGAAAAAAGTCTGTACCTGTTTGATACAGACACAATTTTTTTTAAAAAATATTTTCCATTGCCGGGCGCAGTGGCTCACGCCTGTAATCCTAGCACTCTGGGAGGCCGAGGCGGGTGGATTGCTCAAGGTCAGGAGTTCAAAACCAGCCTGAGCAAGAGCGAGACCCCATCTCTACTATAAAATAGAAAGAAATTAATTGGCCAACTAATAGAAAAAATTAGCCGGGCATGGTGGCGCACGCCTGTAATCCCAGCTACTCGGGAGGCTGAGGCAGGAGGATTGCTTGATCCCAGGAGTTTGAGGTTGCTGTGAGCGAGGCTGACGCCACGGCACTCACTCTAGCCTGGGCAACAAAGTGAGACTCTGTCTCAGAAAAAAAAAAAATATTTTCCATTGGAAGTTGGTTTAATCCACAAATGTGGAACCCATGGATACCTAAAGCCGACTATGTATTTCTTCTCGTTATTCAATTAATAGCAAATATTCTTAGTTTGGAGGCAACCTTGGTTTCATAACACTAAGATATTCTTAAACTAACTGGACTTATTTCTATATATGTCAGCTGAGATATCAACTGTGACATTCAAAAATGATAATGCTTCAAATTACAAATCATTGCTGAAGTATACTATGTTTGTGAAACCATGCTGATGAATTGAGAAGCCATTGCTCCTTGGACCTCTTTACTGACCTGTAATTTGCTTCCATGAGCCATAATCTAGCCACCATATGTTACTGGTCATATCAACCTGCAGCTTCCTTAATCAGGAGCTATTGAAAGAATCAATCTTGATAGTTCAAGAGTTAATTCATTAAGGAGAATCTATTCTATTTCATGACCTTGTAGAATGTCTGCCCTGGATTTGAATTGTACAGAAATCTACTTTACACCTGTGAGGTACCTAGAACTGAAGCCATGCCTGAGTAGCCTAAGCCACTTGAGAATTGGACTGAAGTACCCAGAAGTTCCACAAAACAGCTGGGAATTGTTGACCTTAAGAGCCAATTCATTTTCTCCAGGTTCCTCTTGACCACACTTCTTAAGGCAACTATTGACTTCACTGTTGTAGTACACTTCACCTTTATTGTAGAGGTTCCTGAAAGCTCCAAGCTGACCCTGGAACATACTGTGCTTAGAACAATTTTGTTGTTCTGGCTCCTGTTTCATGCTCAGACCCACTATTGTGCTGTTAGAAAGCAACATCCCAAAAAGCTTTTTCCCTCTATATAATTTATACAGCTTTTAAAGTACTCAGTACCTTTCTTTGTTTTTTATAGAGGCAAAATTCACAAAACATACAATTAACTACTTTAAAGTGTACAAGTCCAGTACCATTCTTACTATCTCCATGTTAAAATAGCAAAATAAATAACCCACTCCAGCTGTGAGAATATTGGCCTGTTCCTTGCTGAGGCTGTGTGGCAATAGTTGTTTCTAGACCCAGTAGGCCAAAAGTCAAATGTTAAACTTTGAAATATTCCATATTTCTGCATAGCAGAAACTTAAACTTGTGGATCAAGCAACTTTTATACCCCTCTCTAAAAAAATAAATAAAATGCATGGAGCTCTAAGCAAGAGACCCTTAGGACATTGGCCTTCTTGAGTAGGTAAAAATGCTTAAAGCAATTCTGAATAGTTTTGAAATGGTAATGATAGTCTTACTGTCTTTGTGACTCTTAATTAGCATTATGTAAGAAAGTTTGCTTAGCAGAAGTAAACTACAAGCCTAGCTTTCTCTGTATGCATGTACAGTTGAGTGTGAGTACATGTGCATCAATTTTTATATGAAGTAATTTTCAGTTAAATCCTCCACTTAGTGAATGTAGCAGAAGAAAACATTTCAGACCATTTCTCTGTGACTTTTCATGTATTTATTTCTGCTGCGTTCTAATTACAGGATAAATATTGTATCTTTATTGTCTTTCTCCCAATTTTTTTTTTTTAAAGGAACCAAAGACCCTATTTAAATGCAGCAAGTTTACAATACTGGTACCCACCTTACCCTGGTCATGTTTTTTCTGAACAAATATTTTCATAGCTTTTTCTCATCACATTCCACTCCCACTACTAAGCGTATCCATACTATGTCACACTTTTTGGGAAAACCTAAGAAAAGGATACTTAAGAATAAAAGATTTGTATTGGAATCATGAAACTTTAGAGCTGTGAATGGAAATAAATCTTTAATAATCCTTCTTTTAAAGACCAAATAAAATAATAATAATAAACAAGGCTCAGAAGGATTGTGGTTTGTCTATAGTCATATTTTAACAACAGTTTAAAGTTCCTTTAACCCTCATCATCTGAATTTGCTTTCATACATATAATTCAGTGAAGAAAAAAAGTTCAAGATTCAGGATTTATCTCTTTCCTAAACATTTTGTATCTTGCAGTTTAATATAGTAATTCTCTCAAGTCAAGGTCTTTCAACTGTGAATATCAGTGCAAATAATTGAAGGCTTTCAAAATAACTATTTACTAGCAGCTTGATCACATATCATGTAGGTCGTCACATCAGCCTGTGGTAAATGTGACCCAGTGATCTTGGAGTAACTTTAGGAGGGGAAAAAATTGTAACCTTGCAGGTACTCTTAAGGTAAACTTACAGTAATTACATAATTACCAGTGTCAGAACTAAAATAAAGAGTAAAACAGAGGTGGAATTTACCCAGGATTTTCCTGCAGTACCAGAGAGCACTTAAGGACAAACATGCATAACCCCTTGACTGGTGACATCTCTAATATTACAAAACGAAAAAACCTTATGGTGATGGCACCAAGATGTAAGACAGACACACACACACACTCTAAAGGTATGATCTCTCATTCATCTTTGAAGAAGAGCTACCCTGTGCACATCTGCACTTTTTTTTTTCCCAATCAAGGAGGTGGTTGTTTTCAGCATAATGAATCAGGGAAAGATCCACAAGGATTTAAAGATGATAATACCATTACTATCTCCCAGAAGAAATGTAAGAAAGCTGACTACAGTCAACTTTTGTAGCCTAGCACTATTTCTTAATATGGTGAGATCTTGTCCCAGAGACTGTACCAGCATTTACACTATTACCGTTCTTGCATACAACAATTATGTGTCTGCAGAGCAGAAGGTAGTGATCTAGAACTTCAGTGGCATGGTTTTAATAAACACTGTAATGTTATATGTTGGTATTTGCAAGAAGTCTGACACTCTAAAGCTGTTTTTTTTGTTTGTTTTATTAAGTACCCAGCTAAAGGTAAAGGAAGCCGTGGGTTATGACCTCATCAACCAAGTAGGAAGGTTTGTTTTTCATTGGCCTTAAGTTGAGTGTTCGGTTACAACCATTGTTTCACTTAGGTTTTCTCTGTTAAAAATATTAGTTTTTATTAAAATTTATGATAATGGATTGCTGATACATGTACGGTACTTCCCAGTCTCCATTTAGAGTAAGATTTGCTAATAGATATGTTTCTTTTTACTTCTAAACTATTAACATTCACTAATTAACCTAACTGTAGTCTTCCCCTGTTACCAGACAAATGTAACATATCTTGACTTAGTCTAGCAGCGTTCATGGGTGTAAACTCCTAAGACCTCACCTGTATTTTAAATGGTAGGTGATTATTTAAACTGGAATGAAGTATATCATTAAAATAAACAAGTATTTTGTATAATCCCCAAATACACAAAGCCCTGCAACCTTTGTTTTATAACAAGCTTTCAAGTTTTTTTTGTTTTTTTTTTTTTATGGTTTCAATAAATGTTCAAGTTTTAATTCTTGACCACCATGGGTCTTATTCTAATAGCTTGTACTCACGTCTCTATCCAGTTTCTTTCTTGGGGCGGAGAAGAAATTGTTTTCTTCCATGTGTAACTTAAATTAGCAGGGAGGTCGTGCCTAGCTCTTAATGTACACTACCTGCATGATTTCCCTGCTGGGTCTGTGACAGGGCTGAGTTTTCCCTTTTCAGGGTAGAGAGTACTCTCCCAGTCAGGCTGCTGAGTGTTTTCTCAGACTCTTACTCAGTTAGCAGAGTCACCAGACCCATTTCTACAGTAACCATTGTACTAGCCTTTGAGCTTATTTCCAAACTGGCTTTAAAGTGAGCATATTTTCCCCCCTCCTCTCTTTTAAATCAAAACAACACATTTAAACAGAAATCATATTCTGGATTTTGGAGTAGATTGAGGAACAACCACGGTACTGTGAAATTTTGAATTGGTAAAGATTTTTGGCAGTGTAAGACTTTGGCATTAATCAATTTCCCTAACTTTTAAGGTTATTCTGGCTCTTCAGAAAAACCGCTTAACATGTCTAAACAATATGACTAAAATTCAATGTTTAGCAATGTGATTTTTAATAAAATTATTTTCACTAAATGTTAATTCTAATTCAGTATAAAGCTCCAGCATATCTGACGTAAGAATATTGTAGCTTCTGATTCTTATTTGAAAATGTATCAACTCTTCCTACCTTCCCTTTCTTGAAGAAAGAATTCAGTATTGACTGAGAATTGGTTCTGTCAAGACCATCTCTGGCAGTCTGTTTCTAATTCAACTGTATTAAATTATATCTAAGGATGAACACTTAAGTAATTATATATTTTAAGTTATTTTTAAACTAAGTCCCCTTAGTGGACTGTTGGTGAGTATGTATGTCTTTGATTCATTGGATGTTTTAGAATGCTATCCTCCACAGAAGTATCTTTTCTAAATCTGGGAAGGATGTATCATTAGGACTGATTCCTTTTAAATTGAACCATCATTTGAAAATTAGAAGCCAAAAAGGTTTTATTTCCCCTAGGATGTTGATAGATAATAAGGAGGAATAAAAACCAAAATAGTCTTTTTTTAAAAAATAGACTTTATTTTTTAGATCTGTTTTAGGTTCCCATAACCAAATTGAGTGGAAGGTACAGAGATTTCACATATATCCCCTGTCCTCACACATGTGTAGCCTTCCCCATCATCAACATCTCCCGCCAGAGTGGTACGTTTGTTATAATTGATGAACCTACATTGACATATATATCATTATCAGCCAGAGTTTATAGTTTACATTAGAGTTCACTCTTGGTGGTGTATATTTTGTGGGTTAGAACAAACTTATAACAACATGTATCCATTATTATGCAGAGTAGTTTTACTGTAAAACTAATCTGTATTACCTAAAAACTACACAAAAATTCAGTTTGTTCCTCTCATTTATCCCTCCCTTCTTCCTGTGGCAACAGCTGATCTTTTTACTGCCACCATAGATTTGCCTTTTCTAAAATGTCATATAGTAGGAATCATATAGTATATAGCCTTTTCAAATTGCCTTCTTTCACTTAGTAATGTGCAATTAAGTTTCCTCCGGTCTTATTTATTTTAATCACAATTCACTTAGCTAAAATAGTTAAATTTCAAAATATATACATGCTTGTTTCAGAAAACGTTTATTTTAAAAAATAATCCCAAAACCTTAACAAATATCTCTTGGTTTGGGTAACTGGTATAAAAAGAAAGAACTCTTAAAGATTATATTTGGTCTGTAGTGTTGGAAATGTTTATCACCATGATTACACCTGTATCTATTTCATTTAATTTTAGTATAAAATAATAAGAAAATATAATTTTTCTGAAATTAAAGAAAGTAAATCATTCATTTAATACCTAAACAATAACTTTTTTTTTTTGGAGACAGAGTCTCACTCTGTTGCCCGTGCTAGAGTGCCGTGGCATCAGCCTAGCTCACAGCAACTTCAAACTCCTGGGCTCAAGCAGTCCTTCTGCCTCAGCCTTCCGAGTAGTTGGGACTACAGGCATGTGCCACCATGCTCCGCTAATTTTTTCTCTATATATTTTTAGTTGTCCAATTAATTTCTTTCTTTTTTTTTTTTTAGTAGAGGCGGGGGTCTCACTCTTCCTCAGGCTGGTTTCAAACTCCTGACCTTGAGCGATCCTTCCACCTCAGCCTCCCAGAGTGCTACCGTGTTTCCCTGAAAATAAGACAGGGTCTTACATTTATTTTTCCTCAAGAAGACACCCTAGGGCTTATTTTCCCCTCAGAGCCTCAGCTTGCAGCACGCACAGGATGGCCGGAACCTGACAGGGGGAACTGACGTTGTGGGGCTGCCCGCACCTTTCTGGTCACCTCTGGGATAGTAGCTGTCACGATGGGGCAGATAAGAAGGGCTGCTGGTCTTCTTTACCGCTCCTTGATGAAATGCATGGGTTGTGTAGATACACTGCATAGCCACGCCCATCACTAGGTCTAATTTTCGGGGTAGGGCTTATATTGCACAAATGCTTAGAAATCCTGCTAGGGCTTATTTTATTGGTAGGTCTTATTTTCGGGGAAACACTTAAGATAATTCTGTGCTGATAGGAGCCATCTTTTAGAAAAAGATGAGACTGACTGATCTTCACTATTGAAATAAAAGTGGGCTCTGTAATCAAATGCAGGAAAGAACTTGGTTTGATGTTTTAAATAACTTGTAGATAATTTGAGAATCTTATAATTTAGAATGTTATGAACATCAGGAGTCTTAGGAATTTCAATAGACATACACCCATAAGGGGACTTGCGGTATAGGCAGCAAAATACTTTGGTCTGAATGTGAGCCTAAAGAGGAACTTATACCCTAATAAAAATATTTTATTGGCACTAAACAATCAAAAGCTATCACTTTATTTGGAATGGCCAACCTCTAGTGATCCACTAAAGAAATACAAAAACAAGCAGAACTTCACTTGGCTAGCCTAAAAAAAGAAAAAGGCAGAATAGAATGGATTTTAGGAAGCTGCTAGAAAATATTATAACATCAAGCTCCAGAGAAAATGATACAGAGTAGATATTCAATAAATGTTAAGTGAAAATTGATGGTTGAAAGAGTGATGTTCCTTCTGGAGGTTTGCAAAGCATGGGTCTGCTTTGTGATACATCCAGACTTTGGAAGCATTTAATCAGATTTATTTGCATGTAAGTTATATCTTAAACTCCTTGGTTTGGTTACAGCATTCATTGTTAGGAAACCCCCCCCACACACACACATTTTTATTCCTTTTTTCTGTCTTTTTTAAACCTTAGAGCTTATGAATCCTCAGCTCTTGGCTTTTTCTTATTTTCCCAATACCGCCCCCTTTTAAAAATGTCATGTAATAACACTTTTCTAGCCATCCGATTCCACATTTGTGATACAAATCTTTATAAAATATTGGTAAATCTTCCATGAAGCACACAAATTAGAAAGTCTATAAAATAACCTGCTTTTTAAGAACTCCATGTGTACTACTGAGCTGTTTTAGGAGCTTACTAGTTTGCTAGGTAGAGAGTTCTTCAGGGCAACTTGTAATAGTTCAATTTTTTTTTTCCCATTTGTACCTCTTGAGTGCTTTTTGTCAAATACACGAAGGCAGTTACCACTTGTCTAGTAACTTTTAGATGTAGATCAAACACCCTCAGTTCTTTCAACCATTTCACACTTAACATGATTTTCATTTTCTCTCTATGGTCTAGTTCTCCTCTACAATGCATTTTGACTTAACATTGCCTTTCTTAAAATGTGAAGTTCTCAGTTGAATAATTCACATGTGATCAGATTATAGATTTACTGTTGTTATTACTAATACTTGTATTTTCCTTTATGTTTACAGAGCCCTTTTATAAAAATATAGGGTGTTATCCTCATTTTATAAATGAGAAAACAGGCTCGCTGTGGTTAAAATGTGTGATCTGTCCAAGGTCATACAGTTGCTAATTTAGACATTGCACATTGATTCACATGGTTTTAATGTTACTTTTTAAGAAGTTCCATTACCCAGTTGTCATATCAAATATTATATGTCTATTAAGTAAAGCCATTAGACCTTTTTCCATACACTGCTGACTAGTTAGATCTCTTCCATTCTACACTGTCTTAATGCATTAAAAATAAATCCAAACGTATATCTGTTAAATTTTATGTGTTTGGATTTGCTGTGGTTAGAGCATATTCTGTTTATATATCCCCATCTTACAAGTTTGTCTTATGAAAGAACTATGTGATTATAAATTGACAGATAAATGTTACTAATGACACTATTAATAACGTGAAGAATGTAAGAATATTAATTGAAGAGTAGTTGTAGTTTGTTACTGAGTTTGTCGTCTATGGAATTGGCTTTTCATTTGCATATTTAAATGAACATTTTGGGTTTTGTTAAGTATAATAAAAAGCATGGAGTCAAATATAAGCCAAGGAGTATCACAGAGACTTTTATGCTGGCTCAGTATCTTAAGTTTTATGTAAATTCATATAAACACTGCTATTATTTATGTTGTACTTTATCATCTTATCGTAAAAGGGAACCTCGGAGAATTTACCAGAAACTGATGAATTCAAGGTATATTATGCTTCTGAGGCCAGGCATGGTGGCTCACACCTGTAATCCTAGCACTTTGGGAAGCTGAGGTGGGAGGATTGCTTGAGACCAGAAGTTCAAGACCAACCTGGGCAATAGTGAGACCCTGTTTCTACAAAAACTAAAAAATTAGCTGAGCGTGGTAGTGTGTGCCTGTGGTCCCAGCTACTCAGGAGGCTCAGGCTGGAGATCACTTGAGCTCAGGAGTTTGAGGTTGCAGTGAGCTATGATCACACCATTGTACTCTAGCCCGCATAGCCAAAAGAATGTAACATATACTCTGATATCCTAGGAAGCCCATTCAAAGAATAAATTAATATAATTGGTTCTTTATGAAAATCTATTTTGGCTCTCATTGATAACTCTAGTCCATTCATTTGGGGGATTGATGTGTTGGTAGGATGCAAATGGAGCTAGTTGCAAAGTCTGTGTTTTGGGGCAGGCAGAAGAGGAAAGGAAGTGGACTGTGGGATATTAAAGGAAAACATTTCCATTGGAAAACAACTGTCAGCAAAAGCTGCCTGTATGACTACTTGTTCAATTTCAAAATTGAAGTTTAACTTCCTAGATATTTCAATTAGAAGGTTGCTGAAGGTTTAGCCAAAATGCTACATATTATTTCTCATGAAAAATGCCCCCAAACACAAGCAGATAGCACAGTGGTAGATAAACCTATCATATTCATTTCTAAAGAAATCATCAAGCCCCTAATCTGTTTTAGAATTTCGCCAAGAACTAATTCTAAGCATGTAGCTTCTAGAGTCTGCTATTTCTTCCATTTCTGGCACTTCTCTTGACAGTGGTTTTGTGATCTCACCTGTGATGATTAATACCCTGGCATATAATTCATTTTGTACCTAGAGATTTAAACTCATTTAAAATGAGTAGAAGCTCTTTTAGTGTCTTTGCATCTCTCCTTATTTAGTTTGCTTCTCCACATTGCTTAATCTGTTCTTTTGGTTTGAAGATCATGCTCTTGCCTGAAGATGGAAGGAAGCAAAATTAACATGGAACTATATTGCTCTGCCTTTTCTCATGGCTTAATATTATGACATCAAGCTGAGAAATGTCCTTTCCTAATTTTCTCCTTATTCCAAACATAGCTTTTTCTTGCCTTCAGCATTTTTCACATTCCTTAGATCATTATGGATTCTGACTTTAATCCACAAGGATTATCATACTTTAATATATAAGTAGGTGATATACCTCTACCCATCTTTTCTAAGCTTTCGTTTCCAATCTCATCAGATTCCCCCTGTGCAACAACAGGCTTCTTTAGATTTCTTCTTATTTTCTTTCCTTACTAGAATTATTTATTGTTACATAGTCAGAATGTCATATTTTAGCATCTTTGGCCTGTGAATCATTGCTCCCTATAACCATGCAACCACCCCGACCCATCCTTTTTCTGACTTTTTTGGAAAGTTGTTCTCTTAAAAAACCTGGAAGCAAATGTTCAGGGCTGTTCATTTAGGAAACAAAGTACATACTGACGTTCAGGTTCAAGCTTGCTCACTATATAAAGATGATTAAATCAAGCCCCCTTTCCTGGAGGAGCTCAGTCTAGTCAAAAAACAAACATGTAAACAGCTGATTGCAGTGCACTGTGTAATGGCAAAAGTAGCCAGGATGCCTTCCATCCAAGAACTGATGTCTAGCAATTTTCATTACTTGCTTCCGTAAATCCTAAAATGATGTCACATACCATACTCCTATGATTTCTGTTATTTTTACAATAGCCAACCAGTTCTTTGTTGGTCAGAATTAAGTCCAGAAGAAAAGTTTCCGTCCTTGTTTCCAGCTTGGAAAAGAGAGATGATCAGCAAGGGATATTTTACCAGGTTTTTCTTCTTCTAGCAGATGTAGACCTCAAAGATATTAGGGTGGTTGACACCCTCCGTGTCTCTGCAATTTTATATTTTGTTTTGGGGAAATAATGTGGTGAATATTCTGGTGATCTGTATATTTTCTCCTTATTATAAGCTCCCTTGACCATCTTTGGATCTTCTCACACGGCTTTGTTCATGATCAGTGGTCAGTTTTGTGTTCACTTAAATCCTTCCCTCCAAGCTTCTCATTTTAGATTTTACAGATTTTTAAGTTTATTTTTCATTTTTTTATATACCTTTACACAGACATCTTTCCATAAGTATTGGTCTGTTTTGTTCTTAGATTCTGCTTCTTTAGGTTCTTCATTAAAATAGTCATCTAGATGTCTTCCTCTTCTCATTAATTGATCTGATTCCCCTCTAAAAAGATTTATAGATCATTACAGGAACATTCTAGAAGACAGTAATGCACATCGTACAAAAACACGTCTACTTGTATTTTGACACGTTCCTACTAGATTGTATGATTTGCTGCCTGTGCTTCCATTTGTTCTGCCTGGAATACCCTTTCCCTCTTCCATACCAGCTTGTCTTCCTCTGATAATTCCTTTGTTATCATTTATCCTACTTGCAGAATGGCAGAATTATTCACTTCTTTATGCCCCACAGGACTTGGTTCATACTAGAATAGCATTTATTATCACATGTTATAGTTAGTTAAAGACGTCTGCCCTCCCCTTCAATTAGCCTATGAGTCTTGCCAGGACAAGGACTGGTTAGTAGTGTGCTTCGTGGCAATACGAATACTTCGGAGTCAGACTGATTTTGATTACTGACTTCAACGCTTTTGAACTCTCTAACCTTGGGCAAAGTCTTTAAGCTACCAGAGCCTACTCAGCCTCCTCGTTTGTAAAATGAAGCTACTGCTTAACCTCATCAGATTGTTGGTACTAAAGTAATCGTGTACATAAAGTGCATAGTGAATAAATTGTGTCTGGAGTAGAAAAATGGATAGAATATATCTCATAGACCTGTTTTCCCTACTGTACACATACTATTAGAATATTTGTTTTTTAAGAAGTATTCCTTATTTAAGCAATTTTGATGCATTGAATTTTTTAAAAATATATTTGCTTATGTTATAGCATCTGAGACACTATTAAAAACATACTATCTTAGTGGTATATTTCCCTCAGTTTACATTCAGAGAAGACTTTTGAACTCCAAAACTTACTCCTGCTTTCCGAAAGATTTGCATCTTTTTAGAAAGAACCATTTGTTCATAGCATTATACAAATTTGAGTCAATCAGATTTTGTTAGGGAAAGTCACATTTCAGCTCCTTAAAGTTGTAACATCAAGTCTGTAGATATCTTGAAGCATGTAAAATTTTCTAAGACACTGAGCTATGTTTTGAAGAATGTGCAGGACATCCCCATGCAGGCCTGTCAGTGGGAGCTGAGGCATGAGTACATGTAAGGGTGGTAGACAGTAACTATGACGGGTGGTTACAGCAGTGTGCTGCCAAATGAGTGTGGTTCAGACCATACGTGCTGTCATACAGAATGAACTGAGTGGAAGAGAGAAGACTTAGACTTTTGGAAGATTGTGTGAAAATCAACTGAAGAGAATGAGAAAGCATTCTAGACAAGGAAAATGAGAGGAAATAAAGTCCAGAAAGGACAAATCATATTTAGCTGATCTGGATTTTTCTGACATAAATGTCATTTCTTCTTCCTTCTACTAATGTGAACTAATTTTGACTGTTTTTTTTTGTTTTGTTTTTTTTTTTTTTGCTATTACTTTGTTCAGGTTCTTTGTTTTTGCTCTGAACTCATCTTTTTTTCTTTCATTTGAGTTCTTGAAATTTTTCACTTTAATCTAAATCCTTTCACATCTATTAAACTCTTAAGATTCTGCGTATGCCCCAGCATTCTGCTCTGCAGTGCCAGTCTATCTTGCTTTATAATAAACATAATCCTAGAAATTTGAGTGTAAACTCTGTTTAAGTAGAATAACATTTCCATAAACTGATTTTATGATATCTGTCTATAACAATTCATTTGCAAATAAGTCATTTTCCCTGAGTATTTTAGTTAATAAATTGAAATGATTTTTGTGTCTTCTCTGAAGTACCACACACCTATATCATGAAGGTTTTCTTTTAGTCCCAGTATGACAAATTTTGCTTTTTAAAGTTTGGTTAAGTATAATTCATTTATATTTGAGTCACTTAGAGATTTGTTACTGAGGTTTGAGGAAATGTAGGCTTTCTTAAAATCAAATACTGATGGAGATGTACTTCATCCCCAAACTGGTAGGAGATAATATATAACAGGGAGCAGTGGGGGAGTGAAGAGGTACAGTGGATAAGACAGGCCTTTCCCTATGTCCTTCTAAAAATGCATGAAGATTTGAAAGTCTAACTAGTAAGGAGTAACCATAACAGGAACTAGGTTTCTTCTTTTTCTTTTTTTTTTTTTTTTTGGAGACAGAGTCTCCCTCCATTGCCCCAGCTACAGTGCCATGGCATCAGCCTAGTTCACAGCAACCTCAAACTCCTGGGCTCAAACAATCTTCCTGCCTCAGCCTCTCTAGTGGCTGGGACTACACATCCCCACGCTCGGCTAGTTTTTTTCTATTTTTAGTAGAGACAGAGTCTTACTCTTGCTCAGGCTGGTCTCGAACTCCTGAGCTCAAGCAGTCCTCCTGCCTCAGCCTCCCAGAGTGCTAGGCTTATAGTCATGAGCCGCATGACCCAGGAACTAGGTTTGTGATGTGCAACCACTTGCACCAAGAGAGATTTGTTTAGGTAGCCTAACCCCTGGAGCCTCTGATTTTGAACTCTGAAAGACAACAGTGAAGACAGGAAAGATACAAGCTTTTTAGAAAAACAAGATG
Source organism: Microcebus murinus (assembly GCF_040939455.1). Lineage (NCBI taxonomy): Eukaryota > Metazoa > Chordata > Mammalia > Primates > Cheirogaleidae > Microcebus > Microcebus murinus. Next base: position 86,459,101 of record NC_134112.1, on the reverse strand, counting down.
AGGTTGTAGATTGAGGCTTTTGAGAATGACCATTAGATAATGGCTTAAAAACTGAAGTGCACAATAAACTATTTTAGGGATATTTTGTGACTGGGTCTCCCAATGACTGCTTCCCAGGTGAGATGTGTCTGATTGCCATCAGAGAGCAATTTAACTTGAAACATGAGGTTTCTGGCCCCAGGTACTGCTGCCTAAAATGGAAACCTGAGAATCAGGCCAATGTGGCAGCCAGCTGCCCCTACCCAAACATGAAAACTAGAGAAATGCATAGATTAGTGAATTTAGTTGCATCAAGCTAATTTAATTCGTAAGGCCTGTGTGTTTGTGGCTTAATAGAAAAGACCTTGGGAGACCGAGGCGGGCGGATTGCTCGAGATCAAGAGTTTGAAACCAGCCTGAGCAAGAGCAAGACCCTGTCTCTACTATAAATAGAAAGAAATTAATTGGCCAACTAATATATATGGAAAAAATTAGCCGGGCATGGTGGCGCATGCCTGTAGTCCCAGCTACTCGGGAGGCTGAGGCAGTAGGATTGCTTGATCCCAGGAGTTTGAGGTTGCTGTGAGCTAGGCTGATGCCACGGCACTCACTCTAGCCTGGGCAACAAAGCGAGACTCTGTCTCAAAAAAAAAAAGAAAAAGAAAAAAGAAAAGACCTTGAGGGAGGGAGAAGAATTCCATGAAGGCACAGTATCCTGATCTGGTGGTACAAAAGCTTATTAGTGGGGACAAATACCTGGAATAGTCTTATTTTAGGGGTTGTCTTAAGTGAATTTTATTTTACCATGTTGTCATTATACAGAGGTCATCTATGTCTTTACCCTTTTAGCAGCAGATCTGATTTTTCAAATGAAATCTTACACGGTACCCTAATAGGTGAAATAGATGAAATCACAATGGGAGGATGTTGACCTATTGCCCTGCCCCTCAGCTTCGTTCTTTCAAGTGAAGATTTTTTGCAAACCAGAAAAAACTCATTGGCTTGTCACCAGTGACAATTTATTGTAAGGAACAGGAATTTGCCCATATTTTGCTGTTTATAGTTGTACATTTCATAATAATTAACATAATTATTTTGAGAAACAGAAAGGAAAGAAACCCACTGTGGATGCTATAATGCTATTTGTATGTGCTTGCCTAAGCCATTTGTCTTTTCCTGTTTGATGATGTTTTGTGAAAGGTCTGATGTCAGAATACAGCTTCATTTTATCTTGTAATATAATCATTGCTTATAATGCCTTTTTTTAATACTTCCTGGTAAATCCGGTGTTATGTAGAAATACCAAAGATAGTTTCAACCTGTTGTAAGATTTCCAGATTCAGGGGTAATGGGTGGGGGGACTATGTAGTAAATAAAACATCAACACCATGAATGCTACCGTTCTTCACCCACCAGGATGTTGCCACACGTGTGCCTAACTGGCCTCTCTCTTTACTGAACTTTATAGCGTTTTTTTAATCATATACAATCCTGGACATTTCTTCTGTTGCTTTTTCAGCTTGTAGTTGTTGAACTTTTCACATATTTTCATTGTCCCACCATCTAGACTTCAAGCTCCTTGACAGTCGAGGTAGAGTGTGGTTTCTGACATCTTGAAAGTACTTTAAATTGTATGTCTTTGATTCCTACACTGTCAAATAAAACTACTACAAACAACTCGACCCCCTCCTGCCCACAAGTTGTTTGGAATTGAAAATAGTGTTTTGTTATACATATTATATGTTATAAAATAAAACTTTTTTTTTTAACATCAGAAAACATTCAAGTAGATTAGCAATTCTTTAAAAATAAACACTCCTTCCCTAGTGTATTACTCTATTACTAATTAAATACTTTAAAAATAAAATTAGTTTAATTTTTAATATAAAATATGTTCAATAACTTGATTTTTATTGTACTTTGCTTGGTCGCTTCCTTTCTTGTGGAAAGTTTAAAGTACCTTCTCATATCTTACTTGTCTTTGTAATATTTCAGTGATGAGAAGGCTTATTAAATAGACTGACCCCAAGGTACCCCTGTGAGAATGATGGTTGCTACCCTGAGTTCCTAAGAGGAGAATTGTTGTGCACAGGGTCAGTTACTGGCAAGTAAGATATCCTTTGCCTTGGCTTTTTGTAAGGTTTACTATCTATTCAATATTGACCACTAAAGGAGCATTTGTTCTTAGGCATTTAACAAGTAATAAATGTGCTCCAAATAGCTTTTCTTTTTCTTATTTTATTTTTATGAGAGAATAAGGCAGTGTCATTCCTATTTATGAAGTAGGGGTCCTGGGAACCTAAGAGACTAAGTGTAATACATGCCTAAGATTATATCAATAGCACAATTTTGCTTGTCACAACTGAGGGGGATTGGTGCTACTGGCATCTAGTGAGTAGAGGCCAGCGATGCTGCTAAACATCCCATAATGCATAGGGCAGCATTCCACAACAAAGAATTGTGTAGTCCAAGATGTCAATCCTTCTGAGGTTGATAAACCCTGTGGTGTGTATTTCAAGGAGTGGAATTGCCAGAAGTACTCAAAGCCAGGACAAATTTGGGTCAGAGGTAGAAGAGTGGGGAGGTAAAGGAGGTGACTTCAGATGCAGCTAGACTGAGACAAGCTATTTTTATGGGGCTACTATTTAGCTGATTTCCTTTTCTTTGTGTCAGCACTTGACATAGCAGTAGTGGAGAAAATGGTGAAATAAACTTTTCTTCTCAGCTACATAGAATATGGTTCCATTCCAAGAGTAAAAGGTGTTACTCTGCTTCCCTGTAACACTTGTAGCTTCACTATAAACCACACACTCATGCTATCAGGCTCCCAAAATGTCCAGGCACATGACTGTTTGTGAGGGATAGGGGGTGTCAAATTGTTGAGTTATAAACTAATTTGTGTCCCAAGATATCTTATAGTACGCCTAGGAGGATCTAAATTTCTCACTGTTTCTACATCATGTGCCATACATGAATTTCTTTGACTCTTGCTTGATTTAATTAGTCTATAGTCAGAGGATCAAATGTCATTTTTTAAAAAAATAGACTTTATTTTTTAAGAGCAGTTTTAGATTCACAGCAAAATTGAATGGGAAGTACAGTTTTCATATACCCTCCCCTGCCACATTATCTTTTGACTTTATTGTAACACTAATTTTCAAATAAACTTTATATAAATGCAAAATTAAGTGTTCCTCAATTTCGTTTCTCACTAAATATAAAGCAAAAGTAAGGAACACATTGGTCTGAGGGAGTTATGGGATATTCCCTCTTTCCCTCTTCAGTAGACCAGAGAGGCTCATCATCTGCAAAGACTTTTTGAAAGACTGTGACCACCTAGTTTAAGAGCATTTATCTTCCTCAAAATCTTTCCATTCAGTTATACATCATCTTTTTATGTCAGAGAGATTTTACTTCCGTCCTAGGAAGTTTTCCTTGTTTAGAGTTCAGCTTTTGGCTAATTGAAAACTATTTTAAGTTATTCAACTTGACAATTTGTTTGAAAGGCTAGAATGTACCATAGCCACCAAAGCTTCCTGTAGTTGAAAGTGTTCTGGGACTCTAATTTGTGATCTTGTGGATGCCTCATAAAGTCAGGGAGCCAGGGGAATACTCCGATGATTGTATTCTTGATTAAGATTTTTTTCCCAGCTGCAAATTCCAGCTTATTCTTTTAGCCACAGTATGTCTCTTAGTCATAACCAATAGACATACTTTAATGCTTCTGTTTCTCTTTTGCCTCCTAATCATGGGTCATATAGGCCCCTGGGTTTTCCCTTAAATATTTGACCCATTAAAAAAATCAATTAATAATCTGTACAAAGTAGATCAAAAGAGAGAGCTTGGTATTCTTTTTTTAATTTTTTTTTTAAACAGTCTGGGTTCAGGTTCTCAACAAATTCTGTAAACTTGGACAAAGTATTCGTGAGTCTGTTCCTTTATTAAATGCTGATTATTGCTACTCCTGCCTTACTGCACAGGAGGGTTGTTGTGAGGATCACATGAACTAATAATTGACTATGAGAGTGCCTTTTATCAACTTTACAACACAATGTAAATGGAAAGTAGTATACAAATATAAGAAGGGTGAGGTTTAGTAAATTGTATCAATTGTGAAATGAAAGTAGGTTTGAAGAATTTGTTTTCTTTTGTCTTATTTGTATAGCATACAGTGTTTTTTCTTCATCTTAGTAAGTTCAGAGGTGTCCTTCGTTGGGTTTGGTTGTAGTTTTTGTTTTTTTATAAGTAAGGCCAATGGAGTTAAATGTTTCACTTGCTGAAACATGATGTTAATATAATTTGGCATAGATCAGTGATTGGTACAAAATAAAATTATAAGAAAGAAATTCTGAATTCACCAAATAGCATAGACTATGCCTGATAGAACATCCTCCTCCTCCTCTTCAGTGCTGTTTGCTAATAAATTCTGGAGAACCAGAAATATTTGTCTATGCTTTTTTCCAAAAACTCCAGTTGGTAATTTGACCTTCATTCCTATTTTTAATAAAACAATTTTCTAAGTAGTTAGACTTTACCCTCTCTCCCCTCAACCATTTAGTTATACTTTGGATTTTGGATGGTAGTAGATCAAATTAGCTTAGTCACAATTTATAAAAAGCCTTTTTTACATTGACAGTGTCTTGTCATTTTTTGACACTATTCATTAATAGACCCAGAAAACCACAGGACTCAGGTTCCAAATGATTGGTAGACTGTTGGAGTAAAGTAGGCAGACTGTATTAGAAATTTTTCCATCTAAAGGGTGCCTTAGCCCCTGCCTCTTTGGCCTTTCTGACTAACAGAAAAAAATTCTTTTCGCATTCAAAAGCCTGTTCATTACTGCCTTTCTCCTCTGAAATGCATTACCAGTTTTATAATCAGGAAGAACTTAATTATTTTTCTTTTTCCATTGGCTTATGTTTATTCTTTATAAAATGACTTTTCTTCCATTTAATGGGCTCAGAAATAAGCTCCTATATTGAACTTTGCAGACTTGCTTTTTTTATAGCGTAAATCAGCTCAGCTGGCTAAATGCCTCACTAACTGAAACTTCATAATGTAGCTGGAACTAAATTGTGCTCTGGAGCATTGAGTCTTTAAACTGGATTATTGATTTACAAGCACATAATGGTGAAGAGGCTATAGAGAGACAAGAAGCTCCCTCCCTGATCCTTGAGCAAGTTTTCCCTCACTTATTTCAGGGGCTCTGAGCTCACAAGCAAAATCCTAACCAAATTTAGTTTGCTTGGAAAACCCATTTCAAATGCTCAATAAAGAAAGAATAATTCTTCTCCCGCTTAACCACTAAAGAACAACATATGTTTCTAACGTCAGCTTTTTATTTTTTTTTTTTTATCTTTCATTTTTTTGTTGGTAAATCTCCCAGACAACAGCAGTTCTGTAGAGAGTTTAAATATGAAGGAATGGCAGGACGGGCTAAGGGCACTTCTACCCAACATTAACATCAACTTTGGTGGACTGCCCAATTCTTCTTCCCCCTCCAACGCCAACCACAGTGCACCAACGTCCAACACTGCCACCACCGACAGCCTGAGTTGGGACAGCCCTGGCAGCTGGACAGACCCAGCCATCATCACAGGTAACTTTCTCACTCCCTTCAGCTCCACTGACTACCGTCAGTTTGGTTGTTAGCACAGATTAAATAACAACAGAGGTCTCTTCAACACAGGTTTCTTTTCACAAAGCCACTCGTGTGGGATGGCTCGTTTCGCTCTCAGGGGTTGCGCAGTCCTGTTAACCTGTTGGCCTAGTTGTATAATATGGCATTTGGCGCCTGGGTTGCTTCTTTTGGTCTAAGTAGGTGTTAATAATGTCTGGCAATGTGTGTATTTTGTAGGCCTCAAAGTACAAAAGGATCTGACTTATCCTTCTTAAAAGGAACATACTCCACTTTCTTTTATAAAGCTCTCTATTATAAGGCTGTCTTGTTTATGTATCCCTGTTAGAGAAGGAAGGAGAAGCACAATTGGGGAATACCATCATACATTCTCAGGCATCGTGTTTTGCAGCTCTGCCTCTGTGCCAGTGGGGGACTAAGTTTCTAGTTGAAGAGGAGGCATGGGTTTGCGTGACAATAAGTTTTGGTGGTTGTGGGGGGAGGATAAAAGGAACCTAAGATTTGAAAGATCTTATTTGGAAGGAGTTTAAAATTGTGATTTCTTCTGTGTTTCTTTTTAGATAAACTAATTGCTTTCGTTTTTAAATTTGTTTGGCGACCTTCTTATGCTTTCTGCACAAACTCACCGTTTTCCCTCCTGTTTTCTCTTCTCTCCTTAGGTATTCCAGCCTCTTCAGGAAACAGTTTAGACTCTCTTCAAGATGACAATCCTCCACACTGGCTAAAATCCCTCCAGGCCCTCACAGAGATGGATGGCCCCAGTGCTGCTCCGTCACAGACCCACCACAGCGCCCCCTTCAGCACACAGATCCCTCTGCACAGAGCCAGTTGGAATCCCTACCCTCCTCCTTCAAATCCTTCCAGCTTCCACTCCCCACCCCCAGGCTTTCAGACAGCCTTCAGACCCCCCAGCAAAACCCCCACAGATTTACTACAGAGTTCAACACTGGACCGCCATTAGGCAAGGAGGAGAAACCATTAGAAAACGCAGGATTTGTCCCACCCTGTTTTCTCCCTCTCAGCCCACCACCCACAGCTCCCTTCTCATCTCTTATGTTCTGAAGAATCCAGTTCCTGATCAATTTTTTTTCTCCCTACCCCCAGATGCAATGCGATCACAGGGTCATTACCATCTTTTTTTTTTATTGTAAAAGTTTCTTTTGATCCAGCATTTGAGTGACACTGTTGAATGTTTCTAAAAATGCCTTTTTAAGGAGAGGAAAAAAAAGAAATCAAAGGGCAGTCTCGATACTTAGAAAATTACTGTTTGTCTGTTGCGCATAATAATGACATAATCTGCTTAGCAGAAAATGACGATTAATCTCTAGGGAAGGTCGAATAAATGCATTATCAACTGCAGAAGTTTGAAAACCAGGTTCGTTTGAATGAGATTGCTAAATGCATGGGGGAAAGCAGTGGTCCTGGCATCGATCTTGTATTCAGCTTATCACTATTGCAGGAAAAATGCTTTTAATTTAATTTTTAATTCTTTTGGTGAGTTGATGGCGAAGACTTGATTGTGTCATTAAGCAAAAGAATTTATTGGAAGTTGATGGAAAGACAAATTGATCTGTAGTAGTAACTGGCCTATTGCTAAAGAGTTTATAAGGAGGGGAGAGTGATTTTTTTTTAAAGGAGAAAAAATTTTTGGCTTTAGATTTAAAGTAAATTCAAATATTTTAAAGAAAAAAAGTATTCACAGATTTAATACCTATACGTAATATAAGAGCTGAAATATACGTGATTTCTTCAGTCTTTCTCCTCTGTTGGAATCTTGTTTTCTTTTACCTTAAATTCACCTGACTAGGGCACTCTGAGAGAGCACTGCTCTGGGGCCATTTGATCACCATCAGGAGCAAATCTCTGACCTCCTTGCCTGCAGCTTTTACTTAACCCTGTAGTTTCTGGACGTTTGTGCAGTATTGAAAAGACAGGAGAAAAGAAAACAGAAACCTGGTTATAACCTGATGCTAAAACTAAAAACAAGGAAATGTACCTCTTTCTTCAGAATTAAAACTAAAATCTTAAATAAAACAGAAAACTTGATGACACTTGACTTGTTCTTGTTTTTGTTTTTCCATTCTGTTGCATGTGAGTTTGAAAGATTTTGTGACAAATAGCCTTCAGTGTTTCCACTTGATTTTACATCTTCAACAACAGGGAGGATAGTTTTGATTTTAGAAGAAGCATTTAGAGGGGAAAAGCCACATTTTATTGTCAGTCACTACCATCTTTGAAGATCAGCCCATCTTGTCCTCAAGAATTCCTCTTCCAATGGCGTTCAGTAAGAAGATGCCTCTTTTTGCTATTGTTTTATGCAGGCCAAGCCTTCCCCACTGAGAAGCCTCATGTGCCAGGAATTGAGGGGTTGACATGCTGAGATGTTGGTTCTTTTGGGGACACCTGGTGGGAGCAGTAGCCAATGTGCTACACAAGTAGCACCACCTTGTACAGGGTTCCGTGGTGGGAAAGAGATTGGGAAACACTGATGTAGATGACCCCCAGATCCATTCTTTATAACCAGTCATATTAGAGAGTACCTAATGATGGAGAGAGAAACACACCACTGACCAAAAGAGGGTAGAGGATAGAAATTACATGTCTGTGTCTTGCCTTGGATGGCATTCAGAGGTCCAAAGTTGGAGTTGGCATATTTTTGGCTATGTCCATTAAAGAATTCTTTGTAGGCTGAATTAAGTAGACCTCAATTGTACATTCTGTGCTTTCAGATTGATTTTCTCACCCATAACCTTTTACTTTGTACTTCAGTTTGTTTTAAAAAAAAATTTAATGGAGTTTTTGAGAAACTTAAACAGGATATTCTCAAATAAATGTCACAACAAATAGATGTTGACCAGGTGTATAGTAAATTATTTTGTAAAATTAACCAAAATGTTACTGTGATAACAAAAGAGAGGACTAGAAAATACAGGCTGTCTTTTGGCTTTAACTTTGCTTTGGTCTCCTGAACCTTCATATTGTGCTCCAGGGTGATGGAGCAGCACACAAGTAATATTCAGGTAGCAATGAATTATAATCAAGGCTTTCTTTTTAGGAGGGTGGGGGTGGGGAAATCCTTAGATGGGTATGTCAATAAAAACTGGTGCTTATTCTGTAAATGAAGGGAAATTCTACCTTGCAAGGCTATGCTGTAATTGTGTGTATGCTTAATGAAGCATACATACAGAAGACTTTATTTAAAAAAAAAAATTAAAGAATAAAAATAATAATGACCTGTATGCCTACCACCAAGGTTAAAAATAGAACCTGCACTATTTTAAAAGCCCTCTATATACTCCTGTCCAGTTATACTTAATTTTCTTTCCTCATCATCTACAACCAGCCATTATCTTGATTTCCGTGTTAATCTTTCTTTAGAGTTTTGCCAGCTGTGTATGTATCCCTGAATAATAATATATTGTTGAGTTTTAAAAAGCTGGGTAATAAAATCAAAGCCTAGCTGTGTAAGAAAAGGGCAATATTGTCACAAAGGGTTTTAGGAGAAGATAAACAGTCTCTGGTTCATACTTTGGCTTTATCTTCTCTGATAATTCATAGAAGCCCCTTCTGGGAAAGACGAGTGGGCAAGGTCATGAGTGAGCCCTGGAAAACAGGACTTGCCGGTTGAGGTAGGTCTGTGGCCGTGTGAGCCCAGCCCTGGGTGTCTGGCAGAAATAGGGTCTGAAGGAGCAGTCTGCCCTCTGTTCCCTGTGTCAAAGCACACCATGGCCTCCCCCTAGTCCTCTGGAGTAGATCAAAGCACGCTTGGGGTGAAGGGTGGGGTTTAAAATGAGTGTCAGCTGATTATTTACCAGGGCATGCAGGAGGAAAGGATAGAAACTTCCTTAGGCTTGGTCAAAATCAGATAAGTACGGAAAAGATCCTGGATCATTCTGACTTAGTTGGTCTGTTGATGTGATACCAGTGGGAATTTTGGTTTTGTCAGCTCTTAATATGTCTGTCTGAGGTCACAGCACTCAGATCTGGTAGGCAGAGGTCATTCTAGTATTTCCCTTATCTCTTCTCTCCCTTTTCTTGGATCTTCATTTTGCTATATTCCTATATCCCATACCCTAGTCTTTTTTTTTTTTTAATCTCTCATTTTTCCAGTAATTTTTGGAGGAAAGGTATATGGAAGAGACATATTTTAGTAATCTGCATGTTTGAAAATAATACTTTGTCTCAGTTGATTAGTGAATACATGATTCTAAGTTGTAGATATTTTTTTCCTTCAGAATTTTGAAGGCATTGCTCCATTGATCTACTTGCTTTCAGTATTACTGTTGAAAAGTCCAAAGCCGCTCTTATGCTTTTTATGTAATTTACTTTTTCCCCTCTCTGGAGAAAAGCAAGTTTGTCTTCTGTTTTGAAATTTCACAACAATGTTCCTTCCTTGGTGTGGATCTATTTTAAAAATTCATTGTGCTGGACATAGTGGACATATGTAGTAGACTTTTTAAATCTGGCAACTCATGTCCTTCAGTTCTGGGAAATTTTCTTGACTTATTTTGATCGATTTCTTGCACTTACTTTCTATGTCTCCCTTTCTAAAAGTCCGATGTTATTCAAATATTGGACTTTATGGACTTTTCCCCTGCTTCTCTTCTCTTACCTTTTCTCCAAATATTCATCTCTAATTTTTTGCTCTTTCTGGGAAGTTTTCTCTCAACTTTATTGTTTATAGTTCTTGTCTCTGTTTCTCCAAGTTATTTTATCTGCTTGTTTGCTTAATTATTTAACTAAATAAACTTAATTATTTGTTTAATTTCTATTTTCCATATTAAAGGCTTTGCAGATGTTTGGTAATCCTTGTTTATCTGCTCGTGAATAAGACTGAAAAATTGACTGGGAGTTTTGAAAACATGAGTAGGGCTTACCCACTTTGGACTCCCCTGCTGGAAGATCGGGGTGGTCCCTCTACTGGAGAACCCCTGTTGCCAGTGTCTCTAGGCTTTGTCTCTTCCACAGAGAAGAGTCTTACAATGGCTGGCCTGGAGGGCTAGGGTCTGACTGCCACGATTTCAGAGCTGTGTTGGTGGTCTCTGTGTGCTTTATACTATGTATATTACTTAATCCCACTGTTTTCACTGCTTTCCACTCTAGATATTGTCTCCAAATATCTGTCCATATATGAGAAGATAGTTTCACTATGCGGTGGAGTTGGGGGATGAATCTAGGGAGCTAACTTCTTAAGGCAGCTTTCCTAGTAATCTTTATTTTAACCCACCCCACACACTGTATCTCTGGTTTTAGGGGTAGCTGGCACTATCAGCTTCTGTGCCCTTGAGTATTTTATGATGTAAATTGGATTGGATCTCAGCTTTCCCCACTGTTAGCATGAGGTTGGACTTTCTCAAATTGGCTAAGTGAATCTACTCAACCAACTTTCTAACATTTTGTTGCTGTTGTTTCCTCTCTTGTTCTTCCTGGGGTTTTTGTCTCCCTTACTCTAATTTTAGTGGACTTTTAGGAAGAAATGAAATTAGATATGTCGGTTTGATCTGCCATCTTAGCCCAGATCTTTGCTCTGATTTTGTAAACTAATAGGTAATAGGCAGAGTTTATCTGCCAATAAGGTGGAGGGAACAGTATCATTTGCCGTTGGCCAACAAGACTAGCTAGCTGCCATTTGTGTATCCCTTGGTTTGAATGGCACCTGCCATGTTTTGTTTACCTTGAAGTGGTTTGTCTTTTTAACATCATCTTTTCCAGTAAAGCTCTTTATTTATAGTCAATAGTTTGTTTTCTAAGAAGTAATATCACAGGAGATTATTTAATTGGTAAGTTTTAGGTAGACTGTTAAAGGCAAATTTTATGGCAGTTCTGGGGGAGTTGCAAGTCAGATGGATGTAAGTTATTTTCTAGGTTTAGCTGAATTAGAACAATTCTAGAAATTGTAAAGGAGGAAAAATTAGCCTACCTTTAACTGTATATGAATTGTATTTTGAGAATAGGTTATAATAAATGTCCATAATCTATTTCCACAGGGATTATGCTAGTATAACCCACTGTACACCTGAATTCAGTTACACTTTCCAATAAGGTTTGCCTGGACTTGAAGGCATGGTGTATACTGCACATGGTTTTTGTTTGTTTGTTTGTTCGTTTGTTTGAAATTGGGTCCACTCTGTCACCCAGGCTGGGGTACAGTGGCATCATCATAACTCACTGCAGGATTAATCACCCAAGTAGTTAGGACTACTTAGTATATGCCACCATGCTAAGCTAGTTTACAAATTTTTTGGTAGAGACAGGGACTCACTATGTTGCCCAGGCTGGCCTTGAACTCCTGGCCTCAAGCAATCCCCCTGCCTCAGACTCCTAAAACACTGGGACTATGTTACCGAAAGTTTGGCAGTTGTCCCTAAAGCCACATCAGAAGAACAGAGGACAAGTGGTCTGAGGAGAAGGAAGAGGTTTATTAATTTACTGGCACATGAGGAGTTTGGCAAACTCCCATCTCAAACTACCAATGTCCTCATTTGCCAGCAAATTAATAAACTTCTCTTTCCTTCTCCTCAGACCACCTGTCCTCATTTTTCTGATGTGGCCTTGGGGACAAGGGCCAAACTTTTAGTAACAATTACAGGCATGAGCCACCACACCTGGCCAGTTTTTTGAGTTTTCCATTAAATATTTATCAACATGGTTTGATTTAAGATCATTTTAATTAGGATATGTAAACTTTTAAAATCAAAACATATACACCTTAAACACAATGGTGAGATATGTCTTTTGTTAGATGTAGCCTACTTTTTTGCCCAAGTGGTTTATCCAAGCTAAAGATTCCTGGAGGTCATTGACCTGTTTGAAAAAAACAAATCAGTACTTTCTTCTTTGTGCTTATTAAGAAATTGTTAATTTAGACCATTTAGACTGCCTTCAGACAGTCATAGGCAGTTTCCTAACAGGAAGGGCTGCCTTTGAAAAAAAAAATTTTTTTTTTTTTGAGTCAGAGTCTCACTCTTTTGCCTGGGCTAGCGTGCCGTGGCGTCAGTCTAGCTCACAGCAACCTCAAACTCCTGGGCTCAAGCGATCCTACTGCCTCATCCTCCTGAGTAGCTGGGATTACAGGCATGTGCCACCATGACTGGTTAATTTTTTCTATATATTTTTAGTTGGCCAATTAATTTCTTTCTATTTTTAGTAGAGGTGGGGGGTGGTCTCACTCTTGCTCAGGCTGGTTTTGAACTCCTGACCTTGAGTGATCCTCCCGCCTCAGCCTTCCAGAGTGCTAGGATTATAGGCATGAGCCACTGTATCCGGCCGAAAATACATTTTTAAAATTGTTTCTGAACAAATTGATTTAAGGAAGGGGGTAAATGATCTTAAAAATTCCTTTAAGGACAAAATAATTCTTTTTTTTTTTTAATATGCCAAGAAACTTCAGGTAATAAATCTCTCTAATACTGTGTATAAAATTAAAAACAAGTTCTCTAGATTAGTTAATATGCCAAACAATATTAAAAACAAGTAAAAACAGAAAATAACAAGACATTATTAGCCAGATGTGTGGATTTGCAAAATAAGAACATAGATATTCTAAAAATAAAAATAAAATTATTGAAATTAAAACTCGAGACCAGGGCAGATGCAGTGGCTCAAGCCTATAATCCCAGCACTCTGGGAGGCCAAGGCAGGTGGATTGTTTGAGCTCAAGAGTTCAAGACCAGCCTGAGCAAGAGCAAGACCCTGTCTCTACTAAAAACAGAAAGAAATTAGCTGGACAACTAAAAATAGACAGAAAAAATTAGCCAGGCATGGTAGCGCATGCCTGTAGTCCCAGCTACTCGGGAGGCTGAGGCAGGAGGATCACTTGAGCCCAGGAGTTTGAGGTTGCTGTGAGCTAGGCTGACGCCACGGCACTGTAGTAAGGCAACAGAGTGAGACTCTGTCTCAAAAAAAAAACAAAAAAAACTCAAGACCAGAAGAGACTGGACAAGGAAAAGGAGACCCGACCAGACCAGGCCAGACCAGACGAAGAAGAGGAGACAAGACTGGACGAGGAAGAGGAGACCAGACCAGACTAGACCAGGCAAGGAAGAGGAGAAGAGACTGGGCGAGGAAGAGGAGAAGAGACCACATGAGGAAGGGGAGACCAGACTGGATGAGGAAGAGGACACGAGACCGGAAGAGGAGACGAGACCAGACGAAGAAGAGATGAGACCAGACGAAGAAGAGGAGATGAGACCAGACAAAGAAGAGGAGACCAGACTGGAAGAGGAGATGAGACTGGATCAAAATAATTATTTCTGTAGGTAGTAATCCAGATGATTTGAGAAAGAACATAAATATTGGCCCAAATGTTCAGAATACCCCTCGTAAGAATTGGCCATTTAAAGAGTATATTCTTTAGAATGAAGATGATCCATCTTGATCCATCTCCACAGGAAACTGAGTGTATTAAGCAGATGTTGGTAGGTAGTGCACCTCCTTGTGCACCTCCTTCCATGGTTTGTTTCGTAGGTGAAGTAAGTAGGTGCACAAGACCAATGGAAATTAATAGACCAAATTGATATTTTTGTGTGGTCTGGATCATTTTAAAACTCTAAGGCTTATAAATAATTAAGAGCACTTAAAGGGAAACAATGATCTGTGGCTTCCTTATTTTTAATCTTTAGTATTTATAAAACTAAAATAGTTAATAAAATGCCTGGTATATTACATTGAGTCCAGAGGTACTTTTTTACATTGTTATTTCAGTACAATTCCTTTGCTTCTATCAGACTCCATGTGCAAAAGTAGACAAATAGGCCCAAAGATATTGAAGTTTTGCCCCTAGGTCGCAAATTTTATAGCAGAGCTAGAACTAAAGCAGATGCCTATCCGCGTCTGCATTTATCCATGACTTTGGTTGTACTCCCCTTCTGTTCCAAAGTTCCAAGTGCTTTCCTAGCTGTCTTGTTTATGCTTATAAAATGACTAAGATAAGGGTGGTATTATCTGTTTCCCCCTTATTTTAGCTACTTGGCGGTGGTGAAAGAGTGTGAAGAGATACTGCATTTGTTTATCCCAAATCATAGGGTGTGAGTCAAAGTTCAGATGGGAAGTCCCTTTGGGGATTCTTGATTATTTTGTGCTTATATTGAGTCATGATTATACTCAACTGGACTACCAAGTTAGTATCTTCTGGATTTTTTCAGATAAGGAACAAGGACAAAGTACTTATCTTCAAATGTTTGAAGGACAGTTATGTAGAAGAGGAAATAGGATGAAGGACACAACTGGGACTAAGATGTGCAAGAAATATTTGGGTTTAATTTAGTCTAACAATTTTTAAAAACATCTACTTTGGGCTGGGCATTATGCCAGGTCCTTCAGAGGTTACAAAAATAAAGTGAGCCCTGCTCTCAAATTGAAAAGGTTTGGATAGCTCTACACAAGGCCAAATGTGAGCATCAGAATTGTAAAGTGTCAAGTTAGCTCAAAGAAGTGAAAGCATTGGTTAAGCACAGACTTGGGTGAGGGGACACCCTGAACAAAGACAGACATAACATGTTTCCCTGAAAATAAGACCTACCCATAAAATAAGCCCTAGCAGGATTTCTAAGCATTTGAGCAATATAAGCCCTACCCCGAAAATAAGACCTAGTGATGGGTGTGGCTACGCAGTGTATCTGCACAACCCATGCATTTGGTCGCAGAGCGGGAAAGAAGACGAGCAGCCCTTCTCATCTGCCCTATGAGAGCTCGACATGAGAGATCTGGGCCAGTGGTTCTAAAGGAAATAGAGTCGCAAAAAATTCAGGATGGAATTTGGGGTTTGGAGAGTTATGATGATGTTCCAGAAGAAGACGACTTAACTATATTTGAATAAATGAAGATTGTTGTACCGTACTTAAAAAAATAACACATCCCCTGAAAATAAGCCCTAGGGTGTCTTCTTGAGGAAAAATAAATATAAGACCCTGTCTTATTTTCGGGGAAACATGGTAGAAACATGCCTGGGGCATGTTTAAGTCTTGCAACTTAAGTTTGGAAGAAACGGATTCATGTAGGGGACTTGTGAAAAAGAAGGCTGGAAGGGTGAGTGGGCACTGTTTTTATTTGAAATGACAGTTTTTAAAGTAGGAGAGAGACATCATAGGATAGTGCTTTATAGATATAAAGCCCTAAGTGAGAATGGTGCAGACGGGAGAGACACTGAGGTAGGGTTCATTGGATCAGTGAAAGAACCCCAAAGGATCTAGGGTTTGGCCATGAAGAGACTGTCAGTGACCCAAGAAATTGTTTGCAAAATATGGTATGTGCATATATGTGTTTTATCAGATTACAAAAAAAGAAATTGTTTGCAAAATATGGTATGTGCACATGTGTGTTTTATCGAATTACAAAAAACATTCCATGATGCAATAAAGTCTATCTAATAAACTAGAGGAATCGTCCAGACCAGATGAAGGGTTTTGGCTGATAAGGGGTGTGGGAATAGAAAGAACTGAGAAGAGATTTAAGAAGTGCCGAAGAATTTTTGCAAGTCACTGGCCAGTAGTAAAAGGATAAAAGAAAAACAATGTCACAAACATTTTCAGTTTCTCCTACGTCCTCCACTAGACTGAAAGCTCTTTGAGAGCAAAAACACATACATCTAGCTTGTTAAACATATTCTCAGAACCTAGCTGGTACACAGTAGGCTCCCAATAAATGTTTTACCTGAATGAGAGTGAGCTATATTGACTGCAGTTTTGAGCCAGATAACTGGAATAATTAATTCTATTCTCTTAATAATGAAGAGAAATGTTGACTCATGAAAAGGAACTCCTGCAAAAAGATGACTCTTATTTTTTGGATGTGTTGAGTTTGAAGTTCTAGCAGATCATCCAGGTGGAGGTGTCCAGGAAATAGTTGGAAATTGGGGGGCGGGGTACGGAGAAGAAAGGCCAGACATAGAAATACAATTTTTGGAGTCATCTTTATAGGGAGAGAGGGGAGACAGGAACCTTGGGAAAAACAGAGGCAAGTGGCCTAAAATGAAGGATATCTGAGTGTATGGTGTCAGTATAGGACAGTTTCTAAGCATGAATTATTGAAACTTGTGTGCTGTGTCTGGGTTTCATCCAGAAACCAGGGATTTCCACAACCACAGGAGGGGTGGCGAGAGCAAAGTTCAGGAAGACCTTCGCTGGCTTCCAGAAGAGCTGGAAGTGTGGGAATCACAGAAAAGCCTCCGCCAAAAAGCCCTCTGCTTCCTGCAGCACCAAGGTGGTGGTTCCCAGGAAGACTCTGGGGAGCAGCTGCCACGACCCCACTTTTGCCAATGGCCACCTGCCTGCCCACGGCTGCCACTGACAGAATGATGGCTACTTCTTTTGCACCTTTCACATGTCACCCAAGTGCCTCCGATTAGCAGGGTGTAAGCTGGGACCCCATGGGAAGGAACCAGAACTGTGATACGGAGGAGAGGGACACGGCGGGCAGGGCTGGCGATTGTCAACAGACAAGTTAGCACCTGTGGTTTAGAGCTGAGGTCTCTAACCCCCGGGAGGCAGACCCGTTGTGGAACCCAGCTGCAAAGCTGCACCCAACCGCCTCAATCCCCCCTGCTCCCACAACCCATGGAAAACCTGTCTTCCATGAAACTGGTCCCTGGTGCCAAAAAAGTTGGGGACCGCTGGTTTAGGGCATCCAAAATGGGTCATGTCACTTCCCTGTCAAAACTCTCCAAGGAACCCCCTCCCCCAATACCTTCATAAGAAATTGAAGTTTTGGGGTGTAGGGCCCAATGCCTTCTCCTCTACCAGAAGGATACTCCCTCTTTCATGCGACTGTGCCTCCCCTCCTTGCTTATCTGTTCTCTCAGCCTGGATATGCACTATGCCTCTCCTCACCCTGCCAATGTGCTCCTTGGAGCTTTTTTTCACACAGGTGAAAAAGGTTTAGGTGGTCTTTTCTCCCTTTTTATGTGCCTTCATTATACTGTAAGCTCCTTGAAGAAGGGACATTTCTTTTTGTCTATGTATGTCCAAGACTTAACATAGTGCCTGACAGTCAGTTTGAGTGAAGGACAGAAGGAAGGAAGCTTTGGGTGCTAGGGTGCTATTAAATTTTATTGGAAGGAGACCGGTAATGATCTTCAAGGGACTGGTTTTGATCCAGTAGAGGTACTGGAAGCCAACTGCAGGACATTGAAGAATGAAGAATGAATGACTAGGAGTTAAAGAACTGCAGATAGCGTACTCCGAAGAAGATTGATAAGGGGTTAATGACAACAAAATTTTTAGTAAAGGAACCTCCCTGCCCCCCAAAGGAAGTTGTAAGCCTGTTAGAAATCAGAAGAGACAAAATTGCTTGAAAAAGTACATTTGAACAAGAAAGCAGAATTGCATGGAGTCAGGAGTGTGTGCACCAATGAGGTCTGGGCCCGTAGAAGGCCAACAGTAGGGGGCGCTCTTCCATCATGCTACCAGTCTCCTGGAAAGGGTTTGGTGCCCACAGGGCACACAGAAGTTACGTAATCTGTTGTCAGGGGACAGAGCCATGCAGCGAGTGTCACACCAAATAACTAGTCGGACCCCTGTATGAGCCCTAAAGTTTCTTTCTAAATTTAAGATTTTGTGATAATTTTGGAATTACTGCGTAAGTTGGCAATAGCCAGAATTCAAACTTAAGTGTAAAAATTAACAGAATATACACAGAATGCATTCTTTTATGAAATTCACAATAGCCAAATTCCATATGTTGATTTTCTTTCAGGGATGCCTGTGTTTTCTTGCTAATAATACCTACATCATCCTTTCTCCCCCCTCAATAAACATTATTGAGCATGGAGGTACTAGGCTGTGATATGCCTTAGGACTAGGCTGTGATATGCCTTAGGGATACAGTTGGGAAGAAAACAGACATGACTCTTTCTTAGAGCTCAGACTCAGGTGGTGAATATGATCATTAAACAATCCAGTGGATATATAATCATATCAAAAATGCAGAGGGATGTTTATAACCTTGGATAAGGAAGGAATTTGTAAGCAAGATATAAAACAAAAGACTCCAAAGAAAAAATATTGACCAATTTACTAAACCTAAATTTAAGACTTCTATAAGGCAAAGCACCATAAACTAAATTAGATCCAACAACAGGCTGGGAGAAAATATTTGCAACCTATGCAATAGACTAAAGATTAATATCCCAAAAATATAAAAAATACTCACAAATCTATCTTTTTAAAAGAGATAAACCAATAAAAAATGGTCAAAGGCAACTTATAAGGATCACTGAGACTGTTTTGCTCTTATGATTAAGAAAAACAAAAGACATTGGTAAGGGTATAGGAAAATGGGCGTCTCATGCACTATTGCTGTGATTATAAATTGGTGCAGCCTTTTTTGGGAATGAATTGACAATATGAAGATAGAAAGATATGAAGATAGAAATTTTTCATTAACTTCAACCGAGTAATTCCTCCTGTTGCACTTGTACATGGTGAAGTATACACAAAGGTATTCATTACAGCATTGTTTGTAAGAGGAAAAAATTAGTGGACAGGCATGGTGGCTCACACCCATTATCCCAGCACTTTGGGAGGCTGAGACAGGAGGATCACTTGAGGCCAGGAGTTTGAGGTTAGCCTGGGCAACATACCAAGACCCCGTCTCTACAAAAAGTAAAAAAAATTATCTGGGTATGATGACTCGCACCTGTAGTCACAGCTACTGGCGGTGAGGAGTTGGGAGGTTCGCTTGAGCCCAGGAGTTTGAGGGTGCAGTGAGCTATAATGACACCATTGCACTTCAGCATGGGGGACAGAACAAGACCCTGTCTCTCTTAATAATAACATTAAAACAGTCTGAATGCTCGTAGTTCATCTGTAGGCCATCATACTACAGAACACTATGGAGAAGTTAGAAGAATGAATTTCTGTGTGCAAGATCTATGAGGCACATGGCAAAAAAAATGGTATATATAATATTTCATAAAAGTAGATTTACAATATTCTATCATTTGTATTAAACACATGAAACAAAAAAACTATGTATTTATATGTACCCACGTATATGTAAGTGCATAAATGAATTCTGGAAGAGTTCATGCCAAAATGATAACAGCAATTACTCCCACAAAGGGGATTGAGATGGACTTGGGGTGGCAGGGGGACCTTAAGGAGAATTTTTTGCAATATCTATATTGTTTGATTTTTTTAAGCTGTGAGTGTGTATTCGGGTATTATAAAATGAAAAGATCTATATAACTAAAATTTTTGATAATGCTTTGAAAGGAAAGTATAATATTTAATAAGTGTGTAATGGGAAAACTGCTTTCCATCGGAGCATCAAAATATAAAAGTGTAAGCTACAGCAGGCACTATGTTTGACTTCTCTATGCCTATAAGCTCAACAGAGACATTGGATGGATGGACGGATGGTCAGATGAATGGGTAGATGGGTAAATGGGTGGATGGATGGGTGGATGGAGGGATAAATAGATGGATGAATGGATGGCTGGATGGATAAATGAGTGGATGGATGGATATATGGATGGGTGGATGGCTGGATGGCTGGATGGGTGGGTGGATGGGTGCATGGGTGGATGGGTGGATTCAGGGATGAATAGATGGATGAATGGATGGGTGGATGGATAGATGAGTGGATGTATGGGTAGATGGATGGATGGGTGGATGGATGGATGGATAGAAGGATGGATGAATGGATGAGTGGATGGATGGATGGGTGCATGGGTGGATGGGTGCATGGGTGAATGGGTGCATGGGTGGATGGGTGGATTCAGGGATGAATAGATGGACGAACAGATGGGTGGATGGATAGATGGGTGGATGTATGGGTAGATGGATGGATGGGTGGATGGATGAATGGATAGAAGGATGGATGAATGGATGAGTGGATGGATGGATGGGTGCATGGGTGGATGGGTGGATGCAGGGATGAATAGATGATGAATGGATGGGTGGGTGGATAGATGAGTGGATGTATGGGTAGATGGATGGATGGGTGGATGGATGGATGGATAGAAGGATGGATGGATAGAAGGATGGATGAATGGATGGGTGGATGGATGGATGGATGGATGGATGGATGGATGGATGGATGGATGGGGAAGCCTCAGTGAGAAAGTGACATGCTGATCAAAATCTGAAGAACAAGGAACCAGCCATGCCAACTCCACCAGCAAGAGAAGAGCGTGTGTGAGCATGTGAAGACCCAACTGCAGAAACCTGGGCATGTGGACATGAAAGCAGCCCACGTTTCCTGGTGCTCAATGAATGAGGAGGAGAGTGGCATGAGATGAAGTTTGTGAGTTGGTCAGGGATCCGATGATTCGTGGCTATCGTAGCTAGCCATAGGGAATTCTCTGTGGTTCCCAGAGTGATGGGTATATGGCAACAAGGATTGAGGTGTCTCTGTGGAATGAGTGTGTTCAACAAGAAAAATGAGTAGCATCGTGTGATTTGACTTGCTCCCAGTCATGGTGAGAAGGTGACGAGGATTGGGACTGGTTCTCAGAACTACCAGCTCACATTCTATCCATGTACGGTGTCAAGCGTTTTTATCTCTGACCAGAGGTGGGGGAGAGTACAGAGAAAGAATAGAAAAGGGTTTGTGGTGTAATGGTTTACACTGAGAATTGTGAACTCAGACTACCTGGATTTATTTGCCAGCTAGATGACATTGGATAAGTTACTTAAATCTCTAAACCTCACTTTCCTTATATGTCAAATCAGGATAACAGAGTGTGCATTATTATCATAGAGCTGTGGTGAGGCTTAAATAAAATAATCTGTGTCAAGTACATAGTATAGTACCTGCTCAATAAACGCTAGAAATTATTAAAGTGTTCTGCTACTGCTGGTACAAGAAAGAGAGCAAAGGCTCGAGGGAGCTGGGATATTTAGGCCTGAAAACAGAGGGGAACACCCACAAATATTTGAAAGACTTTTGTTGAGAAGAGGAATTAAATATTATTTGCTGGTACCATTGAGAACAATTAATGGGACTTATGGAAATTAATTCAAGGGAGACTCAATGTAAGGAAGACCCAACATGGCAAAAGATTGGCAGAGGGAATTCCTTGCCTTTGTTGAGAGATTGGACTAGGTGACCTCCAGAGTTTCTTCCGAATCTAGAATTCACTTACCAGTAATAGCACCAAATAATCTGAGAAGTGAGTATAAAGTCATGTCAAGTCCTTCTGTGATAGATTTACAAGGAAGATCTCTAAATAACCTCCAGACTCCTGGGCTTTGGCTGAGAGACCCCTAATATGAAACAGCAGAAAGTGTTACCACTTATTTCATGGCCTCGGCAAGACCTCCATACCACTTTTAGCCTCTGTTTCTTCATCGCTGCACTAAGATTGTTATACTCATGCTCTGCAAGGCTTAAATGAAATCTTGTAAATGAGAGTGTTCTGAAAATGAAAGTGCAATAGAAATGCAAAGAATGATTGCTGTAATAATTTGCTGCAAAATGTTTTCTTCTCGTGAAATACTGCTGTCGTGCTTTATGCTGGGGGCTGGGGATTTGGGCATGAACTGCTGGCCGCATGGATTTCTTCAGTGTCAAAGAAGGAGCACCGAGGCAGCCCCACGGGCCACGTTGCACTCGGACCTCGCTCCTCCTGGGAACAGCACCCGCAATTTCCCTTCACGAAGACCTTTCAGTTCAGGCGACTTCCACGTTTGAATTCTGCTGAGCAGCCCTCCTGGGGGAAAGCCAATGCTTTGGGTTTGATTGCCTCAGACTATCAAGATGACATCTTTGAGTAATTACCCTGATTATATTTGACACTTAAAGAGCTACTCATCTTAACCAGATGTTGTGGTAACAACTGTTATCTCAGATTTTCATTTTGGGAGAAGATGCCCCTTTACAGTATGTGGCAGAGTCTCCAAAGTATATAATGGAGTCTGGTGCCCCAGAAGTCCTTTAGGGACCACCTAATGTGTCCTTATATGTCCAGGAAAGGTTGAATTTAACCTAGTATAGATGGATGAATATTTTGTTGATTTCATTTTGTTCATTTCATTGAACATACATGTACTGAGTACCCACCAGCCAGAGTGCCAAGGATAAAAAGATTGTGTTTCTGACCACGAAGGAAATCACAGGCTAAAGGGGAGATTTATATAAATATTTCTTAAGCTTTTAAATTGCAAACATATAAGATGTAATGTAAAGTACATAAAGCCAAGATGTGCAGCATGCTGTAGTGTAACACAAGGAGGAAGGGATTCGTGCAGTTGCGGAGAATCAGGGCAAACTTCACAGGGGAAAGAACATAGTAGCCAGGCTATAAAGGATAAGCAGAGTTTGCTAAGTGAAGAGCAAGGATTTGGGGTGGGTGGAACAGAAGGGATAGAAGGATATGATATCCCAAGCCCAGAAAGTGGTAGGTGCAAAGGAAGCGAGAAAGACACAAAAGTACTTCCCAGGCAGCGCGGTGTGATTGGGGGATTGGTGGGGGGTTAGCAAGAGGTGGAGGCAGAAAAGTAGGTTTAGACAAGACTTTGAAAGGTCTTAGCCACCATGCTAAGGAGTGTAGGCTTTCTCTTATAGTCAACATGGAAGAATAGTCTTTTTGTATCTTAGAAAGGTAATTTGGATTATACTAAACAAAAAGAACTGGAGGAGGAAAAAACTCTGGAGGTAATGAAACCAGCTTAAAAGCAATTTAGAAAAAGCCAGACATAAGAGGACAAATATTGTATGATTTCACTTGTATGAGGTACCAAGAATAGTCAAATTCCTAGAGAAAGAACAGTGGTTTCTGGGAGCTAGAGGGAGGGGGGAATGGGGCACTACTGTTTAATGGGTGCAGAGTTCCAGTTTGGGATGATGGAAAAGTTCTGTAGGTGGATAGTGGTGACATTAACACCACGTTAATATACACAATGCCACTGAATCGTACACTCAAAAAGGGTTAAGACAGTACATTTTATGTTGTGCATATTTTACCACAATAAAAACAAAGCCACTTTAGTGGTCTTGTTAGAAAGTACACATAGTCTGAATTACGACAATGAGGATAGAGAGGAAAGGAATAATTTCAATTTCTTTCTTTTCTTCTTTCCCCTTAATATTAGCAATTTAAATTTAAGATACATTTGTGATAGACAATTGGCAGGACTTATGTCTGTATGAAGAGGTCAAGGAACAGGGGGGACAGAGATGACTGAGGTCTTTGGACAACTGTGTGCATGTTGGTTTAGGAGGGAGAGAATGATGAGTTTGATTTTGTGGAGTCCAATATACAGTGAAAAAAAAATACGCATGTAGATGAATATGCACACACAGAGCCAGAACTCAGGAAGGAGAACAGAGCTAGAGACAACACTTTAGGCATTGTCAATATGTGGGTAGTATAGAACTGACATCATTTAGAGAGGAATTGGGAAGAAAGAGCCATGAGTGGGATCTTGGAGAATATCAACTAGGGGGACTGAGAAGGGTTAGGGAGAAAAGAAGAACCGGGGCGGGGGTCGGGGGAGGTTGCACGGAAGCTAAGAGAGAAAAGAGTGTCAATCCCAACTGTGTCAGATGCAGTGGAGGACAAGTGGGAGGGAGACTGAAAGCAATGAGTAGATCTGGAAGTTTGGAGGTCACCGATCAGCTTTTCCAGAGAGAAGGTAGAGCATGTTTATAGTGGGCTTAAAAGTGAATGGGTGATCCCACTTATACATGGGATCTGAAAAAGTCAAGCTCACAGAAGTAGAGTGATGGTTGCCAGAGGCTGGCAGGGTGAGGTGGACAGGGAGGGGGAGATGTTGGTCAAAGGGGACAAAGTTTCCATTAGACAGGAGGAATGAGTTTAGTCATCCATTGCACAGCATGGTGACGGTTGTCAGTAATAATGTATTGCATATTTCAAAATTGATCAAGGAGTAGATTTTATTTTATTTAATTTCTTTTTTCTTTTTTTCAACAATCCATTCCAAATGAAAGGAGAAAATTTTAAATGTTTTCACTACAAAGAAATGGTAAGTATGTGAAGTGACGGATATGACAATTAGCTTGATTTAATCATCCCACAATGTATACGTATAACATCGTATTGTACTCCATAAACATATACAATTATTTGTTAATTAAAAATTAAATTGAACTTTTAAAGAAGTGAATGGTATGTAGCAAGAAATGAAGAAAGGAATTATAGCTACAGAACAATATGACTATTCTCACAACATAACATTGAGGGAAAAAAGGCAGCAAGATACAAAAGAACACATACAGTCTTGTTCCATACATATAAATATTTAATCTCAAAAGCCAATAAAAGAAAACTACATAAGTGATATCACTAAAAAGAAGAGTGAGGACAAGATTATCAAAAAGTGAAAATAGGCCAGGTGTGGTGGCCCACGCCTGCAATCCTGGCACTCTGAGAGACCAAGGCAGGAGGATCACTTGAGCTCAGGAGTTTGAGACCAGCCTGAGCGAGAGTAAGACCCCATCTCTACTAAAAATAGAAAAACAATTAGCCAGGTGTGATGACATGTGCCTGTAGTCCCAGCACTAGGGAGGCTGAGGCAGGAGGATCTCTGGAGCCCAGGAGTGTGATGTTGCTGTGAGTTATTAATAGGATGATGCCACTGCACTCTAGCCAAGGACAGAGCAAGACTCTGTCTCAACAAAACAAAAAACAAAAAAAGTGAGAATGTTGCTTACTTCTAGAAGAAGGTAGGGGCTATTATTGGGGAAGCTATGTGGCTCGGATTCTGAAATATTGTATGTTTCATTTCTTAATCTATGTGACTACAAGAGTGTTTAAGATTATTCATGACGTGTAAATAAATTTGATGTGGACATCTTTCTCTATGTAGATTATACTTCACAAAAAAATATAACCAGGGCAACAATCTTACATCTGCTTCTGAAACTATTCAGAGAGTAGCTTTTCAAGTGACTAACAAAGATTCAGTTTGTGGTATTGCTTTAATAAAATCACATCATCACCTTTGACCAAATCTTCCTGAAGAGGAAGTAGTCTTTATTTTGGTTAGTTTCTATTAGTGAAGAAGGAAAGCTTAATAACTTGATGGCAACATCACTATTGCCAAGATTCTTTACTGGCAAAGTGAGCATCTATTTAGTATTTAGTATGGTGAATAGAGAAAAAAATAATATCTAAAAATCCTGAAAAATCATTGTTCCCAAACTCTAATGTTAAAATGTTAAAATTTGACTGCTATACAGTTTTAACTCTTTGTTAAACTAACTTTGTTTAGTGTTTTAGAAAGTTGCAAAAATAGTACAGAAAATTCCTACCTACCCTTCTCCCAACTTCCCCTAATGTTGACATCTTATATAACTACAGGGCAATGATCAAAACCAGGAAATTAACATTGGTGCAATACCAACATATATTTATACACACACATATATGTTTAGTAATAACATTATTGAGAACCTTTTTATGTAGTTGGCAGTTGTTTGGATTTTGTTTTTGTGAAGTCTGCTTGGATGTTGGCCAGCTCTTCTCTTGGGTTGTCTAATTTTTTTTTCTAATTGAATTTGTAGTTTCCATATGGTCCTCATTCAATGAGAATTGTTGTTGGGATATTTAAATATTAATTCCTTTAAGGTAATAATAATAAATTCATATATCTTAGCACAGTTAATATATTTGATGAGTAATACCTATATTTTCAAGAACAAGGATCAGTGTAGAAAGTGGCATGGTTTTGCATTTTTGCAGGGTTTTTAAATGTTGGACTTGGTGAAGGATAGGTGAATTATCATGCCTGCTTTCTCATTCAATTTGTGAAGATTTTTTTTATTATTATTTTAGTTTTAATTTTTTTTCTTCATCTTATCTTTGTCAGGCAGTGGTATGGTTTTTGTCTTTTTTTTTTTTTTTTTTTTTCAGAGTCAGGGTCTCACCCTGCTGCCCAGGCTGGAGTATAATGGCATGATCACAGCTCACTGTAGTCTCTGACTCCTGGGCTCAAGTAATCCTTCTGGCTCAGCTTCCTGAGTAGCTAGGATAGGACTACAGGCATGCACCAACATGCCTAGCTATGTGATATGGTTTTTTTTTTTTTTTTTTTTTTTTTTGAGACAGAGTCTCGCTTTCTTGTCCAGGCTAGAGTGAGTGCCGTGGCATCAGCCTAGCTCACAGCAACCTCAAACTCCTGGGCTCAAGCGATCCTGCTGCCTCAGCCTCCCGAGTAGCTGGGACTACAGGCATGCACCACCATGCCCGGCTAATTTTTTCTATATATATTAATTGGCCAATTAATTTCTTTCTATTTATAGTAGAGACGGGGTCTCGCTCTTGCTCAGGCTGGTTTTGAACTCCTGACCTTGAGCAATCTGCCCGCCTCAGCCTCCTAGAGTGCTAGGATTACAGGCGTGAGCCACCACGCCCGGCCGTGATATGGTTTTTTATTTGCCTTGAATTCAGTGGTGTTGGTGCGCCAGAGTTTATTCAGCCATTTTCAATTGATAGGCACTCACTTTGTTTCCAGTTTCATGGTTTTCGTGTAGGTTTTATTACCACGAATAATGCTGCAGTAAACATTCTTGCATGTTAAAGGGAAAAAAGATGAATGGGAAGTGAACAGATGGAGGTAGGTAGTCAGCAGAGACTAACTTTTTTAAAATATGAAATTCTTCATCTCCTTTGGAAATAACACCAGAAGTTTTATTATTGATCCTCATTCTAAATCTCCTTATGTGTTCACTCTTATAATTCCCATTAAAGTACACTCTAACTTCTACCACTCCAGAACACTCCAGTTCTACCACTGCTTGTTACTATCTTTAGCAAAACCTCTTATCTGTTACACACTCCACCCCTCCTCTCCAGTCTAAATGTGAGGTTCTTAAACTAAGGGATACAGAAAACCACAAAATTGAATTTTCTTTTGTAATTTTAAATGATATTGTAAAGATGGCTCATACTTCAGTGGGGGGGGGGCACCCTTTGTGTCCTTAGAGAATTCCTTTAATGGTGCTAGTGATGCCTTGCTCTTTGTATATGAGGATGATTTTCTTGAGTCGCCATCAGGACATAAACTTTATGTGTCCAGTGTTTGTCCTACACACTTGTTGACAGGTGATACACTGAGTGTTAGAAAACCTGGATCCTACTTTTTGTTGAGCCTCTAACTGCCTGTGTCTGAATAAGTTGTAAGACATTTTACTTTCTGGACTGTGGTTTCCTCATCTATAAAATGAGAGGTTCGGAGTAAGCGATTTTGAAAATTCTTCCCTGTTCTGATACATTCCTATTCTGATACCCTGTGACAGTGGCATTCATTTGCCAGATGATTGGCCAGGGCCACAGGTGCTGAGTGAGGCTGGGGAACATGGCAAAACCAGCTGGTCCACCCTGAGACATGGTTTACAATTCACTGGCATGGCTCACTTATTGGTTTACAACTCACTTCTTCCCTGTGGGGCTCCAAGACCTTGTGGCTAATCCCCCGTCTACTAAGCCCTTCTCCTAGGCTGGCCGCGTAGGGCCACGGTGTTGGTTTAGGGATTAGTTAAGGCTAGGAGCTGATCTGGAAACTCTGGGATAGGGGAGGTGGGAGGAAGTGAGTGAGATTCTCCTACATGCCTCACCTAGACAGCAACCCTTTTCTGTGTGGTCGATGGTGCCCACGTTCAAGTCATGCATGAGCACAGGCTGGCCGAATGACAGGTGGGTTCCTAGTACAAGCCCCTAAAAATAGCAAAGGTAGGGCTCCACTCCAAGACAGTGACAGTATCAGCAAGTTACTTAAGAAATCTGCCAGTAACGATGAGAAACCTGGCATGTTGCCCATTCTGATCAACACCGTTCAAGACGAACCGAGCGGGTGTTTGTTCGTAGAGCTGAGCTAAGTCAGACCGAGAGAACAGCTCCCTGGAGTAGGCTTCATGTCAGATATTCAGAAAAATTCGCTTCTCGCTGGTACATATGCTCTCAGATCAGATGACATTTCGGTGGGAAACTGTGTAGGATTTCCATTTAAGTATCCAATATCACAGCCGGTTTGCATCGCGCCTTTTAATTTATCCCATCTAAGTCTCTTGATGTTTAATTCTGAGCCTGGTCCTTGGAGGTGGATACTGCCCATCGTTAGGCCTTAGATGAACAAAGGAACGGGGACAACAGAAGGAAGGGGAAGGTTGGGTAGGGGCACTAGTCAGGGAGGCGAGCAAGTGGGCGGGAAGGAGAAAGAAGTAGGTAGGAAGAAAATGGGAGGAAATGTAGCAGCCTCCTTCGTGGCGTGTGGCTCCCTGGTCTTCCTGCGGAGGGCTGCTCCCTGGGCCGGCTTCTGGTAGAGCAGGGGTCCTGCTCCCCTGCGCCAGGCCTCGTGCTCAGGGGCGAGGAGCATGCGAGTGGGCTTTTTCTATCTGCTGCAGTCCTGCATGTCTGGCTGCTGGCTGGCCGTTTGCACTCAGATGTCCACTGTCCCTGCACAGCTAACACACCTGAAACCTTCTTCCATTTCCCCCTGCCCCGTTCCCCCTCCCTGCCCTGTCTGTAGGTTTTGTCCGAACTGGACAGGCGTGGGGTGTGGCCAAAACCACGCCGGGGAGCGGGCCTGGGTTCCGGTCTCAGCCATACACTGAGCCGGCGTCTCTGGGAAGACTGAACCTTTCTGAGCTGGAACGTGCTGGTGTAGCGTTCCCCGTGGGAGCTGCCTGCCAGTGATGCCTGACCGTCACGAAGTGCAATATCGGACACACTCTTTGCTCCCAAGCCTTCAGCTTTGATTGATTGTGACAGCAAACTCTGTTTGCAAATGCCTGCCTTTCATCTTTGCTACTGATGACTTTGCTAGCTGATGACTTTAGCTACTGATGGCTGTGCTGAATGTCTTCCACTTGCCCACCTTTCACCCTTCTCCCTCCTATGCGCTGGCCTTGGGGGCCAACCTGTCTGGGCTACCTCGACAGGTTGCTGTGCCTCTAGCTGTGGTTGAGTCCGGCCAATGGGGAGCACGAGTGGGAAATTAGAGGAAGGGAGGAGAGAGAGGCCATGATCTTTAGTCCCCAGGGTCCCTACCTGAGAGGCACCTTGGGATCCCTCAACCAAAGGTCACACATTCTCCAGTCATGTCATCCTCCTCAATGTGACTCTCCTCCCAGGGGCCAGTGCCCCTCTTGCTCCTTGTCCTTGGGCCTAAGGGTGGTAACAGTTCCTCCCTCCACTGTTCCTAGCCCTGGGTTACTGCATATCCATTGTAGTTCTCCTATATTTGATCTCCACCTCTGCAAATGATCTGATTTCATTGTGCCATCGGTTTCCTGTTGGAGTGTGAGTCATGGAGCCCTGGAAAACGGGCAAGAGGAGAACTTGGGCAGAGAACTTGTAGACACCGTTTCTGAGGCCTGCGGGTCCACCTGCTGATCGCCTGTTGGTAGAGAGTGAGAGGCCATGTTGCCCTGCTGGTGTCATCCTTGGGCCTTGCTAGAGGGGCCCACTCTGGCCCTCCTCTGGGTATGCCCCCCCCATGGGGCAAGGAGTCTGGGGCCAAAGGAGCATGCCAGCCTGGAGCCCCCTTGTAGACTACACTCTCACCCTAAGATCTGCTCTTCCTGCCCAGCCAGCCACTTGCAGAGCCCGTGCAGGCCTCTTTCCCGGGGGTGCACCCGTAGACCCAGCCAAGGAGTAGCCCAGAGCAGGTGCTCATGGGGAGAGGGGTGGATAGAGCTTGGATGTTTGGTCTGGGCATCCACTTGCATGCAGCCAAGGGCTCCCACGGGGTGGGATAGGGTAGGGGGTGGGCGGGGAGGGTGCTGTAATCTGAGGCCTGCATTCCTCGTGTCTCCCCATTTGAGCACAGAATTGAAGGCAACGGCATTCTAACGGCAAATGGGCTACCAGGTTGTTACGAAGGTGTATTTGCCAAGGTTGTGCATCTGCATTGCACAGTTGTCAGCTGGATCTGTAACTTCTCAATAAGTAGACCCATGGTGTGCAGTATGTGGCATACAGGCCTCCATTTGGACTTGTTCTTGGGCCCTGCAAATATGATGGCTGGGGGTCCTGAGAGGGGGGTCGTCCCCATCGCTCCTACTCAATGGCAGGCAGCCTGGCTTCTCTCTAAAGATTCACGGGAAAGAGACTCGTCCACTTCCTCACTAAGCCTCGCAGTGAACTCGGCCTTCTTATGAGATCCTCCTCCTCCAGTCCAGTTCCCTTAAGAGACAGGCTATGGGTGGGGGGAGGGAGGCATGGGCAATATAAGTAACCTTAACACTTGTACCCCCATAATATGCTAAAATAAAATAAATAAATAAATAAATTAAAAAAAAGAAATGCCAAAAAAAAAGAGAGAGAGAGAGAAACAGGGTATGGGGATTTAGGAAGACCTTTCTGATGACAGTGACGGCCGTCCCGGCCCTGAGCCTGCAGCCAGAATCCCAGTCGCAGCTTGTACTTTCCCGCTCAGACTGGAGAAGATGGGGGTTGGTCGGGCCCTGAAGAGGACGGAGGAGACAGGACACAGGGCTGTGAGCGGACGACAGTCCCCCTCTCCCGCCAGGCGCTTTCACCACGGTGGAAGGCAGCAAGGGCGTCCCGGGACACCTCGGACACCCAAAGCAGGAGCCCAGGGTCGTGGGCATCCTGCGGCTCCCGCCAGCTACGGGTGGCTGTCTGGGTGGCGCAAGCGGTGGGGCCAATCCCTGAGCTCCTGGAGCAGACAGATGGATGCATCAGGTGCTGCTGTTGGGGCCCCTGGTGTGGTGCTTTTGGGGGTGACTCTGGCCTGCCCCTTGGCTTGAGGACTGCAGTAGAGCAAGAAGGAGGAAGGAAGGCAACGTGAGGGTCTAGCAGGGGTCCTCAGACTTTTTAAACAGGGGGCCAGTTCACTGTCCCTCAGACCGTTGGAGGGCCAGACTATAGTTTAAAAAACACTATGAACAAATTCCTATGCACACTGCACGTATCTTATTTTGAAGTAAAAAAACAAACGGGCAAAAATACCTGCATGCGGCCCGCGGGCCGTAGTTTGAGGACGCCTGGTAGGGCCATGGCAGGGCTGGCTGGGGCTGCCCTTGCTCACACCTACCCACCGTCTTCTGACTTCTGGCAGGCACTTTATCTTGTGACGAGTCCCTTCGCCACGTTCTTCCTGCTCCCCCTAACACATAGACGACAAGTGCCCATGAGGGCAGAGTCTCACTCCCTGCTTCAGCCATTTTCCATCACCCACCACCACCAGGAGGCTGTTTTACCATCTAACTAAGTCCAGGGAACCAGTTCCTGGGCGTAACTCGAGAGGAAGAGAGGTTTCGGGGATGAACAGTGATGGGGACGTGGCACCTGCTACTGGGGGCCACCCTCAAAGCCCTGATGTCCCCTGACCCGGTGAGCTGGGCTGGAAGGTGAGGACTAGGAGGCCCCGGGAGGGGAGGCCGGGGCGCTCAGGGAGCAGGGCCCCTATGGAGAGACCCGGCCTCCAGGGACAGACTGGCTGGCAGAGGGTGGGGGCGCGGCAAGGATGTGGCAGAAGCAGCTGGTCCTGAATCCAGTCTGGGCGGGACCCAGCGCCCCAGCTCTCGCTCCTCTGGCCCAACGGGGCGCTCTGGTCTTTGGAGCCCCAGGGCCCAGGTCATGGTCCCTTTGAGAGCGTCACCTGGGAATGCCCCTCTGTCAGGCGGGGAGACTGGAGGGATAAGGGCCTTTGTGGGCCGGGGAGGGGGCTCCGCACCTTTGTCCCTGAGCCCCAAGTGCTTCCCCACCGCTGGGGCCACCTCCCTGGGTGGAACCGGGAGGGCGGAGAGAAGCAGGCCTGCTCCTGGGAGAGCAGCTGCAGAAGCCAGGTTGGCTGGGGGCTTCCCGCCAGCCCAGCGCAGCAGGGGCACCAGGGCGCCACTGCCCCCAAGGGGGGTGGCATCCCCCGAAGGGCCCCTCCTTTACCAGGAGCCGGCCTATCCGGGAGGGGAGCTCAGAGGTTGCCAGCTCCCCCTCTCCTGCTCCTGCTCGTCTTTCAGGGCCCCGTGTGAATTCTGCCCTGCTGGGCCTGACCCACAGGTCCCGCTCATGCAGCTTCAGGCTTCCTGCCTGGAGGGAGCCCAGCTGGAGAGGGACAGAGGGAAGGATGAGCCTGGCCTCAGAGGGTCTGTCCCCACTGCCTTAGTGCTCTTCCTCCTGGTCTCAGTTTCCTTTGTCTGCTCACAAGGATTCATTCAGCAGTTCTCCAACCAGGTGGGACCACAGTGACTGGAACCTGAGCCTGGGCAGCAAGAGAGGTGGTCCTCCCCTTCTTCCAGTTGCTGTTCCTGCGCTGAACCATGTATCCCTGGGGCAGGTACCTTGAGGTGATTCCTTAGATGTTATTGTCATGCAAGTGGCCTTCTGTGTGGCTCCCTGTTCTGATTCCCTGGGCCTTAGCATCCCTGCCTGTGACTCCAATGACCACGTATGCAGACCTGAATCTCAAAACTCACAACTCCAGCCCTCTCCCGGGAGGCCTCTGTATGAGCATCTGCCTCCCCGACATCTCCACTTCAATGCCTCAAAGTCACCTTGAACTCAACAGCTGCATTCGTGTTCATCCCTTCCAAACCTGGTCCTCTTCCAGTAAAAATCCCAACCTTCCATCACAGCAAACAACCCAGAAAACCCAGGACATCCTAATGCTTCCTTCTCCCTACTGCACCCCGTGGCCAACCCATCACTAGGTTCTGTCGATTTTACCTCCTAAATTCCATTTAGTTCTGGCCATCTGCACTGTCACTTTGGTCTGAGCCACCACCTTTTATCGCCTAGACTCCTGCAAAAGCCTCCTCCCTGGTTTCTCCATGTTCATTCTTCTCCTTTCCAGTCTGTTCTCTACACAGCAGCCAGCGCAGTCTTATTGGAACATAAACCTGCTCATGTCACCTCCCTACTTTTCACTGCTCTTCCTATAAAATACAAAACTCTTAACATGGCCAACAAGGCCTGGCATGTCTGGCCCCTGCTCGCTTTTTCTGCCTCAATTTGCCCCACACTCCTCTTTACTCTCCTCATTCCAGTCTTCTTTTAGTTCCCCAAGTGTCCCTGTCTCTCTCCTGCCCCAGGGCCTTTGCACAAGCTGCCTCCACTGCCTGAAACACTTTTAACTCATCTGCCTATACCAAGCACAGTCATTATTTTCTCAGGGAAGCTCCTTCTGACTTTGACTAGGTAAAAAATCTTCTAGCAATAAAATCTCACATCATTCACCTTTCCTCCATAGCACTTATCACAGTTGATTTTTTTTTTTAACAGATAGAGTCTCACTTTGTTGCCCAGGCTGGAGTGCAGTGGCATGATCATAGCTCACTGCAGCCTCAAACTCCTGGGCTCAAGCAATCTTCCTGCCTTGACCTCCCAAGTAGCTGGGACTACACATGCCAAGCTAATTTTTTGGTTTTGTTTTTTTGTAGAGATGGGGTCTTACAGCCCATGGGGTCAACAGCCTATGTTGCCCAGGCTGGTCTCAAACTCCAAGCCTCAAACGATCCTCCCACCTTGGCCTCACAAATTGCTAGGATTGAAGGTGGGAGCCACTATGCCTGGTGATGTTATATATTGATATGTATTATTATTTGATTGGTGTCTGTCCCCTGCACCACATGATGAGTTCCATCAGGGCAGGGACCTGTGTATCAGCTTTTGCTCACTGTGACATACCCATCATCTGGCTTAATGCTCAAAACATACTAAGTGGTAGTAAGTGCTCTATAATGTATTGAATGGATAAATGGATGGATGGTTGGAAGGAAGGATGCAAAGAAGGAAGGGATGCCTATTTGTTAATAATAAGCATGATTGAAGGAAGCCACAAAGCTGGCATTCTTTTTTAGATTTCTCTTATTAGTAGATATGGCTTTGTGTATTGAGAACAATATCTTTTCTCTCCTTACCCTCCCCTTGGAGGAGAGAAGAGGAATAGATCATTTGATAAAGGCCA
Organism: Microcebus murinus; assembly: GCF_040939455.1. NCBI lineage: Eukaryota > Metazoa > Chordata > Mammalia > Primates > Cheirogaleidae > Microcebus > Microcebus murinus. The sequence continues at coordinate 86,424,652 of NC_134112.1, read as the reverse complement.
GGACTTGGCCTTGGCTCAGAGAAATAGCATTAGAGGCTTGGGAGGTCACCTGTGGTTGGCAGCCACGTGAGCATGGCCTTGAAGCCCCTGAGACAGCAGACATCTGAAGTCAGGCCCTTGCCTCGGATCCAGTCCAGCCTGCCTTTCCTCCTGCCCTGGATGTCAGCACCATGGACAGGGCCCGGACCCAGTCCTGGAAGGTGGGGTCTGCTGAGAATTCCGGCGGGGCAGAGACAAGAGGATGCCTGTGTCTAGATACAAGGGAGCCAGCATGTATTTCTCCACTGGGTGTCACATTGCTGCTCTTGTTCTCTGTCACCTGAGGCTGTGGCAGGGGTTGCAAGGCGATGAATCAAAGGACACCTCCTCCTCTTCCTTCCCTTCCCCTTCCTCCCCCTCCCCCACCTAGGGAACCTAAAGGAATTCCCTGAGATCAGCCTGGAGAACACTGGCTGGGCCCAGTCATGGGTTTTAGTCTTCAAGTGCATCTTACCATGCAGTGACCCCACCTGACCCCAGTGGTAAGACTGGGGTGGGGGACAGCTCTCTGTGCCGGCTGTTTCCTGCAGCCAGGACTCCCTCAGCTCAGGTGTCTTCCTATCCTCTCCACCTCATTCCCTGCAAACATCTGAGCCAGGAGGTGGCATGTGCACTCCTGAGAAGCAGAAGGAATGCTGGGGGCTCGGTCTCCCGCCTCCCCCCAGGCCCGTCCACCCAAAGGGTCGGCACGGGCCAGTCATGCTCATTGTGCCAGCTTTGGGGCTCTCAGCTGCACACAGCCAGGACAGGCACAGCAGGAGCAGCTGCAGAGCTGCCCCTCGGCACCTTCTCCAACGAAGCACATGGCCAGGATGGCAATGAGAGGTGCACTCCCTGGGCTGCGGAAACTGCCCTTGGAGGGCCCAGGGGGTACCAGGACAGAGACTGCTTGCGGAAGTTGAGGGGCAACCTCTGTCATGGTTCCCTTGCACTGAGGGAGCCTCACAATATGTAGCATGCGGAGGGGTCACCCTCTGGGACTCCAAATGGCAGCACTGTCCCCTAGGGACAGGTCAGCTGTGCTGCCTATTACTGACATCTCACTATGTCCCAAAAAGGTAACTGCAGAGCCAAGAGAATGACCTATGCCTGCCTTGATGTCCCAGGAGCTGAAAAGGGGGAGGACAGAGGCCTAGGGATGGGGGGTCTTTAACACAGCTCAGAGGAACTGGCTGGGATTGAGACAACAAATGCCAGAAAAGAACCACCCTTGTACTGCAGAACTCATATTCCTGGGCAGAAAACCCCAGGGGGGATTCTCTTACAGAACATCCCAAATGGTCTCAGTGGTGTCACACTGTCACCAACTTGGAATATAGATCTGCTCCACCTTCCCTTGGCCAGGCCTAGAGTTGAGTGAAGCAACTCCCTCATCTCTATGCTGGGAAGAAAGTATGATGTGTCATCAACTGCACACTCAACGAAAGTGCCACCCATTGGGACCATGACATGGTTTCACCCCATGGAACCGTCCTTTGAATCGTGATGTGAGCCACTTCAGTGAGGACACACCGAGGTGATTTGACACGGACAGCAGGTGTCTAACCTGTCCCTGAGCCTTCAGCACCACCACACCCCAGGCCTCTCATTCCCACAACCTCCCTGCGAGTCCTTACACCCAGCTCTTTTTAAGGCTCCAGCCAGAGGAACAAGCGCCAAGCGTAAGCGCAACCCTCCGCAGAGTACATTTCTCTTTGTTCCCTCCAACAAGCATCTTTGCAGGCTTTGAGATGTCCATTTCATTCTCTAGTGTGCCAAGTGTCCTGGCTGGGTTTCCCAGAGTGATCACAGGTCTGAAGCTAATTATCGGAGGCTTAGTGATAGTTCCAGGCTAGTCATCTTTCAATGCTCGGGAGCAGGATGCTCCGTTTCATTAAAACAACTGACTTTGGATTCAAAGGACAAGGGGGTCAGGACTTCACTGGGGGTGGGATGGCTTGTGCAGGATGGTGGCTGCCACTTCTGAGAGAGGAGGGAAGATGGGACCTGAGGAGCAGCTCAGGCAGGAGGCTCTTACTACAAAGGATCACGCCGGCCTGGGGCCTGGCTTATTCACAGGCTTCTGCTTTTGACTCGATGCCAAGACAAATACTTCTAGCAATAATTCCCGAGGCTTCTAAACCTCCACATCCACTTGTAGAGTGTGTGATTTAAGCTTGAAATTTAATATGACCTCAAAAATGCCTACAGCTAAACCTAATATTACGATGCTTTTAGCTTCTTGCCTGCCCTGCCCCGACATTGCAAGTTCATCATTCTTCCCCACCTGCACCTTCCAAACACACACACACACACACACACACACACACACACACACACACACACACCCCGCACCCCACCCCACGGAAGACCCCCTGGGCAGGGTGTCTTGGCCAGTGAAATCACTTTTACCAGGCTGTCTGAGAAGAAGTACGCTTGACCCAGTGTGGCACAGGGCTCTCAGGATGCATCTCAGGAGATCTGAACACACTCAAGACAGTCCTTAGAGCTGCAGTCCCCAACCCCAGGCCATGGACTGGGTACCATTCTGTGGCCTGTTAGGAACCAGGCTGCACAGCAGGAGGTGAGCCGCGGGCCAAGCCAGCGAAGCTTCATCTGTATTGACGGCCGCTCCCCATCACTTGCCATCCCTCTCCCCACCCGCCCGGGTGCCAAAAAGCCAGCATTGGTCTGGTGATTTCTGCTTAGGGCACTGTTGATCATGTCTCCTGCAGCCCCTGGAGCATCTTTCAGCCTTCTCCAGGACATGAGATCCAGGGCAGATAAAGGTCCAGCTCCTTGCACTTTCATGATCTTGAGAAATAAATAAGACACGACCAGGAGGGGAGTGTGTGCCCTCATGCAGGCTTATGCATGTTTCCTGCAAAGAAATTTCCAGAAGAGACTGGACTGCCAGGGCCACTGAGTTCAGATTGGGAAAGTTTGGTTCATCTCACTTTCCAGTTGCCCTGACTGCCAGAACACCTCCCCTTTGCTCCTCCCTCTCCATTCCGAGTTCACAGAGCTGATTACGTGAGCCCTGGAGATCTTCCCCCTCCCTGCCAACCTGTTACTAAGCCTGATCGTGCCGCTGCTTTCACGTCAGCAGCTGTATCCTCCCTTCCCTGTTCTCTCTACACATTGGTCCACCCCAGGGCTGATCAATAAGGCAGGGTAGGAGACACCAGTAGGCACTGACTTTTGTGACTGTCCGGTTTGATCCAGAGACCAGAGCCAAGTGGCCAAGAAGCCAAGATGATTCACGCTGTAGTGACTCTCCTAGCTCTAAGCTATGTCGCACCCATTTCCTCTGAGATTTTCGGCATCCTCTCTCCCTTCCTTCTCAGCTCTGAGGTCAGTTAAGTTTTCCTGCCAAGCTGCAAAGCTCATTTAGGAAAGTTTTATTTAACACTCTCAGTTCTCTCTCCCAGTGGTGTTCCTTTGTCCTTTTCCATACACTCTCTTTTTAGCTAAGAAGAGACTTTCGAGGTGCTCACGAAGGGGGTGGCAGCAAAGGTAAGACTGCCGGTTGGTAGCTGCCACGGTGAGCAGAGTGCTGGCGAGAAACCCAAACCTCTCCATCTAGCATCGTGTTAACTATATTCTCCTGTTGTCTATATTTTTGATGCTCTGGCACTTGGGCTCCCTGACCAGAGAAAGCCAGCTCTCTTGGAACAATTCTGTCGGGCTGAGCCACTAGCCCCATGCCCCAGTCACGCCAGGGCCAGGTACCAGAGAACCAGGGACAGCCCCATACACCAGAGCCTGCCAGAATCGTCCAGACTAGCCAGTCCTAAGCCTGCTCAGCTGCTTAGCCTGCCTCACCCCTTTCTCCCCATGAAAACCCCAATAAAATCCTTGTTCACACTTTCCCCTCAATTCTTGGTCGGAAGCCTTCCGACCAACCCCGGTGCTTTCCTGCGTGGCCTTGCGTGGGGTGTCAAGGGAGTAACAAACTGTCTTTTCAGTGGCTGTCATCTCCTAATCTGCTGGCTTCCTCACCATATCTGAACAAAAACAAAATCCTGGAGTACATTTTAAAATAAGCAAAGGAGATAAATAAAACAGTATCAGGAGGGGAGTGTGTGCCCTCCTACAGACGTATGCATGTTTCCCTGCAAAGAAATTTCCAGAAGAAATTCTCTGAGGGGCTGTTTCACCTTTTGAAGTGGATATGGGACTTCTAAAGTTTTAGTGGAAAGCCAGTGCTGTGCCTCCCCCTGTGGCAATGGCAACAGCAGCTCCTGCTCTGGGGACCTGCCCAGTGGGTGGTCATGTTGTTGATCCTGAGCTCAGGCAGAGAAGATCCCCTGCTGTTTAAGAGCTAGAGCCTCAGACAGTGGAAGGAGGATGTTGAGGCCCCTCTTTCTATGGACAAAGACCTGGCCCAAGAGATACAACTTAATGCTGAGACACATTGAGTAACCTGGATAATTTGAGTCAATTCAATTGCTGGGCACCTCCGTGCATGCCAGACATTGTGTGGCAGGGGACCGGTGAGCAGTGAGGCTTGGAGGAGACAAACCATGAAGGACCATGAAGGACAGGAGAGGCCATGCTGAGGATTAGCTTTACTTTATCCTCAGGGCACGAAGGAGTCAGGAAGAATTTTAAAAAGAGAAGTACATGACTAGATTTATGTTTTAAGAGCTAATCCCGACTGCTGGGCATAAAATCAATTGGAGGAAGAGAATAGGCTGTGATGGGACACAGAGGGAAGCTGATATAGAAGTGAAAGAGGAGCAACGAAGTGGCCTAGAGGAGGTTAATAGAGTTGCTACCACGAGAGAGGATTGACACACATGAGAGATACTTAGGAGGTGAGTTTGGCAGCACTTGGGAAGAATTGCATATGGCGGACCAGTTCACAGGCTATGCCCAGGCTGTGGCTGGGGGGTTGGTGGATGTTGGGGTCATTCACTGAGATAAGTAAACTGACCAAGTAGGTTCTCTCCTTCTCTGCGCCTTCCTTTCTTCTGTAGTTCCTTCCAACTTCATAGTCTAGATTTCTGCTTCCCAGAAAGAAAACTTCTCTGCAAGAAGGCGGAGGCCAGAAAGGGGGAAGGGAAGTTAACACTAACAGGCCCTGATGGAGGTCAGCCTCTGAGCATCTTGCCAGGTGGGTCTCGGTCAGAGCTGGGCAGAAACCACCCCTGAGAACCACCCTGTGTGCTCCCCAGGAGAAGCGAGGTCCACTCTTCCACACGCAGCCCAAGCCCCAGGGCCACTCAGCCCCCTTAGAAGTGACTGAAGGGAAGATGAAGACGCAACTGTTTGCAAGATGTATTTAGGTCAAACTCCTACAGGGAAGAATTGAGCAAAATAATAATTTAGAAAAAGGACAGAGGCCAAAACCACTATTCTCTTCTTATAGAGCCCATCCTAGGAATTCCACACATGCTAGATCTTAGAAGGTCTCCAGTCCTGGCTCCCACAGCTCCCAGCTGAAGCTGATCCATAAGGAGGAGCCGGAGCCGCACTACAGGGGGAGGACACGCAGAAGCTGGGTGCTCCATAGCCCTGGGCTGTCACCCCTCTCAGATGCAATCACTCCTAGATAGTGAAGGACCAGGTGCCAGCGTGTCACCATATACATGCATCAGGGACAGTGCCGTGAAGGGTAGGACCTTGGGCATCTTCCCTGAGACCTGGTGCCCGATTTGAGCATTTGATGGAGGTGGCATGTAGGGAGGACAGACAAACTGATTCTGTTCCATCCATGGCCAGCATGACCATAGTTGCCACTCTGGAGAAATTTTCTGAGATCCAGTGGCTCCTTTCTTCTTAAGGTGTCCAGAGCAAGTATAAATTTCTGTTAAAAATGCAAGCAGACAAAAAGGAAAAACCATTGATTTTTACTGTGAACCTCCATTCTGCTGGGGTGGTGGAAGCTCAACCTTCCAGTTTGGGGTTCTCACCCTCTCCTGGGGTGTATGGCTATGTCCCAGAGCACTTGGGTACTGCCAAGACTTTAGAGAAGGTCCCCAGTCACCACAGGTGTCCCTGAGGTATCTATCATCTGTGTGTCCACATCCTTTAATTCACATATGTCCCCACTGAAAAGACCCTTGTCTCTTCAGGGCCATCTGCCATCCTGACCACCTCTAAGTCAGGCCTAAGAACCCAGGAGTCATTCAGGTGCTTCAGTGTCCTGTAGGGGCGCTTACTGTGGCCCTGGCTACCTGGACCCATCATACAGATGTCCCCTCTGGACGCTCACCCAGGATGTGGGGTACAGCTACCTCTTGGGGACACACCAACACCCTGCTGTCTCCATTTTCCCTCTCTCACTCTTCACCTCCTCCCCCACCTCCCAACTAACTACCTGCAGGGAGAAAGCCCTCCCTCTATAAATAGTGCTGGTTTCCAAGGTGTCTAACACTAGCACCAGGTATTTTGCCTTCACCCTGTCACACTCCTCCTCTGAGGCCATGAGCCCAGGCCTCACTGTCTTCCAAGAGAAGGGAAGGGAGAAAAGAGGAAAACATTTGAAAAAAAATTAGTTATAATTTCCAAAACATTATTTTTTCACAGTCTTCTCCCTAATAAGTTTTGAGTCCCTGCAGAGAAGGGGAAAACAGGGCTCTGCCCAGACTGAGTCTCTCTGGTCAGTGGCTGTCCCACTCACACTGCCTGGCTCTTCAGTGAGACTTTCCTGGGACTTTTTGGGACAGAAAGAGGAGCCTGGACACTGGGCAGAATTCTGTCCTCCTTCCCCAGCTGGGTGCCTGCCCCTCCTCTCCTCCCTTGCTCCCTCCAGCCTTACTGAGGGTTCACATTCCTCCCCAAGTCAGTCTCTGCACTGGCCCCGCCCCCTGGCCATTTGCTGGATACTGGGGACCTTTGGTTTCAGCCACTCAGCTAGAGGTGCCCCCACTTGATGGCATGTGACACCTGCTGTCTCCAGGCAGAGGGTCGGTTCTTTTAGAAATTCCCAGTCTGGCATGGAGGGCTTAAAAATTATCCTCTATGCCCTTCTCTTTCTAGATATTTTCCTGGTGATCAGGAACTAATCTGGTCCACAGCCTCTAACACACTCCGTCCTGCTGATGGCCCTGGATCTGCTGGTGGCATTTACAGTGTTCTATAACCAGTGCACCTTCCAGGATTGCGCTTAGTAGGGGAGATAGAGGCGGAAACTGCCTCTTCAGTACCCAGTGATGAATGTGAAGCAGGCACACGCCATCATTGCACTTTGCACTGACCGCATGACGGTTTCCTTACTCCGACAGCACGGAATTTCCATGGGGAAACACATATGCTGACTCATCCACCCAGGATACTGTCTTGTAGCTGTGGGAGTGACCATTTCCTTCCACATCTTCCTTCCTCCCCTCCTCCTTTCCTGGGGAAAACTGCCCCTCCCGCATCCTATGTGCTCCCTAGAGAGCTGCCTTCCCAGGAACCCACGGCCACCCCCAATGCCCGGTGGCCGCCTGCTGGGGTGCACACATGCCCCAGGCTGGGCCAATCAGATCCTGTCTCCTTAGAATTTGACTTTGAGTGATGGCACAAGGAAGAGTAGGCAGGTGGAGCCAAGTCACCTGAAAGTAATATCCTAAAAGAGAAAGCCCACAGATTCCTGCCCCTGTGAGCTTTAGAGCCACCATTTCCATCCTTCCCAACGTCTGGGAATGTCAACTCATTCTGTTGTGAGTAGGACGCGAGTGTCTCCAGAGAGCATAGCAATTCAGCCACTTGGAGCCATCAACCTGTTCCAAGGCTACTTGGCTGGCTTAAACTAGCCCCTGACAGACCCTAGCAGCCTGTAGATGAGCTCAAGTGAATTTCCTCATTACTACGGTAAAGCCCCACCATGGGAGGAGCCAGAGCTTCATTACCATGACATGAGACCCATGTGCTAGCATGACCATGACGGACTAACCACGCATGCATAAGGGAGACTATGCCCCTACCCGACGACACATCTTTTTCTTTCTCTGCTACCCCATAAAAACCCCTGTGCCACTTTCCCTGGGGGGACACTGCTTTGGAGAAGTTCACCAGTGCTATCCTCACTCACTGCAAATGATTGGAACTCCTACTGCCTAAGACCTGCGTTCTGGTGGAGAGTCATGTGTTAGTCACCAGGCGAATGAGCCCTGATCTTTTGGGTAACCCTATGAGCGCCCAGTGTTTTCCAAATACATGCCACTTTTTGCTTAAGCCGGTCAGAGTCAGTCTCTGTGGCCTGTAACTAGGGGACCCTTGCTCGTATCCTCTGGTTTCCACCTATCGGGTGCCCTCTGGTTTCCAATTTCTCTGATGGCCAAGTAGCAGCAGGGTGAGTCACGGGTTGCCAAGAAATCCTCTAGGATACTGGCCTGTGGGTGTGTGGGAAACGACTGACACAGGCAGGCTGCAGGCTGGTGCTCAGGCCCTGGGGGAACAACTTACCTTCGGGGTGATGGAGTCTGTTAGTCCAGGGCTTCTCAAGCCTGGCATGTCTCTGCGTGCGAATCCATTCTGACTTTCCCAGTCTCCGCTCTGTCCAGCTTACTGTCTACTCAGAGGCCCGGTGTACCAGCGTGGGGCCCTTAAGTACAACTATACAGGAAGAGCTAGAATCCTGAAGACACCAAAGCTGGCTGCAAGACCTGCTTCTACTGAGAAGGAGCAGCTTGGAGCAGTAGTGAAATTTTGGCAACCTGTTTTCCAACTTTGGAATCTGCGTGATTATATTACAGTAGGGATTTTCAACCCTAGATACGCATTAAAATAATCTGGGATTTAAAAAGAAAGTTGATGCTATGTGTATGGGGCCAATGAAGTCAGAACCTCTGGGGGGTAAAGCAACATGCAGCCAGGACTGAGAATCGCTACGTTAGAGCTTCCCACCAATTGAACACGTGCGAGCTCTGATTCCATAGAATTTGCAGGAAAAGGCATGGGCTATGTCCTGGCCCCTGGGAGAAATTTGCTGGCTCCCATCTCTGACTTTCTCTTTTCAATGTGCTTGCTCTTGCTTGGGGTCCTCTGCTGCTGTCCTGAACCTTTGCTTCTGATTTCTGCCTTTTCTAAATGAAGCTCTGCTAAGGTGGTTTGGCTGACTTACTGGTCAGCTGGTTTCAGACCTTGGTTCCATATGTGGTTCCCCAGGTCATCTTCATCCCTTCCAGGTGTCTGTGCCAGGCTCCTAGGACCCCACGTGGATATTATTCCCTGAACCCTGCTTGTCCACCAGAAGAATTTGGAAATTTGAGACGTGGACAAGCTGAAGGGTTACCAGAAGCGGTGAGTTACGTAAGAGCAGAGGCAGAAGATTATAAACAGCAAATTGCCTATTATGACATTTCCTGCGAGGCAACCCTGGAGCAGAGTGTACGTTCTGTAAGATGGAACTCAAAGGAGAGTTTGTAGTACATTTAGTCCTGGAAGAGAAAAGCAAAGCTGGTATGGATCGAAGAGGCTGTGGACTGAGACTGCTGGGGTTCGAATCTCAGCTCCCGCATTTGCTATGACCCTTGGTGTAACCCATCAACGCCTGAACTTCCTAACCTGTACGATAAGGATGCCAATGCTAGGTTTATCGTGAGATGAAACGAGATAATGCGCACAAAGGCAGAGTACGTAGTTAGGTATTCAGTAAGGGTCAACTACTTAGTGGCTTTTGACTCACTCCTGAACTTGGCTTCTCTGCCATAGCGCAAGCCAGGTCTGTCTCCTCCCCCTTCAGACACCTCATTGTCATGTTAGTCCGGGCTTCCTTTTGGGCCACCTCCCACTGACTTTCCTGGGGGTCCCACCATGCGTTTCCTGAACCCCGGGAGCCAGTGCCACCCATTCCACTACGCTCTGCGCCAGAGCTGGCACCTCGCTTACTGTGGATGTCAAGGGGCGGGTTTATCAAGAGTTCCTTTTTTTTTTTTTAAGTAAAAGGCGAAAGATTTATTTGTTTTGAAGAGTATCAAGAGTTCCTGTGCAGAGTAACAGCAGAGCCGCACCTTCCTGGACCTCTCTCTTTAAAGCGCGGGTTATTAGATGTTTCTGAGTCTTAAGGAGACAAGCACAGAGGGTTGGAAGCATTTTTCCCCCAAGCTCTCACCTGAGCCCAGGAGGCCTTTGCCCCACCCATGAGGCTCAGCAGCCGCTCCCAGGACAAAGAGTGATACCCCTGTCCCTCCTTGACCGTGTCACTAACCACTAACGCAGCTCAGGGGCCGGGCTGGCCAGGCAGTTTTGCAATCGTTTCCATTCGGGCTCAACCAGTCACCAGGAATCAGCTTAGAAAACTGAAATTCCTCTATGTTCAGCCCAGAGCCTCGCCCTCACCCCCCCCCCTCATTTTCTGTTGGCTGGAACCCGGGTTTCGTTTCCAGAAAGTGCTCTAATGCCACACCCGGACAGGCTGCACTCTGATTCGTTTCCTTGGTGCCGAGGGGGATCTTTAACGTCTCTGCAGTTACCAAAACTTACCCACTTAGGCAACAGTTGCCACCACTGAGTGCACGTTGGTCCCCTGCGGGACAGCGCCGGAGTGGGGTCCCTTACGGACACGGGGAGTGGGACCCGGAGGCCCCTCCCGCACTCCCGGGCTGCCCCGGCAGGCCCCGCCCTCGGTGCCTTTTGCACTGGGTCGGATGGTGAGAAGTTAACTTTCCTCTCCCGGAGCAGCTTCACTTCATCTTTGGCGTTCCCTGTCCTGCTTCCCCGGGACCCCAGGGTCCATGAACTCTGCCGCCACCAGCCGCGCGCTCCCCGGCCGCTCGGTGAGTGCTGCGGGGAGACAGGGCGAGAAGGCGTGCGGGAGGCAGAGGGGGCGTGGGGGGTCCCAGCTGGGGTCCCGCTGCCCTGGTGGCCCCTTAGCGCCAAGGCAGCCCGCATGCTTTAGATCGGCGTCCAGATTCTCACACTGAGGAGGCAGCTCCCTCCCCACCTGTCCCCTCGGGTCACCAACACGACAGACGGAATGTGCCCTGAGCAGTCACCTAGGAATAGATGACAATGGAACGGAAGAGTTGGAAGGCTGGTTGTTCTGAGAGCTCCGGTGGGGAGACGATCCTGTTTGCTTCATCTTGACTCAGGAGTTGGTCTCTGCTGAATCAGGAAGGCAAATATTTGTCTTCCGGTTTCCCAGCATTGAGATTTCTCTTGCCAGAAGCCCTTTCTGAAAGGAAGCAAAGGGAGAGAGAGAGAGAGAGAGAGAGAGAGAGAGAGAGAGAAGTAGAGAGAGAGAAGTGACTTTGGCTAGACAACCAGCATGCTCTGGGTTTTTTTGAAGTTTATTTTGCTCCTCACAAGCCAATGAAACAGGCACTTCTGTTCCCATTTTACAGATGAGGAAACTGAGGCCCCCGGGGAAGTAAAGTCACAGTAACCCATCCGGAGGTCTCTCTAGCTAGACCTTCAGCCCTGGCCCCAGCACCCTCTCCAGCCTACTTTGGCCACATAAAAACAACAGGGGGTACTGAATGGCACCCTCTGTTCTTGCTACTACCCACTGCAGGGGTAAAAGGTCCCTTGCATTTAGGCCCAGCCCCGGTGTCTGGGGACTGAGGCTGCCCACGACCCGACTGGGCTCTCCGGGGGTTCCCTGGACCCGGGTTGCCCGCTCCAGCTCTGCCTGCTTCTGCTCAGCCTGCGGGCACCGTCCCAGCAGTTCCTCTGAGAGCGTGGGAGGGACCAGAGGGGAACTCACTCGCCTCACCTCCTCTCAGAATTCTTTCTGCCAATCCACGTCACAGCACCAGAAAACAACAACAACAAACAAACAAACAGAATTCTTTCTGCCACCACCGCTTAGAAACCAAAAAAAAAAAAAATCTTGGGAAATAAATTGAGACCCCGGAGTGTGATAGGTGTTCTGTCAGAGGTGGGGCAGCCACACCAGAGTGCCCTGGCCTGATCACCCCTGTGGAGCCCTCGCTCTTCCAAGTGGAAACAGCCACAGCAGCCTCAGCAGCAGTGGGTGGGGACGGAGAGGAGGAGGAGAATGCCCCAAATTGTGGGGAGCTGGTGCCCTGGTCCCCTTTGTCCTAAGGGACCCTCTAGCATGCTGCATTCTCTTCTCAGCTGGAAGCAGCCCACCCAAAAGCCCAAGCTGCAGTCACAGTTTACCTTTTGAATATTTTTTTTTTTTTTATGGAGGAAGGAGCCCCTAGAGTCACAGTGCTTAAAAAGTGCCCATGGGTGTCGTAATGCTGCCCTGATCTGGAAATGTTCTCTGAAGCTGGGCTGAAGTAAAGGATACTTAGGCGTGGAGGTGGGTGTTAGAGTGGTGACTTCAACATCTTTTCCAGAACTGTCTCTGTGAGAAGGCCAGAATACTCTCAGGGCTGTGCCAGAGTATAGACCCTGCCCTCTGTTGTCTGGCCAGGCCCAGGACTGCACTGGGCACATCACAAAGAGTGGCCTCATCTTCATATCGGTGGATGCTCATATTGGAGAGTGGATCTTCATATTGGAGATGATGCTGCCATGTTTTTCTCACCGATGACCAGGTGCACAAATGTCAGCCATAAGCATATGTTTAAAGCCCTTTGAAAACGTGGAAATAGGAAAGCTTATAGTAACTATAAGAGCTAACATATACTGGACAATGACCCTGTGCCAGGCACTGAATTGTGTGCTTCATGCTCCAATTTAATTTTCTCAACCATCGATGAGGTAGGTGCTATTGATGTTTCCTTTATATAGATTAGTAAGTTGAGATTTGGAAATATTAGGGATGTGTATATTGGAGGGAAAGTCTACAATTGAAAGTTAATTTTGGAGGCCAGGCGCAGTGGCTCACGCCTGTAATCCTAGCACTCTGGGAGGCCGAGGCGGGTGGATTGCTCAAGGTCAGGAGTTCCAGACCAGCCTGAGCAAGAGTGAGACCCCGTCTCTCCTAAAAATAGAAAGAAATTAATTGGCCAACTAAAAAATACATGGAAAAAATTAGCCGGGCATGGTGGCACATGCCTGTAGTCCCAGCTACTCAGGAGGCTGAGGCAGAAGGATCACTCGAGCCCAGGAGTTTGAGGTTGCTGTGATCTAGGCTGACGCCATGGCACTCACTCTAGCCTGGGCAACAGAGTGAGACTCTGTCTCAAAAAAAACCCACAAAAACACAAAGAAAGTTAATTTTGGTTAAACTGGGAGGAATGCAAGGGACCATTGACCCTAGAGCATTCTGTGTGCACTGCACTCATTTACATTATCCTGTTACATTCATTCACTCACCCATTTATTCAGACTACACCGAGCACACAGGCTGCTCTAGAAGCCAGGATGAGTAAGAAGAGTAAGGCACAATCCCTGCATCCTGGGAGCTGACAACCCAGCAGACAAGATGGATTAGGAAACTGTCCGTTATTATAAACATGCTGTGAGGAGGCCCTTGGCAGATGGAAATACAGGTCCGTGTGAGAAGCCTACCCATTTTCTGACTTTCGGGTTGGCCCCCATCTGCTCCCCAACAATGCTGCTTCTCTGCCAAGGCTCCGGGCAAGTCACCCACACCCTTCGCATGGCCCTAGACTTCGCCTGGAGGCCCTGCTGCAGATCATAACAGAGGAAATCACTGGTCTTTTGAGTCTGGACCTGAATCCCCAGCTGGCCAACAAATATCCCAACCCCCTGTCCCTTGCCTCTGGAAGGCTGTCCGTCTGTCCAGTTGAAATTAGGAAATCCACTTGATTCCTCTTGAAATGCCCAGCAGTGTCTTCTGTTCCCAGCAGGGGGCTGATGGCATGCTCAGCTCCCACGCTGATGGCCAAGACGAGAAGAAGGATGGGCAGCCCGAGAGTTCCAGCAGCAGCCTGACCTATGGCGTCTTGGATGTCCCTCCGTGGTATCTCTGCATCTTCTTGGGGATCCA